>NC_079134.1:144731386-145042467 GCF_945859705.1 Episyrphus balteatus | reverse complement strand
AAAAAATAAATAAATTGAAAAAAAATAAAAAAAAAAAAAATATTAAACCACACCTCGCTTAAAGGCTTGTTTTTTTTTCCTTCTTCTAATTTTTGTTGGTATACGTCTACCTTGAGACCTCTATGATATGGAGTACCACAAAAGGGCGGAAAATTACAAAAAATTAGCTTTTGAAAAGGCGTTGAAAATGACTGCAACCAATGGCTAAGGCACGTCTCTTCCACAAAAAAAAAAAAAAAAAAAAAAAAAAAAAAAACATAAAACTATCTTAAACGACATGAAGTTAAAAATTTGATTTCTGTTTTTTTTTTTGTCTACGATCACGATTTTTGTCGTTCTTCTTTGATTGTTTTTTTTTTTTTTTAGATTGATACATGGTGTGGTGATTTTAATTTTTTTTTTTAATTTTTATGAGTACCTTTTTCTCCATGATGAGTTAATAGCGTGACATGACTTTTTATTACTCACTTTCCTTTTATCCTCTCTTGAAGGTATTATTTGTCGTTTATTTGTTAGTTTTTTTTAATTTTTTTTTTTATTACGATTTGTATCTGTGTAGAAATTATTCGAATATCTATGAGATGAAAAATTGATTGAATGCGCGTCAGTTGGAAATTATAATTACAACTATAATGCACTCAGGCGAAAGTCATTCGTCGTCAGTCGTCGTCTACACCGTCTGTTGAGTTTGGTTTCTTAAAATTACTTAATGTTTAATTTATTTCCTAACATTTATCATTTTTTTTTTTTTTTTTTTTTTTTTTGGAAAAAAAAAAAATATCATTATATGGCCACTACAACTAGGTTGATCTTTGTTGAGGATGAAGAGAAAAAAAAATGACACACAATCTTATAGATACTTAGATACAATCTGGTTATTTAGTATCATTTTTCTCTGATTCTTTTTGGTGTTGTTTTTTTTTTTTTTTGTATTGAATCTAAACAATTTTGCTGATGGGATATGGCCTTGAACTTGTTATTCGAGAAAAACAAACGTTTTTTTTTTTTTTTTTTTTTTGTGAGCAAAGATGAAAATAAAAAAAATACGTAATTACTGTGTTAGACTAGAATTGGAAAACATTTTAATAAATTCTTTATTTTTTTTTTTTTTTTGTGTAAGAAAACATCATCAATTACTTAAAGTGAAATTATTAAAAAAAAAAAAAATAATTAATGTAGGTACTTTTTTTTTGAAAGTCTCACTACAGGTGGTTTACTAAATTGACAGACCCTTATGATCTAAATAATCATTTTCTAAAAAATTTAAGTGGAATCTTTTTTTTTCATATTAAACAGCCTATTTGGACTCTCTGATTGATGAAGAGTAATTACATCGTTTTTTTTTTGTTAAGTCTTATACTTGAAGACATAATTAATCATTTAAGTTTATGTTTGTGTTTAATTGATGAAATGAGGGCACCATGACTTATATGTGTGAAACATAAAAAAAAACCTTTAAAGTGAAAGAGTTAGTTAAAAAGATAATACAATTCTTTATAATAGAGGCCCTAATTGGCTTCCTTTTGGTACTCCTGGTTTTTTTTGCTAACCGAAATAAAATAACACGCAAAAAAGTTACATTGACTGAGAGACAAATTTATAATTTTTCTTCTCTAAAAATAGGCAAATAGTTTAAATGTAGGAAGCTACGATTCCTAACAAAAAAAAAAAAAAAAACTTAATAAAATAGGCCCTAATGGGCTTCCCTATGCCATCCCATTTTTTTTAAACAAATTATTTACTGAAATCTAGAATTTATTGACTTAAATTACAATTAAAATACAACATGATTCTTTAACGTAAAAAATACACTACTTTATACATTTTTAAGGTCGTAATGTAACCGTTAATGGGCTCACACAAGATTTGCAATGTCAAACATACATACATTAACGTTGTATTACGTTGCGTTTGAAGTTGACATTTTTGACATTTCGCATCAAAGAATTCAGTCTAATTCACAGTAATAAATCAAATCAAAACGATGGTTTAAAAAAGAATATATGAATGTCAACAAAAATCTACTACAATCTTCTAATTAAAAAACAAGTTCAAAGTCTTTTCATTTAAAAAATTCCCCAGCGATTCCATTCGTAATTTATATTTTTAGAATGTTGTGAATTCTTTATTAAATAAAAATTATGTTCTCATTAAAAAATTGTACTGCGTCAATGTTAAATTTAAAATAACAGTTACTTCTTCATCATTAATTTGTCTTCTTGTGATTTATTTTACACGTTTAATTCACAATAATTCAGCAAACTCATCAAATTCATCTAACCATCATTAAAAAAAAGCAACAATTAAATTAAATTTTGAAAATGGTTCACCATGAAGTTGTTTTAACCTCAGAAAATATAACTACAACCTTGAAATTTGTTGTAAAATTGCAAGTTTTTCAAAAATCTACTAAACAGTGAATGGTAACAAGATGGCGTGTGTTGGTGGCAATTTTTAAAACAAAATTTCATAACATACAAGAAAGAAAAACATCTAATTTAGCAAAAGAATTGTTAAAAAAAAAAAAAAAACATTAATTCATTAAAACAAAACACAATTCACCTTAACCTTGACTTTAACCTAATAAAACAAAAAAATCAATTCGAGGGCAGTCAACTATATACTATACACAAAAATTCTCACAATCGTATTTCAAAGTCAACTTTTTCAAATACATTGATATGAATCATGTTTGTCATTTATCAAAATGTTGTTATTTTTTTATTTTTTCAATTTTATTTCTTGTTTAAAGAGAGCAAATACACCACAATAATAATTGTTGAAGAGAGTTGAGAGTGAGTTTGAACTGATAAGACAAACAAAACAAATCAAAAATGAAAAAAAAAAAACAATTCACAATAATAATAATAATCATATATAATTGGTGTTTATCAAAAAGAGTGGTTTTGTCTGTAAGTTTCTGACAGTTTGTTTTGTCACTTTTCCTTCTGACTGGCAAAATGCAAACGTTTTTGTTTGATTTTTCTCTTCTTCTTTATTTTTTTTTTCAAAAAAGATAAAAAAAAAAAAACAAAGTAAAAGTAAAGAAGTATCTATTTGTATTGCTTTCCTATGACGAGACACACTACACAAATATGGAGATACATTCACAATAATAATAATAATGATAATTAAGATATATTCTCTGAGAGTTGATTATTATTAATGACTTTTTTTTTATAATTTGTTGCAATGCAAGTTTTTTTTTTTTTTATATTCATATATAATTTTTTTTTGTGGTTTTTTCAAGGTTAATGCGAAAATGTTGAAATGTCATTAACCCTAGAAGAAATATAGATAATATTTTTGTATTTTTTCTTTTCCTCTTAATTCTAAATTTGTATACAAAATAACCTACACATTAAAGATTTTTGTATATTAGATGCATTCAATTTGGTACTAATATTTATTCTGACAATAGAATTAAAATAGGGGGTGGAGGTTGAGGGGGGAGTAAGGAAGCCTTGAAATGCGAGTTAAATTTTATTTTTTTTTTTTTTGGGTATGAAATCGCACATAGACATTGTACTTGTATAAAAAAAAGAAGTGTAACAAATTGATTTGTTATATATTTCTTTGAACAAAAACAAAAAAAAAAAAAAGTCAATAAACAAACAAAAATGTATAATGCGGGATTGAAGTGCAGACAAAATTGTTGTTTATCGATTTAACAATTTCAAGGTTTTTTTCGTTCAAACGAAATGATAACCCCATACTTTTTAGAAATCAGGTAATCAATTTTAAATGAGGTCATGTGAGGTAGAATGTTAAAGAATTTTCTTTTTGGTTTTCGAGATCTATTAGAATTTTGTTTAAGGCCTTCAAATCTTATAAATGTTTAAAGACATAGGAATTATCTTCTGAAAGAGTCTTTAAAATGAAGTAAAATATCCTTTCTAAATGTCATAATAATACAATGCATATGATAATTTTTGTTACTATTCAAGACTGCATGAATTTTACTATCTTACTTTTCACTATTGTGAATGATCACATTATTTGCTTTGATTGCCTTTTTTAAGTTAACCTTCAACATATTTTAAACTCTTCAGTGGGCATTGCATTGATATTCATACTAAAAATATCAATAGAATCTAATCGTAACTTAAACATAAATTGATTTCATTCACAATAGAAGTCTTAGTTACTCAAAACTTCCATTTAAAAAACATAAAGCCATTTTTGCTTGTAATTTAATGAATATTTTATGAAATTTAATTAAATTTAGCTATACATATTCAAAGTATTTTAATAAAAAAATAAACTAATTCACAATGACTCCTAATTTTTTTTAATTTGTTCTAATTTTTTTTTTTTTAATCTGTTTCTGAGATATAAATTCAAATTTATATTACAAATTTATACCAAAATCTGTTTAAAACCATCCAATCGTACCTTAAATTTAAATGAATTTCATTCACAATAGAAATTCAAATCACTCAAAAATTTCCATTAACAAAAATAAAGTCATTATTATCACTTCATTTAATAAGCATTATGTCATTAATTACTATCTACTAAAATGTCATTCAGAATTTTTCTACATTCAATATATTTTGATAGAAAAATAAAAAACTGATTCACAATGACTCTTTATATTTTATTATTTTTCTAAAAAAAAAATACAAAAATTGTTTATTATCTCTTATCTGATGAAATAAATTTCTAATTAATATCTTACCATCCTCTTAAATATTTATTTTATAAAATACTCATTTGGGAAAAACCCACCCTAATTTACCGTAGGTATCTAGCTGTTCATTGAAATGAATTAATCACCAAATTTTCTTCTATAATAAAAAATTCCAGGAACAATATTGCATGTTAAATGATACAAAAAAAAAAATAATATGTAAAAGTCATGTATGCGTTTTTAATTAAGATTTCAATCAAAATTGAAAAACTTTTTATACAATTAATCCAGTGTACTCGTATCTATAATTATATAGTCAAGTCAATTAAATTGAAAAAAAAAAAAATACAAAAATCATTCTGTAATCTATAAAATCCATTGTAACAAGTAGATATACCTCTACTTAACTCTCTATTTATATGGGAAAAGTTCAATTGAATTCCAATTCATTCACAATAGAGAAAAATTTAGAAAACGATCATTATTGAAAAGTTATAAAAAAAAAAACTGTATCTATAACAAAACCCTATAAAATACACAAATACATTTAATTGATTGAAAGTAAAAAAAAAAAAAAAAAAAAACAGAAAAAAATTTTTTTTTTGTGTTTTACTTTATTTTGCAAACAATTGAATTTAGTTTCGTTTCAAAAATCCTCTCTCTCTAAGAACAAACTGAAAAAAAAAAACTGTAACTACATACAATTGTGTTTGCTCGCACAAAACAAAAGCAGCAACGCAACGCACCAGAGGGAAAACACAAAACTTAGCACGGAACTTTTTTTTTTTTTTGCAATTTTTATTTTTTTTTTTTTTCTACCATACAACCCGTCCCAGACATTTTGGCGTCGACGTTGTCGTCGTCGTCGTTGGTTGCCTGTGCCGTATAGAGCTCGATATTCGTACATTTATAGTAGATAGATAGATAGATAGTGTAGGTAGGTTATAGTGGAGGTATAGGGTACTTATTTCTCGTATAAAATACAAAATCCAAAGTTGAGTCTCTCAACTTTAGTCAATGTAAATATATAACACAGGCGGCAGCAGCAGCAGCTAGAAAATGGCTAGGGCTATGGCAGCGACATAGACGAGAAATAGCGGCGCGGCGACTTGTTGTTGCTGCCACTGCGAGTACATAGATATTGTATCTATCTATCTTTTGTTGTAAGTACAACACAAACCCAGTGTTAGTACTAATATTATCTCGAGTACAAAATGGAACAGAAATCAATATATGACATTTGGAGAAGAGAAGACAGCAAAAAAGGGCAACTAACAAACAAACAAAAATTGGTTTTTTGCAATTTTGCACATACAAAACATGCAATTTATTAGAAATCCATTTCTATCTTTGTATATTTTTAAAAAACTTAGGTTTGTAAAACTAAAAAAAAAAACAAACGACAAAACAGACAGAATGGACGTCATCATAAAAAAATTATTTTCATTATAATACACCACTTTCATCACTTTGTTTTAGTTGCTCAAGCAGAAAACACACGATAATCACGTATGAAAGGCACGCGAAAAAAGATATACGTACTAAATTTACGAGATAGAGATACTTTGTACAAACGGTGTCGGCAGTTTATAGATAGTGTAGAGAAGGAAGAATGATGGGGTTCTATAACACACTTTGTGTGTTTTATCGGAGCATTATAGAAGGGAAAACTTATAATTAAAAAGAATAAAACAAAAAAAAAATTTATAATAAAACATTTAAAACAAACAAAATGCCAATCTTATACTGGACTGGATAGAATAGATTAAAAGTAAAAAAAAAAAGTCAAACAAAAAAAAAAAAAAAAAATTTTTTTTTTTTTTATAATTATGAAAAATGTACACCGTATGCTTAATTGTATTTTTGTTTGAAAAATGAAACCAACTCAGAGATTGAATTTCAGTTTTTTTTTTTTTTTTTAGTTTAGTTTTGTGGAAAAGTTTGCTGCTGGCTGCAGCTGATGTTGTCAGTCAGTATAGAATAGGTATAATATGTTGCTAACTAAGTTGGTTCTGGTATGTAGGAGGAATGTTTGTAAAATATATGGGGTGATGTGGTTGTTCATTTTTTTTTTTTATTTTTTCTTAAAGGGGGTGATTTAGTGAAAACCATACTATGCTGAACAGGTTTGAGTAGGTATATTAGACTTTTGTAAAATTTTTGTAAAAGGGTAAAATGTTTACCCTCATACGCATAATTTTTAAATCTTGACACACAACGGATCAATAAGTTTGTTAAATAGATGAGTTTTTTATTTAAGCATTAGTAATTTGATTTGTAGTTACATTCAGTGGAAGCAGAAAATTGTATAATTTCAGTATGACAGTTTTTTATTAATTCTTTATTTAGTTTTAAATTGGTATACTTTATACTTTATTCCTTTTTTATTAGGTACTCTTTATTAATTCCTTCTTTTGGATCTTTTAAGGCATTCTTAAAGAAGAATATTAAAAGTGCTTAAGAATTCTTAACTTCTCCTTTAGAGTATTTCTATTGTCACGGGTGTGACACCGCAGTTACTTAATTTTTTCTTCCTGATTTTTGTACTATTCACTTCAACTAATTGTAGTCGTTAATATATCTTTTAAATTACATTTTGTTAACAAGTCTTTTATTGTCATAATCTCTTAAAATAAAGTGTAACGGGTGTGACGTTAGAAAATCGATTCAGTTTGCTTCGGTGGCTTTAAAGAAGTTTTATTGTGAATTTTTAAATGAAAAGTTACTAAATTAAGGTTACTAACTAAAAGGAAAAGCATTTGATTTAATTTTGTTTATAAGAATATTAGACTTATAATAATTTAAAAGAATACAAAAACATAACATCAATAAAATTTTTAGTGAGGATTTTTTTATACTAAAACATAAAGCAATTGTGAATTGTAGGATCACATCTAAATAATTTTTTTGCATTCACAATAATAATAATTTTTTTTTAATAAATAAATGAATGCAAATTCAATAAAAAAAACAGGAGCAACATACTATAATGTAAAGAATAACCAATTTTCGTAATTAGTCTTGTTTTTAAGGGTATTATTATTTTTTTTATTATTTACGACCCTTATATAACATGGGAATTCATGGACATGATAGAGTATAGTATAGTTGCATAATGTGACCATTTTCCTCGACCACGGCACAACCGCAGGTATATAATGTTAGTATAATAAAAATATACCTTTACCTAATTTTGATGCAGTTTTGTTGTTATTTTTTTCTACAATTAAGTCCTAATTTTTATTATGGTTACTTCTTAAAAAAAGAATGGCTAATTACTGTGAATTGTACCTACCCTTTTACAATCTTAATTTTTGTAAATAAACTATTGATATTCTTGTGCACTATTTTCGACGAGATCATAACGCATTAAGTTCAAGTTACCCTTATATTAAATCCTTTCTTCAAATTTCAAGTTTTAGATTTAAAATAACCTTAATTTAAAAATATGTACAACAACGAAAATTGTTTAAACTGGAATTTTATCTTTTTTCGATAAAATTCGACTTCTTTTATGCGATTTAAAGTTTTGATGACTTTATTATGTTCTTGACTTGAAATTGGATTACATTTACGATATTATAAAACGCGTTACAACATTATGAAAAACTGTCAACCGCAAATGCTATCTATTGTGAATAATTAAAATATTTCATATTTAAAATAACATTAAATTAAATCTCAATCAAAATGTGACATTTTCTCAGAATTCAGAAAAATATGTTTATAAAATAATTGTGAATATTAAATGTCATTTCAAATTCTGTCTAGTTCACTGAACACATCCATCATTTATTAATAAATTTGTTTAGAGTTAAAGAGGTGCAATATTTACATTATTTTATTATTCACAATAGAAAATCAGAATAATTCAAATTTTTTTTTTTTCAATCAATAGAGAGAGAATTAAGAATATTAATTTTTCTAAAAATGTTTTGTTTATAATTTTTGAAAGATGCATTCAATTTCGTTTTCGTTGAAAGAAATTATTTTGGAAAGTGAATTCTTTCACAAATATGAAAATCAAAAGGCAAATAATGTTTATTTTACGTAAACGTGAAAGTAAACTTAAACTTCTAGAAAGATTTTTTAATTGAGTTGTAGATGAATGTATACAAAAAACTTCCAATATTAAGTAAAAACAGTGAACAAAATTTGATCAAATTTAAACGCAATTTGTAATTTTTTTTATTTAAAATATTAACTTTAATTTGGGAATAAAATTTACGATTTAAAATAGTTTTTTTTTTCGATCCAAATAAAAATTTTGTCGTTTTTATCTGAAATTGTTAATACGAATTTTTTATTTATTTCAGGGAACTGCACAATTTCCAGCAGGATTAAATTTTGAATTTTTTAAATTGAAAAAATTTATCTCTCATTAAAAAGCTTTGTTATTATAGTGTCATATTTTCTATTAACATTAGATCCGTTTGTGTACTGTGAAATTGACAAAAGTCAATATAAATAAAAAATAAATGCATAATTGTATTTTAAACTTAATGGAGATATTATATTTTCCTTGTGTGTGCTAAATTTTGTTGTCAAATGGATAAAATCTATCTTGTTTTGAAAATTAAAAAAAAAATCACTATAATTCCAAGTTTTAAATCAATGCATTTCGAGGATGAATTAATGATTTTTTTTTTTGCAAAACGAAAAATCAGAAGTGGTAATTACAAACAGTTGAGTGTTACGGCTTTTTTAGAAACTAAAAGGGCTTATTTCTGTTGTTTTAAATATTTTGAATTAGAAATTACAGTTTTCTATATATTAAGTTAAGCAAACAGAACTAGGTATTAGGCGTTCTAGGTATCAGAAAATATCAGTTTAAAAATATATTCGTTCATTGAGGCTGATGATCCCTATTAGAAAACTTTGTACAAAATACTATCACGGTTTAGTTAAGAGGAATTTAGTTCTCCTAGAACTTGTTAATTTGTTTTTACTTATCACTTTTCAAATTAATATGTATATAAATTGAATTCTTAATTGTTTCCAATATTTTACAGAGATTTTACACTTTGAAAATATTTTTAGCCAAAAAATATGATGGATTTTTTTGTTATTTTAAATATTGGCACTTAGAAAATACAATTTCCATTAATATTGAAGGTTTTCCATTTGTTTATATATTTGTTTTTTTTTTGCGTTCCAGGTATCAGAAAAAAGTATAACTATAGTTTAATCAATTTAAGTTGTTCTTGATTTTTTTGGTACGATAAAAGTAAAAAGGTAATCTGAGATTAATGAAAAAGTCTCCACCAACAAAAGAGGATATCGAAGAAGACCGCTTCAGAATTTTATTTTTAAATAATTTGTATATTTAATGGCATTTTTAAATTGTTTTTAAGGGTAATTTTTTCTTTAAAAATGGAAAATATTCTCAAAACTCAAATAAATTTAATTTTGATTAAAATAAGTGCAACCAGCCACAATATATCAACCACGAATTCTTAAATTTGTAAGCCGGTGTAGTTGGGTGGTGAAAACGTATACAATTTACGATCAGTATTAGGTTAAAATCTTAACAGGTAAACTTCCTCTTCGGCGTTCCTGGTTTACCTACATAATTTTAGATTTACAGAGTGCATTTCAAAATAGTAAATCGTAGCACTCTAGTTTTGTGTACTAAATTAAGCTAAAATACGATTTAAATATTTAAAATTGAGTATAACCAAGTTTTAGTTCACAAACCTCAGCTGGCCAATGATTTTCAAGTTTATTAAATTTTTACTTAGTATACTTGAAAATTTAACCTGTTTAGTTTTTTTTTTTTTGAAATCTCAGAAAATTCACTTTGACCGAAAATTTGTAGGGTAAAAGTGAAAAATTTTTCTGAGGCATCTATTTTGTTTTGAGCTGACTGGCTTTTACGAGTAAATCACTCTTTTGACAATTTTCCCTAAAGACTGTGAGAAATTTTTGAATTTACTTTGGCACAAAAAGTGTAAAAGTGGATGAAAATTTTCAGACGTGGATATTTGGTAGCCTACTAAGTTTTTCAGTCTGGGACTTTTAAATTTTAAAAATAGGTATTTTTAATTTTGTATACATTTTCAAAAAATGACCAATGTATGTAGTTAAACCTTTAAATTAAAAGAATACATGAAGCTTTGAAAGCCAATTAGGTCATTTTTTAAATTTTCTTTGTGAATTTCACCATTAAACTTGTTTTTGTAAAATAGGTACTTTTCGTTCGCCTTCGAAATTTGAGTATAAAACAATTGGCACTTCATAAATTTGAAACGAAAAAATAGTTCACAATAAGAATTTTTCAAATTTGAACAATTTTTCATCTAGGATTCGTTCAAAATGTTGAAAAAGTTCATTGCAATTTTGCATGACATTTTTTTTTTAAACTGACATTTCGAACATTTTTGACAAGCATCTTAATGTGAAATATCAGGGTACTTCAAAGTTTTTAAATTTTTGGTCATGTTGGTAAGCAAAATTTCATAAAAAGTGTTTGTGTGTATTGTCGAATTATCACATTTTTGAAAATTCTAAGTACTAACCGCATCCGACGAAGTTTGATTTTGGTACCTAATTTTCTAGCAAAAATGTAGTAGAATTATGTTTAAAATCTGTCACTTGTCATTTTAAATCTGTCAACTGTCATCTGTCAATGATTTAAACGAATTTATCCACTTGTAAGAATTTGACAGATGATTTTAAAGTCTAGAAGTCTAGGTTCGAAAAAAATACAACACAACTTGTTCAATTTTTTTTTTTTTTGTTTTTCGTACTAACCTGAGTTGCATCCGAATATGGTGTTGTGGAATGAATATCCACACGCTGCGATCCAAAAAGGATACTATTTACAATATATTTATTTCCCGTTGTATCCATTTCAATGGAGCTATTGCCAAATAAATTTGTTGTTGTTGAATTATTCATGTTGATTAATAAATTATTATTAATAGCAGCAGAAGAAGTTGAAGTTGAAATTGTTGTATTAAAATTGTTTAAATCAAGGGTTGAGTTGGTGGAATTGATTGAGGAAGAGGTGGAGTTGGAATTGGTGGTAATAATTTCAATAATGGGACCGGCACTTGACGGCGATAGCGGTGTTACACTTGATTCTTGTGTATGCTGTGGCACCATTTTGATCAACAAAATGTGTTGAAAAAAAAATTTTCTTTTTTTTGTACAACTTTTTTTACACTTTTTTTTTTTTGATTCCTATATAAATTGTATAATCAATAGGAACATTTATAATTAAAAAAAAAATTAATAATTAATTTTTTTTTTTTATTTAAAAAAAAAGAGCGTGTTGTGTAATTGGCAGTGGAAAATATTATCAAAATATTTTTTAACTGTTTTCACTAAACTTTTTTTTTTATTTTTACTGTTTTACGCATGCAACAGCAATTTTTTATATATTTTTTTTTTATTTTTGTGAATTTCTCACTCAAACACTTGTTTGATTTTTTTTTTTTGTATTTTTCTAATTTTTGTTTGTTTTATTTTTATAATCCGGTGGACCGACGTATTTTAGCAGAGAGAGAAAAAAAATGGTGGTGGGTTTTTTTCAATTTGTATTTTATTTTTTTTTTTTAAATTTTTGTTTATAACAATTTTTCTTATAAGTTTTCCAAGAAAAAAAAAAATTGTAAAAAAAAAAATAATTATAACTCAAGACAGAGCACCGCACGTGTTTTTGTTTGATGGGATAAGAGAAGAGTGAATAGAAAATAAATCCACTTTGACGCGAAGCACAAAAACTGTTAACGTTTTTTTACTTCTCAATTTTATTTAAAAAAAAAAAAAATATTTCTGATTTTTCAAAATCTATTACAATTTTTATTTTTTGTGAAAAATCAATTTTTTATTCCAATTTTGCATAAAAAATTCACTTTTTAGTGCAATTATTAAAATTTTTAGCAAAATCTTGCACAAATAATGACACTTTTTAGTAATCAAACAGATCTTTCTGTTTGCTGTTGTTGCCACTCTCCGAGAGAAAAATTAATAAAAATGTGTGTAAACATTGTCTGCAACATTTTTTTTTGTTTTTAATTTACAATGTGCATTTGATTAAAACCAATTTTTTTTCCGTTACTTAAAAAAAATCCGTTTTGAAATAAAATAGTTCTGTTCAGTTCAAAAATTCTTTTTATTTTTTTTTTTGAATTGGAAAAAAAAATATTCATATATATAAAAAAAAAATTCTAAGTTTGTTATAATAATATTTTGCAATCAATGCATAATGCAACGCGTTTGTGTGTTGGTAGTTGGTAGATATGAAAAACTTAAAACGTCCGAACGGTTTGTCTTCTAGTTTACGACTGAAAACTGAATTGAATCGGGTGCTTCGCTCACAGTCAGTCAGAGTCAGAGTGAATGTGTTTTTTTTTTCGTTCGTTGGTGGCTGTTTGGCTGGTTTGTTGGTTGAGTTTTTTTTTTTTTGGTTTTTTTCTTCGTCTTTCTTCTTCTTGAAGTGAACTGACGTTTATTTGTGTGTATATATTTTGTCTGAGTTTATATATTTTTTTTTTTTGCATAAATGTATGTGTGTAATGATGATGAATAATATCAGCTGTTTTAGAAAAGTTTAAGTAAAGACGACTACGAACGAATCTAGAAAAAGGAGAATAATTTGAGTAAAGTAGAAATGAAGAAAAAACGGTAGAGTGCAATTGGAATAATGAGAATTATACTGGAATAAAATTCATTTTGTTAAGAGTTCATCCGCTCAGCTGTTTTTAGATTGTTGTTTTTGTTTGTCTCTTCTATTACTATTGTGTGTGATTGTGGGTTTTTCCTTTGGGGGTGTGTGTCTAATTGGTGTGTTGTTGTTGTTTTTTTTTTTTTATTAAAGTCGTTTGACAGGCAGTCAGCTGTTTTGATAAATTTTGAATGTATTTGAAGATGTTTGTTTGTTTTTATTAAGAGTGTTGCTATTGTTTGGTAGTTTTCTAGTACCTTTTTTTGAACTATTAAAAATTGACCTTGAGAGTAAGGTGTTTTTCCTTATTATATTGAGTTAGAGTGAACTAAGAAATTTAAAAAAAATTATTATTTTTAACAAAAAAAAAAAAAACAGACTTCTAGAGATTGAAACTTATATTACGATTTTCTCATAAATGCCATAGTCAATGGGAAAGCACCAGCTTTTAAATACAAAAAGAATCATCAAAATCGGTTTACCAAGTCCAAAGTTCTGAGGTAACAAACATACAAAAAATATAAAAAAAAAGAGTACACTAGAGCTCACGTTATTTAAAGGTTTTTCGAAAATCAAGTTCCTAAGTGCAAAAAATATTTCAAAATACAAACAAAAAAATCTATAATTCATGCAGATTTTAATTTTGACGCTAGATGTCGCCTCAGGAGGGTTATTTTTTTTCTCATTGGAAATAGGTATATGTTGACTTATTAAGTAATTTTTTTAAATATAGTTCTAAAGGAAAAAAAAGTGTTTGTCTGTAAAGTCGGTTTACAGACGATAATTTTACGTGATAACGTCATAAGAAAACTTCCTAATTGTATACCATCTGAAAGCCTATTATTTTAGCTCAAAATATTTATATCGATCATGTTTGTGCGACATCTACAAAAAGAGCTAGAATTTTTTGAACTCAATCAGTTTTTATCAAAAAAAAAGCAAAAATATCAATCATTTTTATTTTCTCACGCCATTAAATTAATTTTTTTTTCTCATAACCTATATCAAATTTTATATCATAAGAAAGCTTATTATTAAACCTTTCATATGATGCTTCAATCATATTTCTACGATGTCTACAAAAAAAGTTAGAATTTTTTAAAGCCAAAAATGTCGAAATTTCAAACTGAGAATAAGGTACTTCCCACACTGGTGGCTGCTCATGGACAACAGATCTTCACAGGTATTTTGAGGTATTTCTGTAGTTTTTTAATTCAACATTGTGTAGCTTGTAGTAAATGTACTGTTATGTGTGATATATCAAATGAAAGGTAATATTATCAGCATGCTCAATAAAGTTAAATTAAATTTCTATCTGCTCTTGATCAAGAGAAAGAACGTGTTATTTTACTGTTATCACAAAATTGTGACTACAATTTTGTCTATCATTTGTCTACAGTATACATTTTATTGATTTATCCGTTGAAGGAAAAAACATATATAAAAAACGGTTAAAAACGGTCAAAAAGCTTGGGACAAAAAAAAATTGCTTTCCCCGTTATTGTCAAAAATCATTTTAAAATACCAATTTTTTGCGAAAGCGCACGGTCATGGACTATATCTCGACTGAAAAGGTAATGTATCTTAAGTCAACTTAAAATGTTTCGTATTTTTTTGTTGAACCTCAGTGCCATCCTAAAGGCCTATAGTTCTGTATTATCGGCATCTTTCTATCTAATCCCTTTGCTTTTTTATGCACAAAAACAATTTCATCTTATGTTCAAAAGACACATATTCAAAAATTTAAGTAGACTTAAGATTATATTGGGTTAAGACTTTTTTTTATTATTGTGACATCTTAAATTATCTTATCTTGACTTAAGATATTTTGGCGCGTGCAAGCAGAGACAAAAGTCATCTATAAGTTGACATAAGATTTTGGAAATTAATATAAAATACAATTTATAGAAAAGCCAAACTATCTTAAGTCATATTTTTCCTTATAACAGAAAAAAATATTAAAAAATAACTTTTTGAAGTAAATTTAATAAAAAAGATCTTAAAATTTGACATCTAAATGTTTTATACAATTAAATCTTCACTTGAAAGAATTTTTGGGAGGCAGCTTTGAAGAGTTTTTTAGCTCTCCTGAAAAATCATCAAAATTTCATCATCATTTTCAGTCGAGACATGTTCTATGAGTTTGAGATTTTTTGAACGCTACCACCCTCAAAAAATACCCCAAAAAAAGTAAATGTTTTTCAAAAATTTATATTTCGAAACGCAGAAACTTAAAAAAAATCCGTTTCAGACCATTTTTTTTTATTATCTTTTGAATGACGTTTTTCAAATTGTCAAAAAAAATTTTCCCTACCTATAATAACTACTTTTTCAAAGGTCTATCTCAGGTTTTAGTTAAAAAAAAAACCATTTATAACTTGGTTTTGAAATTTTTTTGAATTTTTTCAATACTACTGTATAAATTTGTTTAACGATTAAAAAAAATCAACTTTCTACAACGTCGCGTTTAGAAAATTGCCATTTTTATTCAATTTTGTTTTACCCCTATTTACCCTATTAAATGACAGATTTTTTTTAAATATTTCACATGTATTCAACTTAATGTTATTATCTTTCAAATTAGCTATAGAAGATTTTTGTGGCTGTAATAGTTTATTTTTAATTTTAAATTGATTTTGGAGAAAATGGCGTCACTTTGTCGTGAATGCTGCCATGGTTTATCTATTTATAAGACGTTATCAAGGCAAAAGTTTGTTGAGATTCTTGTCTGCATTAAACACTGTTTTCCAAAAGGTATTAAACATCTTTCTCGTCTAATCCCAACCTCCAAATACAATTTTTAAGAATTACTTAAAATCTATTTTTGATACCTTTTAGATAAGAAACTTGAAAAATTCTAATTTTTAATACCTTATAAAAACTACATTGGCATCACTGAAACATGATTAGAGTATTTTTATATGGACCGAATGCGTCATCCACTTCAACGCACACTGTTAGAATATTTTTTTTTTTGGTTTGTTTATTTGTGTATATTTCTTGTTCTCGCAAAACACAAACAGAATATACACTCTCCTTCCAATGAGATTACAAATACTAATACATTTTTATTCCATTGGAAGTGTGTCAATTTGTTTCGTTGGTTGTGTGTGGTGTTTTTGTTTAATAAATGCACTAAACATGTGTTTAACAGCAGCCCCATCAGCTGCGTTCACCAACATGCGCTATTGTGGTGGGTGTGTTGGGTTTGTTTATTCTTTTGCATTTGAGTAGGTACATTTTTTTTTACTCTCGTACGTAAGTTGGTTGGTGTTGTTGTTGTTGGTATTTTTTTTTTTTTTTTTTTGTATAAAATGTTATCACTTTGTACACTTTTTACTTTCTTCGTTGTCACTTTTTATAATATTATTTTTTGTTGTTGTTTGTATGTAATACAAATAGTACCTACTTATGCAAAAAAGGCTGAAAGTGTGATGATAACAAATTGCAATATGCGATTATCATTATTTTTTTTTTATTCAAACTCATTTCATTTAACAGATTATTATTATTTCATATTTTTCTTTTTCGGTTTATTTATGTACCCACCTAGAACCTAGTAAGTAATTAGATACCCATCTAGTGATTCAGTTAAATTTGACAGCTTAATTTGGCAGTGTTCTTTTGAAGGTGGTAATAGAAATCTACTAAATAATCCTATCTCTTAAAGCAGAAGATCAAGCATTTATTGTACTAGATGTAAGGAACACGGCTGTTTTTTAATTTTACTGACGCACCAGATGGGTCTGTATTGACAGGCAAAATTTTCTTACCTGTCAAAATGAAATTTCCCAACTGTTTGATTTGGATGAAACTGACAAAGAGGTAAAAAGCTGAAAGGTTAATGAAAGAAAAGTTTAAATAAGCATTTATAATAGTTTCTAACTTTTTAAATAATGTTGAGTCATCAGAGCAGAGTAGGGACTTTTAGGTTGTTGAATAACACTGATCAATAAAATTGTTTTTTTTTTGCTTTTTGTACCAAAATATACTTTTCTGGTTCTTAGCTCGAATTCGAGGTCAGAAAAATTTAATTGGCCTTCGTTTTTCAAATATTACCGTTATAAGATGCAAAAAAAAAAAACGTCATTTAGGCTATTTTATAGGTTATGGCATTTTGTGAGGTAATTCATTACAAAACTTGTAATGGTGCCTATAAGAACTGATTTTTTTCTTCTTCTAAAAATTGTTTAAAATCTCTTTCCGAAATCTCTTTTATGGCTCGAGATATGATAAGTTTAAATTGATAATTCAAAGACCAACTTAAATTAATCGACAAGAACCAAAATATACTTTTTCTGAAGATTTGTGAGGTGCTGAACTCGATCGGAAGTCAAAAAAATTCTATTACCCTTCGTTTATGTAATAATACTGTTATAAAAAAAAACTCCTTTTTTTATTAAAATAACTATTTTTTTTTATTTTTCAAAAAATAAATTTTGTTTAAAAACAGTCTGATAATAATTTATATTTTAAATGAAATGAAACTAAAATTAAGATCATTAAGATATCTTTACTCTCTATTAAAATTTATTTTTAGTTTGAAACCAGTGGCAAATCGTAAGATTTTTTGGGTCACTGTGGTGTATGCGTAATAATTTTTTCTATAGAAAAACTCAAACTTAAAATGAAATTTATATCGAACGCCAAACAATTTATTTTTTTTTTGTAGAGAATATTAAAATCTAAAAAATTAGAACAAAGTATTTTTTTAGAACTTCTACATTTAAGCGTCATAAGAAAAAGACTGATATTTTTGACTTATGATTTTTTTTTTATTCCTATTTATGTCAAATAAAATTGTGAAGGATCTTTTATTGTTAATATAAAAGTATAATACCATTTTCTAAGTCTATCGTGTCGAATCTAAATTGAAGAAAATGACGACATAACACTTGATGTTTAAAATGAATTATTTGAACTCTCATATCGTTATCATATTTATCAGCAATGCAATTTAGTTGTGAAATTTGTGTATCTAATAGAAATCAAATTGAATTTGTTCCTAATATCTGGTTTTTATTTCCATGTGGCAATTGATCAACTGATAGCATACTCCTTGTATGATTAGGAATTTCTTGTCTTGCTCTTTGTTGTGGGCGAATCCAATGTTCAGTTATAAATTCAGTGTAAATTTTCCTATAAAATGTAGCAACTCAAGTGTCAACTTTATCTACATTAGTAAAAGTGCCCAAAATTCCAATTTCTGATTCTTTTTTTTTAGTACCGTGTTAAACTTCAGACTCCATTTTAAACTAGATCCTGGACTATGAATATGGCTTGCATGTAAAGCTTACACAAAATGAAATTTAATGTATAACAGTTGTGTATAACAGATGCGTTACAGAAATACAGAGGCCCTGGCCCTTTCACTCTGAAGCATATTTCGAGACTTCGTTAATGTTAAGTTTTTCATTGATAATGCCTTAATCGTTATTTCGTACTTTCTATTTAAAAAACTATTATAACAGTTATAAACTGGTATATGTCTTCGAGTTAAAAAAGTGGTGATCAACTATTCATTGGAAGATGATCTAGTACATTTATTGTATTAAATTAAGATCTGTTTGATTGCTTATACCACAGATACAAGTCGTATAAAAATGTACAAAGGATTTTTATAAGAAAATTTGCTTCAACTGAAAAAGTGTTATAATTTTATTCTTGGTCAACGCACAATCATTTTTTAATCATCAGAGAAGCTATTTACTTGCCGAATCTCGTCCAAACTTGTTCAATGTCGTTTTTCTTCAATGGTAGTCATTTTTGTTATTGTATAATTGCTTAGTAACTACAACAATTAAAATCTATCGTATTTTTTTATTTGAAAACGTGCAGTTTTACAGGTGCTTTTTGGTATTGAATTCTTCAATGAGTTGCAAATATGTTACTGTGTGTGTGTGAGTAAGAGACGTCAAAATATCCACATTTGTGGTTTACCTGAAAAGTGTCATATTACTTTATTTTTATATTTTCTACGTCAGTTAAATGTAATTGTGTAGACGTTTAGTCGCCAAAGAATAATGAGGTTATTGTCATAGTGTCATGTGTCGTGGTTAATTGATTAATGAGTGATCATCAATGATCACATCTTGATATTCAGGGTTTTTATTATTTGAAACAGAAGATAAATTTATAAAAAAATAAACAATGTTAAGCATTTAGCAGTTTCTTTCAATCGAATCTTTTGAACTTAGTATAGCGAACGTTAGTGCCTTTGGTAGTTTTTTTGATACACTGATAGATATTAGTATGAAAAATACTACCAGAATGAGTGTTAAAATAGAATTTTCATTTTAAAAACAGTAAATAAACTAGAAAATTGGCCATGTCAAAACGGTGCACACTGGGGATTTTGCGGAAAAAAGTCCAAAATTTAAAGTTCCTCGGAGAATATTTCAATAGTATTTCTAAATTCTAGAATAAAATCTGAATCAAAATCAGAAAGAATTACTAAAATCGGACTTGTAGTTTACTTTTTAGAGCTTTGTAAAGGGACAAGTTGTTGAAAGTATAAAAAACGAAGTGAAAATACCCTCAAATTAAAGCTGTGTAATTTTTTTTAGCTTGAGCCGACTCATACACTTTTATTTTTCCGTAAAGAAGCCATCGTTTGTCTATTGTAAATCGAAGAAATTATTAATTTTAAAGATGTTAATTATTTTATATAATTATTTAAAGAAAAGAGAAAAAAATGGCTTGATTTTTTCATATTTTTGTATATATTATTTTAGCTACACTTGCCTACAGTTAGAGACTATTAAAAACTTTTTCCTTATGAAATTCCCTTTCGATGAAGGCCAAATTTGGGTGCCACCAGGTGCCACTGCGTTTTTTATTGGCAATTGAAAACTTCATTTGGTCGCAAAAATCATTTTCTTAAAAATTACTTAAAATAACAAAAAAAAAATATTAAAAATCAATGGTAACACTTACAGTTATAAATGATACTTTTTTTAAAAGCCAAAATATTAGGCTTAATTTGAGCTTTTAAGTTAAGATCTTTAAGTGAATTGTTTTTAAAATAATCGATTTCAAAGTCAAAATTTTGAAAAAAAAAAAAATAAAAAAAACATATCCAATACTATTTTTGACAAGGCTGGGGATTTGAATTCAATTTGAATGATAAAGAACACTGCCTTAATTAATTCCTTACCAAACACTGAAAACCATATGTTTCTATGCCTTCTAGTTTTCGAGAAAATTGAAAAGTAAAAAATCTCCTTTTTGTCAGATTTTTGTTTTTTTTGGCTGCAAGCTTGAAATTCTTATCCGAAAGACAAAAAGACAAATATAGAAAATAAAATTAATTCGTAACACATTTTTTTAACAAATCTATGTACTACAATAAAATTACATTTGATTTTTTGAACTTGGCTCAGAAAAATTAATTTTCGTTATATGTAACTGAAATGTATGTACCTATTGAACTATTCAAATTAAAAACGAGTGAAAAGGGATTATGCGTCTTATTATTATACATTTTATTAATATTGGGAATTTTAAGCATTTCATGCGAAGATCCAAGCAGAAATTGAAATTATTATTGAAAAATACAGATCATCTGACCCCTTCCTTTATTAAGAAGAATCAGAGTCATTTAATTGAGGAAAAAATGGCTCTCTTAAAAGAATAAACTTTTGAAAAATTTGTATAAAAAATGAAAAAAGTGTTTTTTTTTAAATAATTTTTAACTATAATTTGGGTTTTTTATTTTGCGTGGACGTGGACCTCGACAACAGTACCTACTATGAGTTATTCTTTTCCATTTAATGTATTTAAAATCGGTGAGATGGTTCCAATAGTACAAAAAAATTTAAAAAAAAATGCTATAAGTAGGTACAAGTAAATTGAGAATCGGAATTCTTTATTACTTTCACAAATTTTTTTAAAAGGGCGTGGCAGTGGGCGGAAATGAATAATAATAATTTCTTACGACGAAAACTGTCATCCCTGAAAATTTCATCCAAATCTATTGAGTGGTTCAGTTTTTATTTAATTTTTTCCGCACTCCCATACAAATTTCCCCAGTGTGCGGTGTATTAGCTTGTATTAGGATATAACTGAACGGAGATAAAAGACAACCTAAAAACAAGCGGATTCCACTTTAAATTAAGAGGATTCCGAAATGTTTTTTTTTTTGACGTGATAACGTCTTATAAATCGATGAACCATGACAGCCACCACAAAAAAGTGATGCCATTTTCTCCCGTTCCACTCTCGCACTTTCGCAGTGCGACAAAAATTTCAATTAAAAATTAAAAATAAACTACCTATTAGAGATACATAAATCTTCTATAGCTTTTTTGATAGATAATAACCTAAAGTTAAATACATTTGAAGGATTTTAAAAAATTCCATCTTTTAATAAGGTAAAAAGGGGTAAAACAAAATTTCAAAAAATTGTCTATTTTCTAAACCCGACAATGTACAGAGTTGATTTTTTTTTTAATCAATAGATAAATTTATTGCAAGACTGACAATGGTATTGGAAAAATTCTAAAAAATTTCAAAACCAAGCTATTAATGGTTTTTTAAAACTAAAACATGAGGTAGACCTTTGCCAAAGTAGTGATTATAGGTAGGGAAATTTTTTTTTTGCAAATTTCAAAAACGTCATTCGAAAGATAATAAAAAAAAAGTTAGGGGTCTGATACAGAATTTTTTTAAGTCTCTGCGTTTCAAAATATGAATTTTTGAAAAACACCTACTTATTTTGATGTATTTTTGGGTGAGTTTTTATTTTTTTAAATTTTTGTAGCATTCAAAAAATCTCAAGCTTATAGAACATGTAGTATATGACTGTGCGCATACATGTGCAAAGAATTGGTATTTCAAAATAGTTTTTGACCGAATAATGGGAAAAACAAGTTTTTTTGCCCCAAGTTTTTGTTACCTTTTTTAACCGTTTTTTAGTTTCATCTTTTTTTCTTCAACAGATAAATAAATGAAATTTATATTATTAATAGATAATAGACTGAACTATATCTGTGCAAAATTTCAATCAATTTTGTAGTCACAATTTCGAGAAAACGGTAAAATAAAGTTTTATTATTCGACAGGTTCTATCTTTTGATCTAAAGCAAATACAAATTTGATTTAACTTTATTAAGCATCCTAATGATGTTACCTTTCATTTGGTATATCACACATAACTGTACATTCACTACAAGCTACACAATGTTAAATTAAAAAACTTGCGAAATACCTCAAAACATCTGTGGAGATCTGTTTATCATGAACAGCCACCAGTGTGGGAAGTACCGTAATCTCAGTTTGGAATTTCGACATGGTTGGCTTTAAAAAATTCTAACTCTTTTTCTAGGCATCGCAGAAATAAGATTGAAACGTCATATGAAAGGTGAAATTATAAGCTTTTACATAATATTTTACATTTTATAGGTTGTTTAAAAAAAATTGATTCAATAGCGTGAGAACATAAAATTATATGTTTTTTTTTTTGCTTTTTTTGATGAAAATTGATCGAGTTTAAAAAATTCTAGCTCTTTTTGTAGATGCCTATTAGACATGATCGATATTTATATTTTGATTGAAGCAATAAGCTTTCAGGTGGTATAAAATTTATTATAGGTTGTTATATCAAAAAAATGCATTTTTTTTTTTTCACTTTTTTCATAAGAAATTATTGTTTTTAATAATTTATTTAAATACTTTTTGCTCATTGTAAAAATTTAAAAATGGTTTTATTATTATGAAGAAATATTTGGCTTTTTAATGGTATAATTTTTTTTGTAAGCTTTTAAAATTAAAAAAAAAATAAAATAATGAGAAAAGAAAAAAGGTAATTTTTTTTAGCTTTTTCTTGTAAATTATGATTGTTTGAAACAAATAAACGCTTCAATTGACTCATTTTAAAAGCACACAACCTGTTTTCTTACGACGTTATCACGTAAAATCATCGTCCGTAAACCGGCTTTACAGATAACCTCTTTTTTCAGTGACAATAGTTTTTTTAATAAATACATTTTTAATAGCAATACTTTGTTTTTAATTTGTAATGGAAAATAATGTATTAAAAACACTATTTTTAAAACCCTGCTATGTATATGCTGTAAAGCCTTAAAAAAGTACTCTTTCTTTACAAATTTTTTTAGTAATGCTAACTAACGTGAAAAGCTTCGAATCCTGGACAAAATCAACATAAAATGGTAACAATATAAGAAATGTTTTATTATTTTACCTAATGGCTACCCAACCATATTCACACCTCATTAAGTCGACAGTGCAAATCATTAACTAGATTCTAATATCACATAATTATTGTACACGAGTTAGAAACAAAATTACATTAAAGTTTATCGACTCACTGTCACTAATGATGAATTTAAATTCAGTGAAAAATTCAACAAACATGCATTCAAAAAAGTTATTGCTCTTCTTTAGCTTTGGACTCCATCTAAAATTATTTCAATATGCCGGATTGTTAGTTCAAGGAGTAAATTACATGAAAAGATTTCATATTCCAACTTTAATAATTTATTTCTACATAAATAGGAAAATGTAAACGCTATATTCAGGAAAATCGAATGTACAGACAGTGATCCAGAATTACTTGCTGATAATATAACATGTCGAGTTAAGGCCATTAGTCGCAACTTGTATCATTTAAATATGCATTTTTGGGTAATTAAACCAGCGGATAATTTAATCGTAAATATTTTTTTGTCGTAACCTAATCTCAGCCCAAAAAATTAAACATTTGAAAAAAAAAAAAAATCATTTCAGGTTCGTATAAAAGTTTTTAAGAAAAATAACACTTTTCAACCTTTTCTGATCGATATTGAGGAGAATTTTTGTGATTTTCTTTCAAAAAAACATGTCTCAGTTTATATGAGAATTATTGGTGATATGTATTTTCCATATTCCAATGTAAATAAATCGTGTCCATTAATGGTAAGATGACTAATAAAATTAACATACATTTTTTTTTTTTAATTTTTTTTTTTTGTATTTTATTTTTAGGGAGAACAAATATTTAAGGACATGCCTCTTAAATTAAATAAAATACCTTCGGTGTGGCCAGCTGGAGAGTATCGCCTTGATTCTAGATTCTTTAGAAATCATAAAAGTGTGCTTACAATTCGTTTTGGATTTTATGTGCCGGCAAGTTTAGGTGAAGGAATCGGTAGAAGATAAACATCTTGAGTTTTGTAATCACTCATCAGTAACCCAGTAGAAATAAATTGAATAATAACTAAAATAAAAGAATAGTTTATCATTTTTTGTTTGAAGTGAAAACTTCTTTAGTATCGTAGTGATTTGAAACAAGATGAAACGAAAACGCGACACGACTTCAACTTGTTATAACTTTTTTGTTTTAATAGATAGATGAATGAAATTTGTACTGTAGATAGGTAATTAAATAAATTATAATTGTACAAAATTTCAATTAATTTCATATTCAAAATTCGGAGATAACAGTAAAAAGATGTTCTTTTCCAACACACATTATATCTTTATTATATCTTTTGATCTAGTGCACATACAAATTTGATTTAACTTTAATACGCATGCTGATAACATAACCTTTTATTTGATATATCACACATAACGTTACGTGCTCTACGTTACACAATCTTAAATTGAAAAAAAAAATTAAAAATACCTCAAAACACTTGTGGAGATCTGTTGGCGATGACCAGCTACCAGTGTAGGAAGTACCGTTATCTCAGTTTGAAATATCGACATGGTTGACTTTAAAATATTCTAACTTCTCTTGTAGACATCTTTGAAATAAGATTTATGCATCATTATACAAGGTGAAACAATAAGCTTTCACATGGTATAAAATTTTTTATAGGTTGTCAAACAAAAAAATTGATTTAATAACATGAGAACATAAAAATAAATATTTTTTTGCTTTTTTTTATGAAATTTCATCGAGTTTAAAAAATTCTAGCTCTTTTTGTAGATGTCTCAAAGACTTGATCGATATATATATTTTGAGCTAAGACAAAAAGCTTTCAGATGATATAAAATTTATATAGGTTGTTCTATAAAAAACATGGATTTGAAGGTGATAGAATAAAAATAGGTAGATTTTTTCTATTTTATTTTTTTTTGCAAGAAAAATTATTTTTTAAGGTTTCACTTCTACCACGTGTTAATTGCACACATGATTTATTTTAATTTTTTTTATTTTTTAGCATTTAATTCCATACTTCGTTTGAAAGTCAAAACTACTTAAATAGTATAGTAACTAAAGCAAATTATTAGGGAACCCGGCCGAACAGCTCTGATTTTGACGACTTTTTTTTCAAACGTAGGTAATTAAAAATACTTTAAAGTCTATAGATTAAAAGTTGCCGGTGTTGCCGTATTGTTTTTTAAAATTAAAATTAAATTTTTTTTGAACAAAACCATTTTTTTTGCTTAAATTTCATAAAACAAATGATAGCAAAACATTCTCTAGGTAATTTAAGGGAAAAAAAGTAAAAAGGAGTAAGGGGCAATCGTAAATAAATGCAATTTTCTCACAATCTGACTTCAAACACAAAAAAAATATTTTGAAAACAACGGCAACACCTACAATATTTTTAAATACATTTTTAAAAAGCCAGAAGCTCATTCTTATCTCTTAAATTTAAATCCACTAAATTTAATGAAGAGTTTTTGAAAAAATGGTCCTCAAACTCGGAATTTAAAAAAAAATGTTAAAAAAAAAATTTTAAATGACTTTTTTCCAAACTTTTTCTAATAAAATATGAATTTATTTTTAAACAAATATTGGCCATTAATATTATCAGTTGAATTCCGAAGAGGAAAAGGTAATATATATTACAGTTTAAAAAAAAAATTAAAAATTACTTCAATTTCAATGGGTTTTTTTGATAAAAACTGAATTTTTGCATTGAAATAATTGATTTTCTCAAAGACTTTGGTAAATAAGAACTTAAAATTTTTGCTATTTAGCTTTCAACAGTAAGGGTTATTAAATTAATAAAAAATAATTTTATATTTAGAAGTTGAACTTTAAAAAAAAAATAAGTTAAATTTTTTTCCAAAACTTCTATTCAAAAAAGTTCTTCGAAAATGAAATACTTTTTAATTTTTTTCATAAACCGTATACATATTGACACTTCCTTTTATAATTTCAAATCATAATAAATGTGGCCAAAAAAAATTGAAAATAAATGCATTTTATATTACGAACAAGTTTTAAAAAACCACATGTTAAAATTTTTTCAATAATTTTTTTTTTTCAAAATCTGAGTTGAGTTACCATTCTTTCAAAAGCCCTTAATTCAATTAACTTAATTTTAATTTTACAAATATGACTAAGCTTCTAGCTTTTTAAAAATGTACATTTAAATATTGTAGGTGTTGCCGTTGTGTTCAAATATTTTTTTTTGTGTTTGAAGTCAATTAATAAGAAAATTGCATCTATCGCTTGAACTATGGAAGATTGTCCCTCACCCCCATAAATTTTTTTTCCTTGAATTTCCTAGACAATCTTTTGGCGTCAATTAATTTATGAAATTTAAGAAAAATTTTTGAAAAAAATTTGTTTTTGTTCACAAAAATCTTCAATTAAATTTAAAAAATCAAAACGGCAACACCGGCAAATTTTAATCTATAGACTTTAACGTATTTTTAATTACCGACGTTTAAAAAAAAAGATCATCAAAATCTAAGCTGTTTGGCCGGGTTCCCTAATATTGCCAATTTTTGAGCTTTAGTTACTCCACTAAAAGAGCTTTTTTGTAATTTGAAAATAAAATTTTATTCTGGTTTTTAAGTTTTAAATACATTTCTTATAAAATTACTTGTTTTTACTACATCCTAAATGAACAAAATTTTTCAAATTATCTTATTTCGAATGTAAATCGTACCTATAGAATATTATTTCATTTGATTTTCGAAATGAGGTAATTTGTGAAATTTTCTCACTACACTAAATGCAATGTCATTACAAACAGGCTATTAGTTAATTTTATAAGAAATTTATTAAAAATTAAAACAAAAACATAAAATTTGTTTTTAAAGTTACAAAAACTTCTCTCAGAAAAAAAAACTGGCTATTAAAATTTTTATCTACGTACTTTTTGGTAGCGGGCCAAAATTCTGACTTCAAAGTTCTGGTTTTCAAAATTCTTCTTTTTTAACCCTTTGTTGACTGTCGAAAATTTTTTTTTTAAAGCATAGACTGACTTTTTTTCAACTAACATCTCTATATTCTTATTAGAAACGATGTTGTATAATACAAAATATTCCTTTTCTTATACAATTTTTTATATATCCTATATTAATATTTGATAAATTAACAAAGCAATTATTTTTCGAAAATATTTAATATTAAAAAAAAAAAAAATTAATGTGCATAGAAAATGTACCTAATCAAATAAGCGGAAAATTTTTTCGAGAAGATGGTTTCACAGAATTCTGCATAATATTAAAAAAAGTGTTTGGAAAATGTTAAAAAACGAGCGCTGTTTAACATTTTCCAACCCCTTTTTTAATATTTTGCAGAATTTTGTAAAACAGAATTATGAAGAGCTGAATTTTGAAAGAATTTTTAGCCCAACCCTATTATTTTTAGTGTAAAACCGGAGCAAGAAAAGAGTTTGTTAATGTTAATTTATGCGCTGTGTCGTATTTATACGAATGAAAATATGTCATTTAATTTGACATATTGTCCAGGCTACTTCAGCTATGACGTGTTAATATGCAATAAAATAATAACTTTTTGACACTTTGTTATTAAATTTTTTCACTGATACTAAATAATTGACATATATTCATTCTATTTCACTAACTGTCATTATTGTCGTTTACACGACACCATTGACAATATTTTTAATATTTATAATATTTAATATTTTCTGTCGTCATTTTTTAAATGACAAAAATAATAACAAATATTTTTTTATCATTTACACGTGACAAAAATGATGAAATTTGTTCATTGTATAAATGCGGCATTAGATTTCATTTCACTGGAAACCTCATCTCCAAGAAATCTACACTGAATAAAATCATCCAATGTAAATCGAGACTTTTAGGAAGAAGTTTGGTCTGTTTGAATTTGAATACCTACTAAAAATCTGCACTGGAAAAATCGCTCAATGTAAATCCTGCGTTTTTTTTTTTTTTTTGTCAGTCATCGTTGGTGTGGGACAGCCATAAGATTGCAAAACTTTGAAATTCAAAGTGATGCATAATGAAGGGACGATTCAAACAATTCTTTTTACTAGAAGTGTTCTGAGTAGAAAAAAATAAGGTCTAATGAATAGTTTCGACGGATTATATAACTTTTGTATCTAGAAACCATCATAATCACACTATTTTGTATTTTGAATCACTCAAATATTACATAAAAAAAAAAATTTCTAAACTGATTTGCCCGTAAGTAAAATGTTGCGTGTCTCATGCAAGCAATTAAACAAAATCTGATCTGTCTTTAATCGATAGGTTTGTGCGTTTAACAAAATTGATTTTAATTGTGGAAAATATCAATCTAAAACTTAAATTGCTTTTCAATAAAATATTCACAATATTCACACTGTTTTTTACTTACTAATTATTCCAAAAACGAATTTTTATTTTATAGTGATTCTTCAGTTTCATTTGTAAAATGAAGATCTACAGTGTATTTTTAATTACAACTATTTTTGTCGCAGTAGTTTATGCAAAGGTAAAAATATTAAATTTTTTTAATTTGGAAACACAAAACTTTGAGTTTCAACTTTTGGGCGCCATCTTGAATTTTAGTTTTTAACAAAAATCTCGGTTTCTTTTGGTCGTAGAAAAACTGTTTATATCAATAAGTATAGTAAATTTAATTTTCTATATTTTATGTCTTGACAATTTTTTCGATATTATCGATATTGAGAAAGTTACAACCTGATAACTTTTTCATTAAAGCTTATTCTTGCATTTTGTTGCTACTATTTTTTTTTTCTATTTTTCCAGGGTAGAATAGCTTTGACCGTTCAAAGAGTTATATGCGATATTCAGGATCCTACAGCGATTGAAATTGAACTGTGTTCGGTAAAGGCGATCAACAGATCGACAACTTTAATGAATATTATAGGAAATTATACAAGGCCAATGCATTCTTTTATGGTATATTTGTATTTAAAATTTTTTTTTTTAAATTCAATATCATTTATTTTATTAAATATTTAGATCAATTCACAATTATTTAAAAAATCTGAAATCAAATATAGACCATTTTTGGTCAATGTTACCGATGATTATTGTGATTTTATGTCCAAAAATAAAGGTGGAGCTTATTTGAAAATTGTTTGGCCAATTATTGTGGATTATACAAATATGAATCATCCATGTCCTTATTATGTGAGTTTTTTTTTTTGTTTGATTGAAGAAGAGTTATAGTAATTTTGTTTTTTTTTTTTTATAAAAACAGGGTTACCATTATATCAAGAACCTTCCAGTCGATGAAGATAAAATACCAGCTGTATGGCCAAGTGGATTATTTTTATTAGACGTTTTGTTTTATGAACAAAATGGCACCAAAATCAACAAAATACTCTTATCACATGTTTATTTTGAAATTAAGCAACGTGCAATTTTTTAATTTATACACATAAATAGTTAATTTAACAAGTAGATCAGGTTGGGTAAACTATTTGTTGTTTTTGAAAATAAAATTTGTTTTTGAAGTTCTCTAATTGTTAACTCTGAAATATAATGAATTATGTAATAAAATTATTATTTTTTATTACGAGAAATAAAATTTGCAGGATCTCACATTGTACGAACAACTTCCATCGATAATTAGGTGCCATATCGCTGGCTGAGAATTATAGGGTTGTATGTCAACTCACCTTAGTTTTGAGTAAATCGATTTCAAAGTTTTTTAAGGCTGGTTTTTGGATAAAATAGTTACATAGCAGTGAAGTATTGATGCAATCTTGTAAAGGACCCTAAAAAAATCATAAAACCATGAAAAAAACATTAATTTCACCACAAAAAAGGATTCTATGAGCATTTTTAAAAAATGACATAGAACCTTTTCATGAAAAAATTTGTAAAAAATATTTGAAAAAGGTTCTATGTTCAACATAAAACCTTATAGTTATAAAGAGCTTACATGTAATAAATGCATTTTATATGAAAAAAGTGACTTCATCGTGAAATAGGCTTTGATTTAATTTAATTTTATTCAAGTTTTGCACAAAACAGTCAAAATCTATTTTAAATAACAGAACAAAATACCACAAATCACGTTGTAGCATTTATAGAAAACAACAATTCCTACTTTTGTTGAATTAGGTACACAGAAAAAGACATGCTAAAAACATTTAGAATTTGTATTAAATCAATCGGATTTTTGCATGCTTTTTTGCCAGAAAGACAGTCGTCTTAAAACAATCATCTACGGTACAAAATTTATGCCAAAAAAAATTTAAAGTTTGTTTAATCTTTTTATTTTAATAAGTACATAAAATTAATGAAAAATCATTTCAATCTTAGAAGGTATCTACACTTAAATTTTCTTAAGAAGAAAATTTTTATTAAAATGAAGTTCACTTTGATTTTAAAAATGTTTAAACAAATTTTACTTATTTTTATTAGAAATCTTATTAATTTAAGAGGATTGGATTTTAGAGGAGTATCATCTTGATTCTAAGTTGCTTATTTGTCTCCATGTATAACGTAAGTAAATTTGCTTCAAGTTAAAAAAAAAGTTTTATTCGATGAAACTATTAATAGACATTAACTAATATAATTATAAAGATGAATAACGAAGAGTTCACTACGGTTAAAAGTAAAATCTTGACCTTTGAAAAAAAAAAATACTCAATTTTCCAAATACCACTAAAAATTTGTTAATTTTTTTGTTTTTTGGGTACTAAGGTGACTTCTTTTATTTAAAGCTAAGGAATCTAAGTGTTTCTTTAACTTTTGGTTTATTAATACGAACTATAAAATTCCCAACCTCGATTATGAAAAAACAGTTTTCAAAAAAATTACTTCCAATTCTTGGCACACAAAAAACATTATTTTAATTTAATTATGATGCAAGAATATCTAAGTTATGAATTATTGCAAAAGTTAAGGTTGGATAGTACAAATTTTTTGGTTTAAAGAGTACAGAACGAGATACAAAAATTCTTTGCTGTTAAGCAAAAGCCCGTCCGCTAACTTGATAGTTGATAGTCAAAAACGACGAATTATGGAGCAAAATCGTCGTTTTTGACTGTCATTTATTGACTAGTAAGTTAGCCGACTCCATCCCTGTTGTTCAATACCATCAAAAACATCAAAAGATCTTTTATTTTTACTTTAGTTAGAAAAAAGATCGTTTCCATAAGATTTCATTTTGAAAAATTTGCGTAAAATAGTTCTATGTAACTTAAATCAATGTATTTTTTTGTTTGAAAAAATCAGTAAAAAGGTTCTATGTTGCAATTTGAATAACATAGAACCTTATTATATTAATACATGTATGTGAAATCATGAAAGTTGTATGTCTTTTTTACCTGTGCCGTCGCCATTCATTTTTTTCTAATTTTTTTTTTAATTTTATCTAAAAGCCGTTGAAATTACGAAAATTTTGGTGTATAAAACTCATTTTTTGTATTTTGTATGAAATACACCCTTATAATTCTCAGCCAGCGATATGTCGTACGTTTTATTGGGATAGCTAATTAAGTTAAAGATCCCGCTGAATACACTGATCTGCAAAATTTAACTTTTTTTTTCTCCTTCAAATAATTTTTTGATATTATAAAAAATTAGACTTTTCTAAATCTAAATATGGTTTCAGAAAAATTCTATCAGATACCATTTTTGTAAAAATGATTTTTGAAAAATTTCGGTGGTTTCTAAAAAATCAACCTTTTAGATTCATTTGAACTCGCGCAAAATTAAAACTATTTGTAGCATTGAGCTCAAATTTGGAGGACTTATTCCTCGTAATATGGCCTATCGATTGACACCAATTATATCCTTTTACATTAATGTTTACTCATATTTTAAAATACTGATTTACAAAAAAAGCAGAAATATCGAAATCCTTCACTTTTTAGTAAATCTTACATGAACATGTAAAATATCAACGCCCATTATATTTAATAAGTCAAATATGTAAAGAAAACCATAATAAAATAAATTAAACAAAATTTTTACGTGTTTTGTAATTTTATATACTACTAGCTGACCCGGCGGACTTCGTTCCGCCATTTTTTTTTTTTATTTTTAATTTTCGACTCTATATAATTAGTTAACATTTTAAATGAAAAAGGGAATCAAAACTTGAAAAGTTCGTAAAATGAGTTTAAAAATATTCACTTTTAAACTTTTAGCAAAAGTGGCCTATGTAAAATATGGCCTATGTTAAAAACGGCCAAAAAACTTGGGACAAAAAAACTTGTTTTTCCCGTTATTCGGTCAAAAATCATTTTAAAATTTAAAAATTTGTAAATGCTTGCGCATGACTAAAGCCTATATTTCCTATAAGCTTGAGATTTTTTGGAGGCTTATAAAAATTGCAAAAAAATTAAAAACTACTCAAAAATGTCCCTAAAAATTAGGTTGTTTTTCAAAAATTCAAATTTCAAAATCCAGGGCCTATGAAAAAAATCCGTATAAGACGCCTAAATTTTTTTCTTAGTATCTTTCCAATCGTGTAACTCAAGTTTCCGTAAAAAATTTTCCCTACCTTTAATAAGCCTTTTGTCGAAGTTCTACCAGATGTTTTCACTGCACAAATACCTTCACAACTTAGTTTTGAAATTTTTTAGAATTTTTGCAATACCTTTTTCAACCTTACAATAAATTTATTTATCATTTAAAAAAAAAAATTCAACTCTACAACTTACCATTTAGAAAATAGCCTCTATTTTCAATGTTTTGTTACCCCTATTTAACCTATAAAATCATTAATTTTTTACCTTAAAACCTTCTACTCTTATTCCCCTTTGATTTAAAAAAAAATAAGCAAAATAAGTTACCCGGTGTGGCCGGTTAGCGAACGTACAAAAAACCAAACTTTAATATATATAAAAAGCAAAAAAAACATGTTATTTTATTTTCTCACGTGTTATCAAATGAAAGGTAATATTATCAGGATGCTCAATAAAGATAAATCAAATTTTTATAAGCTCCAGATCAAAAGATGTAATATGTTGAAAAATAGAGTTTTATTTTACCGTTATTTCAAATTTGTCATTACAAAATTAATTGAAACTTTGTACAAATATGTATAGTCTTGCCCATTATCTATCTACACTGTAAATTTTATTCATTTATCTATTGAAGAAAAAAAGATACAAATAAAAAACTGTTAAAAACGCACAAAAAACATGGGACAAAAAAAATTTTGTACATGCATGCGCATGATTGAAACCTATATTTTCTATAAGTTTGAGATTTTTTGCAGACTTTGAAAAATTCCAAAAAAATAAAAGACTACTCAAAAATGTCCCTTAAAATTAGGTTGTTTTTCAAAAAATTTTATTTCAAAATACAGGGCCTATGAAAAAAATCCGTTTAAGACCCCTAGTTTTTTTTTTTAATATCTTTCTCATGGTGTAACTAAAATTTCTGTGCAAAATTTTGCAGACCTCTAATTAGTCTTTTGTCGAAGGTCTATCACTGCAAAAAAACCTTCACAACTTGGTTTTGAAATTTTTTTGAATTTTTTAAATACCTTTTTTAACTATTGAATACATTTGTCTATCATTAAAAAAAAAAGTCAGCTCTTTACAACTTACCGTTTAGAAAATAGCCTCTTTTTTCAATGTCGTGTTACCTCTATTTACCCTATAAAATCTTAAATTTTTTTTGCCTTAAACCTTCTCCTCTTATACCTCTTTGATTTAAAAAAAAAAATTAAGAAAATAAGTCAGCCGGTGTGGCCGGTTAGCGAACGTACACAAAACCAAACTTTAATATATACATAATAGATATTATATTACAGAATTTTTGGGGGGCAGCTTTGAAGTGTTCTCCACTATTACAGTTTCAATGATGATATTGATTGATGCGACTCTTACAACAAGCTTAATCCTTATTTCATATCCTATAAAAGAAAAAAAAAATAAGTTCGTAAATTTAAATTAAAACAGCAACAATATTTTTTACCAGTAATTGTATTGTTAACACAGAAACGTTCAAATTCAAATGAAGTGAAGAAGCCAACTAAAAAGGCCAAAGTTTAAAATTTCTATGTATGTTATATATTTTTTTTTTATTGCTATAAAAGATAGCAATTATTATTATTTATGTTAAGCAAGCATGTCGATAGATTTTCAAACATGATAGTTTCACCTTTTTAAACAAATTTTGTATGCCAAAATGAATAATGGTTTTGTTAATTGATTTTTTTGATTTTATATTTTTTTCTGTGTTGTTTTTTTTGAACATCCAGAGAATCAATCAACTAGTTACTTTAAAGTTGTCATGTTTTTGTTTTCATAATTTAATATTTAGAATGAAATTGCTACTAAATTCAAAATTATTATTTTGCAATTATTCAAATATTTTTCTAAATTTATTTGTAATTGTTTCATTGAAAGGAAATAAAAAAAATGATGAAAGGAATTTGTAGTCAATTTAAATAGAGAAATAGACATAGTTGCATTGAAACGGTCAAAAATTGATCTACGAATTAATCCATAAATTGTCTGAAAAATAGAAAATCTATTAAAATGTCAATATTTCATTTGCACTTTAGAATTAGAATACAAATTTAAAGTAGACAACTATTAAATACAAAAAAAAAAATGGATTTCTATTGCATTGCATTGAAAAATTTAGATACAACGATGCCACGAATTTTAAGTTTTGTTCATTTTAAGTGTTTTCACAGGAATTGACAAAATGTACGTATGTTATATAGCTTTTGAACTACAAAGTTGCAAATAAGCAAGAAAATGTGCTGAAATAAGTACTGTAAAATATTTAGAAATGGATTTTGATTTTTTGGAAACAGTTAATTTTTCCCTAAAATAATAATTCAAGTAACAATTAGGTAATTTAAAACAAGGTGTATTATTTTACTTCCACTCTTTTATGTCAAAGAAAAATTGCATTGTGAAAAAACGCCCAAAATTGTTCTTCTCCGAAGAACATATCAAATCCAATCGATAGTTGCCAGTTGGCCAAAATTTTGGTAATTTATCAGCATCGATGGGCATATCTTTTAAAATTCCATTACCCTGTTATAAGAAAGAAAATATTTAAATTATTTGGGCGCACTAAAATTTATATCAATTTTAAAATTTCATACAAAATAAGGACAAGTGTGATTCATATTCGCGTAGGGCATATATAAAGGTGTTATCATTTTCATGTAAGGAGATGCAAAAGAGGCTCCTTTCTGAGTAAAAGATTTACAATAATCGATGAATACATTTACCAGAAAAGGTCGATAGCTTATTTCGGATTTTTTCCAAAGTTGTGCATTTATCTGAAAAAGGACGAAAATAAGAAATAAATGTATGTAACATTGAAAGTTTAATTAGGTATTAGTAACTTACAAACAAAGATGAAATATTTTGAACAAAATGAACATTTATGTTGACAAGCGTTGTTGTACGATTTATTGCCTTTACAAAGCAGCGTACATTCGAAATAATTGATCGATCATCAATAATGCAATTATTCTTCGAAATACGAGCTGATATACTGGCCTGAAAAATACAAGTTTAAATACAAGGACTGATTTTATATTATTTGACAAAAATTCAAAAAAATTACTAAGTAAAAATTGGTTTACTTTAACACAATAAATGAACCCCACTATTCCGACAAAAATGAGAACTTTTTTCAAGATTTTCATTTTTCGACTCTGGTTCCTTCTTCTATGCTAACATTGATTTTATTTGTAATGCTTTTAAAATGAATTAAATGTCGATTTAATTTTGTTATGAGAGTCTTATCATTATAATCATGCAAAAAAATTATTTTAATTTATGAGTTAAAATTAGACCATTAGTAGGTAGGTTAATTGAATTTTAATTTCGTTCTTCAAAAAAAAAAAAAAATGCTGTAAAAAGCAGTTATTGTAGAACTTATTTAGAACTCAATATGAACATGTAGAAAAGTCAAGTCCGAGGGAAATCACAATTTATACAGGGTGTCACAAAAGTTAACGTCGAAACGAAAACGGTAGATAGGGTAGGTGATGACAGTTATCAAAAAAATTATAAAAAAATCGCATCCATGTATTTTGTGAGTTATGGGCATTCGAAAAAAAATCGAAAAATGGTCACCTTGTGACGGTTTTTCATGTGCCTTGACTACAAATCTTAATTTTTCTTATTTTTTTTCTTTTGTTACGGAACCTGCTACCAAATACATTCAAAAATTTTAACTCAGCTGCATCAGTTTTTAAGTAAATATTACTTTTTTGCCCAACTAAGTCCTAAACAATTTTACATGACTCTACTTCAATGAACCGTAGTGTAAGAAAAATGCACTACGATGTTTCGGCAAGTTACCCTTGCGCACACATGCAATTTTAGTCGCGCGATTATTTTTTTTTTAAATTACTTATTTTGAAAAAATTGGAATACAGGCCTTAAATCTCACATAGGGGCTTTAAAAAATGTAATTGGTCTATTTGCTGCCAGCAGTAGTTTATAAAAAGCCCCTATCTGGTAGTTTGGACTTTTTTAAATTTTTGTTTTCATGATTTTGCCTAGGTATTACACATGTCATACATATAAGTAAATAAGTATAATAGGAGGTGAAAAAGAAAGAAAAGCTAAAGAAATAGTTCCAAAAATCCTAAGACCAAAATGATACCCCGATCAGACGATTAATTTACGATATAAGAAACTTCAAAGTTTTCATAATAAAGTTAAATTTTGAAAAAAAAAAAACATACCGTTTTTGGATATTTTTTCTTTTTTTTTTTTTGAAAATGTTTGATTTTTCTTTGGTTTATCTGGGATACTTTAGTATAGTTCATAAACTAACAAAACGAATTGTTGACATTTTGAGACCAATCCACAGAATTCTATTATACCCAAATGTAAAGTTGTTACCAAATTTTTTTTCCACTTTTAAACAGACCTGATATTTTCATAAATTGTATTTTTTGTAGAAAAAAAGAAAAAAAAAGAGAACAAATCTTTTCAGAATTTCCCAGGCATGTTCTATTGAAGTTAAGTCCGAATTTTCGGGTGGTAAATCCAAGGTTAGTATACAAACGTCTTGAAGAAATTTTGATACCACCATATATGATGTAAGACAAGGTAGTAATAGGTTATTTCTATATTATACTAAATCTAAATAGGGTGTGTATTAAATTTGAGCTTGAGTTCAATTAATTCTTTAAAAAAAACATTGATTGGAGTTCACTTTGTAATTTTTTTTTTTTTTTTTTTAATAAATAGAACATTTTTTGAAGTGGAATTTTAAGCAAATGAAATATTTCCATCATCTTTGAAAAATACTGCAACAAAAGGTATGTTTAGAATAATAAAATTTTCTTGGGAAGTAATTTAAAAAGTTAAGTAAAAAAATTCATTTATTGCTTCTGAACTATTCAAAGAATTTTTTTTTTCTTATTTTCCTAAGAAGTACGTTTGAAATTGAATGGAAACTTAGTTTTGAACTAAATTCAATTTTTCAATTAAATAAATATTACTTTCAAAGGAAATCTATATGAACTTGTACGTTCGACTTTGTACATTTAAAAAAATACTATTGTACTTTTGCGTCTATGATGTTGAACTTTTATCTTGCTATGAAATATCTCCCATCATAAAATATAAACCAATTTTCCAAATTAAATACGTTTAATATTCCATTTCCTTCAAATGGCATTTAATTAAATTCCACTTTAATGTTAAACAAAAATCAATTATTTGTTTTGTTTTTAGATTAACACTCTCTGATAAAAGTAAAACTTTCAATTAAATTTTATAGCCAAAAATTGATATTTAATTGAATTCTAATAAATTACCAACAGTACAAAAAATGTCACTTTTAGTTGTGATCCAGAAACGATCCTCAAAACATGAAGATCTTAAAAAAAGTTTTAATTTTAATCGGAACATTGGGTTTTCTTTATTACGTTAATGTATTTAAATTTATAATTTTTTTTTCTTAAATATTTTTAAATTTACATTTAAACAATTTCTTAAATTTAAATCATTTTTTTTTAGGCGAGTATTGCAGTTCGTATTAATAAAATAATTTGCAATGTTCATGATCGGACAACAATAATTAATGAAAATTGCACTGTAAAACCGTTAAGTCGAACTACAACCGCTGTCAACTTGAATGGTTTTCTTATTCGAAATGTGACAAATTTGTTTGTAAGAAGAGTCATAACAATTTTTATGATTTTTTATGTTAAATTAAAATATATTTTTTTCATTGAAAGATAAATGCGCAACTTTGGAAGAAATCTGAAATAAGTTTTCGACCATTTCTTGTAAACGTAACTGTCGATTATTGTGAATACTTTACAAATAAAGCAGCAGGAGGAGCTTATATGAAAATTGTTGCTCCAATTTATATGCCTTACACAAATATGAATCACACTTGTCCTTATTCTGTAAGAAATTTATTGAATTTGTTAATATTATTATGATTTAAATGTTTTTTTTATCTTTTATTAGGGTCACATATTTTTAGAGGATTTACCTATCGATGCTGAAAAGTTACCAAACTTTTGGCCACCTGGTAATTATCGATTGGATTTGTTGGCATATGAAAAGAATCGAGGACGTTTAGTCACAATTCAGGTTTTCTTTGAAGTAAAGGAAAACAGAGGAAAACTATTTTGATCAAATCAAATAGTCAAGCGAATTGTAAACTTCATATAATAATTATTTGTTGTGTAATGGTGAAATAAAACTCAGAATTTTTTGATGATGTTTTTATTGGGTCAAATGTAAAATTTTTCATTTAGCATTTCGAAAACTCCTCTAGTACAAAAATTACAAACTTCTATTTTTCAAATTTTCAAATTTTCAAATTTTCAAAAAAAAAAGTCCAAGGTTTACGCCTTGCCGAATAAATGCATTTAAAGAAGATCATTCCAAATCTATCCAAAGAGATATCAAACAAAAGGTCTCTTTGAGCTGTATTAACAAGTGAAAACAAAAAATTTCAGCGAGTCTAGTTGGTAAGTTATTTGCATCGAAACATATATTTTTTTTTACATTTTACCATGTGGATTTTGGAAACAGATATCTTCGGACCAATGCGCCATTTTGAATGAAAAAAATTGGTAGATTTTTCGGAATCTGCCTAATATACCTATTTCAGTGTACCGAAGTTTATCACTTTTCGATAAGATATGACCACGCAAATCATTTTTGACGAAAAAAGCAAGAAACGTATCACTCTGTGCCTAAGTGCTTTATAAGATGTTAGAGTCCATCGAATTCATCGGGTTCCTTATTGTTATCACTTAATGTTATTAGCAAAAGAAACATATTTGGTGACAGTGTGACTAGAAATTCGTCTGACAATCTTTGTCCATGCGGACGTGCCATTTGTACCCTTTCTATGAGTATGTTGCTTTTTATAATAATTTTTGAACCGTCACTTTTCATAGAACCGTTTTCCTGATTTCTAATTTTCACCTAAATGACTAAACTGAATCAAAAAAAAATTGGTAGGTAAATGTTTAAAAAAAACTTAAAATTCGTTCTTCAAATGTAAGAAACAACTCTTTAAAAGAAATTGAGCTCCAAAATAGATGTGCATTTTAATTTGTTTTATAAAGACGCATTTTTAGAAAAAAATTTTAAAATCGTTTGAGCTGTTTTCTAAAAAAGTAATTTCTTAGAAATAATTTTTTGAAAAAGAATTTTAAATAAATTTGAAATAAGTACCTTTTTTAAGAACCTTTTAATAAACACGTTAAACTAAATTTTTAAAAGTTTCGAAATTTTTTTTTAAAGTTCAATAATTATTTTTTTTTTTTTCAAAATTTGAACTAGAAATTTTGAAGATAGTTTGAAATTCAAAAAAGTCCAAAAAAATTAATTCCAAAAACCCCTCCGTACAGTATCCAAAAACTGCTACATACCAAATTTGAATTTTTTTAACTCAATGTCAAAAAGCATTCCAAGAATAACATGGTAAGATTTTGGTTGAAAATATTGATAAATAGCACCGTTATAATAGTCGCCACGAAAGGCCTACACACGACACACGCGGCCCTTGTCCCATCTGGTACTCGGTTATGGCACATCTTAACAAAAAAAATACAAAATCAAGTTATATTTAAATAGCCATTTTCTATTTATTAGAAAAATTATGCTGAGACGTCAAACACTTTTTTCATATTTTGCCAACATTTTTCAAGCTAAATCTTAAAAAAAAAAAAAACTAATCCAGATGTCAAAAAAAATCCTACGATACATTGTAGATTTTATTTTTAAGAATATTCATTAAAAATTTGAAAGCAGTAAGATGATTAGTTTCCGAGATCTCGAAGGTAAAAAAATGTAGCTTCGAGATTAACGCAAAAGAAAGTACCTAAGTCAACCGACCGTAATGGGTCGATTTTCCTTTCGAAAAATGCCTGTAACTTGGCCAATTGAGAATGTTTCGATACGCCATGGGTCTTAAAATGTTCATTACAATTAAGGGGATAATGAAATATAAATTTAAAAAAATATGAACAAGTATAAATTTCAGGGTGGCCAGACCCCTTAAGAAACTTTAATATCAATTTTTTTTAAGTTTTCAAAAAATATTTCTGGAATTTCTTAAAGTATTTTAATTTTTTTTTGAAAATAAATTTTTCGTGTAGGAAAAGTTCTGTGATGGTTTGAATGAAAGAGGCATAAAACACTATTTTGTAAGAAATCATCTTTGCAAAGCTTGTTAAGGACGCTATAGATATTTTTATAATGTATTACTGATACTTCTAAATTTTACTGCACTGATATATGTGGTTTTTATTTATTTATTTACATATTTGTCTTAACATTTATTTGTTTCAAAATTGAAAATTAAGTTGATCAGGTCGTTCGTTAATGTCCATGTGGACTTCAATTGTGAATTTTTTAATATCCTCATTAAATATACTGACATCCAAACGATACAATCCAATTGGCCAAAGTGATGGTAAATATTGTGGATCCATTGGAAAATCTTTGAGAAAAATTTCTCCCTGAAGAAAAAGAACTCAATTTATTAAAAATATTCTTTAAATAAAATTATATAATTTTACACTATATGGACAAGAGTGATTTAAGTTTGAATAAGGTCCATACATTTGATACAACAATCGTAAGTAAATGCTGCCTCTGTTATTTTCAAAAAAGTCACAATAGTTTTCTTTAGTGCTAATAAGAAATGGTCTAAATGTGACGTCAGTTTTTTTAAACATTTTAAAGGAAATCTGGAACGATTTTGTTAGAGGAAAGACTCATGTACGAAAAATCATATTTTTATCTTCAAAGATTAATTTAACTTACAAACACATTATTTAGAGGTTTTGTTAAAAAGAATTGAACGTTTCCAACTGAAAGTGTTCTATTGATTGTATTAGCCCCACAAGTAAAATTGTTGGCAACTTCTACATTATAAGGGGGCAGGTAGCAAACCACTTTAACAACTTTTAGTGTATTGTGCTTCTATTGGGAAAATAATAATAAGTAAATTAATAAAAAAATATAATTTATATTAAAGTAGACATTTCCTTACATCTGCAAATGCATTTGTTGCAAATATAACTAAAAGATATATTAAGTTCTTCATTAAAGCACTTTTTGAATAAAAACTGATTTCAAAGTTAATTGTGTACTTTTGACTGAGTATCACAAACTAAGTCCAGCTTTTGTTGATGGAATTATAATTACCTAGCTATACCACTTTTGATTTTTTAGATAACTGTTACTGTATATTAACAATTTTTTAACAATAATTGATCAAACTTAACTAGAAGTAGCCTTTTTTAACATGAAATCAATGAATAAGTGAATGACTTCTGTGTTCTGATTGTAATTTGATTTTGTGGTCCACACAATGAAAGATTACGGGTTTTTAAGCTGTTGCATAGATTTTATAGCGGGCTTTGAGCGCGGGGACCGAATAAAGGTATTTCGCAACGAAAAAAAAAATAACTAACTCGGGTGGAAGTTTTAATTTTGACATTATTGTCTTTAAAAAATTTTAACTTTTTTGAAGTTGTCGTACAGATATGGTTGAGGCATATTTTTAATGGTGAAATGCAAAGCTTTTCAATTATATAAAATGTATTATAAGTTATAAAATAAAAGAATGAAACAAATCAAGATGAAAGAAAATTTTTTTTTTATTTTTTTGATAAAAATTAATTGCATTGAAAAACATGTAGTAGGTTGCCATGTAAACATATTGACAATATATGATGTGTGGAGAAAAAAAACTCAATTTTTGTTCGCTTTTTTTCAAAACATAATCGGCTTTAGCTATGGTTTAATTCCTTAGAAGAAATATAAGGCTTATTGAAGGTATAATTTTTTAATTCCGATATATTACTATAGGGCAAGTTTAGGATTCGTAAAAAAATTTTAGAAAAATTTTAAATAACACATTTTTGGATTTTTAAAAAGTATTTCCAATTTTTTTTTTGAAAAATTAAGTTCTTGAAAAATTTTAAAATTTCGTTTTTATGTGTAGATTAATTTTTTTTTTCAAAATGGCATAGGTACCAATTTTTTTTTTTTTTTTTGAAAAATGGTAGGTACCTATAAAATTTGTATAAATAAAAATCTATTTCTTTTAAAACGTTTTTCTACCGTTTTTCGAATTTTTTTTTCTAAAAATTCGTATTTATACAATAAATAAAGTGTAAAAGATAATTTTAAACGGTGTTTTATTAATTATTAAAACCGATTTTATTTTTTTTACTCTACTTATGAAATTCCTTGAAATTATCAAATTTAAAATTTTTCCTAATTTTCTTGAATAAAAAGCTTTAATATAAGACTTATTATTACCATAAAATGCACGAATGGGGTCGCACGTACTTGATGACGTACGACCCCAGTCGTGCATTTTATTTTGTATATTTTTCATATTAAAAAAATTGGCATATGAGAAATGCTATTTTTTAATTTAATTAATTTTTTAAATGTAATATGTATTTTGCTTCAAAAATTATAAATTATTACGTTTGAACGTAAATTTATCGTCTGTAAACCGATTTTACAGACAACCACTTTTTTTTTCTTTGATAATAATATATAATTGTAACTTGAATTAATCTCAAAGAAAAAACTTAATTATTATTAAAAAAAAAATACTGCATAAAAATGAAAAATAAATAAACAGTTAAAATAGCATAAGTTGATAAAAATGATGTGCAATAATTCTACCGCGGCAGTCCCCGAGCTGCACAAATTTTGTTGTTGTGATTTTTTTACTCAAGTGAAAGAGAATATTTATGCATCAGTTAGTTATTATTGAAAATAATTAACTACATATACGCACAAAATTGATTAAGTCATTAGCAAAGGTTAACAACAGATAAATTTTGATGAAAAAACTTATAACAATACAACATAATCAGTTGCATCAAAAATAATTATATTTCAATCAAGAGAATATATTTTTGTTTAACAGTAAAAGAGAATTATTTAAAGTCAAAAATAGTAAAATCATTTTAAAAATTGCTAAAATGAAAGCTTTAATAAATCTGACTATTTTTATAACAGTTTTTTATTTTGCTCAAGGAGATGTAAGCAAATTGTAACCTAATTTAATGTTAACGTTTTAAGTACTTATTTCTTTCATAGGTCAAAAATACAGGAAGAATGTTAAAAACACGCTGCACAGTTTTTGATCCAAACGAAATTACCAATGTTAAGTGTTGGGCTACTTCGTTAAATCGAACATATTCAGTGTCAAATGTTAAATTTACTGTAATGAAATCTTTTAATAATGTTTTTGTAAGTTAAAAGGTGCAAAGTTTTACTTTTATTAGATTAAGACCAATCTAATAATATGTTTTCAAATAATTCCAGATAAACTTTAATTTATTTAAAAAAACTGACGTCAAATTCCGACCATTTCTTATCAACATCAGAGAAGATTATTGTGCGTTTTTTACACAAAACAAAGGCAGTTTATACATGAGAATTATTTATAAAATGTTCGAACATAATTCAAATTTAAATCATTCTTGTCCATTTAGTGTAAGTAAAATTGTATATTATTTTTTAAATTTTTCAATTTTTAGTAAATTTTTTTTAGGGAGATATTGTAATTAAGGATGTTCCACTGGATGTTAATTTATTTCCATCTATTTGGCCAACGGGCGCTTATCGTTTAGATGTAAATATATTCAATTTGGAGATAAAAAAAATTACAATAGAATTTCACTTTGAAATTAAGGAGAAATAAAATCACAACAACTATTTTTGTTTAAATTTTTAATTTTGTTAAAAAATGTTTCTTAATGGAGCTAAGAGAGTCTTTTTTTAATGTGTCTCTCGATGGATTTGGAGATTTTCTAAAATGCATTTTTTCAGCAAGGGGTCACCTTTGGATTTTTTGCGAAAATCTAAAAATGACAAAAATTTAGATCTTTGATTTTTAAACATTTATTTTTTTTTTAAATAAGCAACAATTTTGACAACATTCATTATCAATTTATATTAAAAAAATAGAGAATATTAAGTTGCCAAATGTGTTTATTTTTTAAGTTATACTTCTTTACAGTGTGAAAAATTTACTTTTTGACAAAAATGTCAAATTGATTAACTATAGAAACCTTAAAAATCTCTAGCTTTCATAATTATTGTTAAACAGTTTTGCTTGCTGTTAATGTTAACCGAGTGTTGACCGAGTGAATTTACATTGTACACACACTCATTCTTTTCGAAGTGTGATGGCATACATAGAATTTTTTTTCACATCAAATTTTTGACATCAGATTTGAATTCAAAATTCATCAAAAAAGTGTGTTTGTTTGTAGTTTTGTATCATAACATGTTTTTTTAAACATTACTTTAAAAAACATTTGGCAACTATGTAACGTCAAAAAAGTCAATTTTTTTTAAAGAAAATTGATAAGAAAGTTGTCAAAATTGTTCCTTACTAAAAAATTATACTGAATAAATAGCTCTTAAAGTGTGTTTAACAGATATCAAGTAATGCATTCGTAAAAGAAAGATGATATAACAATTTTTCATGATATTACGATGATAGAGAATGTGGAAAAAGTGGGTCTCAAAAATCCGCCTGTCAGTCTGTCTATCGGTCTGTATAAATAGCTGCAGCCTAAACGGATGGACCGATTTACTTCAAACTTGGTACGTAGCAGTTTTTAGTTCCTGGTCAGAGGAGTTTTTGGAATTATTTTTTTTTTACCAAAAATAACAGTGCCTGTCATATAGCAATTTTGGAAAATTTAATTTTCTCAAAAATGGCTCCAAAGAATTTGATAAAAAAATTGGAGTATAAGTTCTTAGACAAGGTCTATCTTTTCATGAAAATTTTTTTTTTTTTTTTTCATAAATCGTTATTAACGGTATAGGGTATAGCGATAGCTCCCATAGAACTGCTTTTTTTTTTTAATCTGATTTTCTCCCAGACGATTTGCTTGATTTCAACGAAATTATTTAAATAAAAGCACTTTTATAATTTATATATAAATCAAAAATTAAATTTTGAAAAAAAATAATTTTTGGAAATTTTTTTAGGTGTTGATTAATAGTTGCCACTGAATGGCATACCAACTTTATTTTAAATTTTTTTTTTTTTTTTCAAAAAATTACCTATTAAAAAAATTAGTTTGTTGAAAAACGGGTCTAACAATTTTGAAAATAATTTTTCTAAAAATGCTTACTTTTTTTGCAGCTTGATTTCATTTGAAAAGTTTTTTTTTTTTTACCGACTTCCAAAAAGGAGGAGGTATATTCGTCTGTATTTTTTTATTTTTTTTTTTGTTGCGTTTGTTACCTCATAACTTTGGACTGATTGAACCAATTTTGATACTTCTTTTTTTATTGGAAAGCTGGTGGCTGAAATGTGGTCCCATTTCAAATTCGTTCAGTTCTGGCCATAGAAAGTATTAGAAAAATATTAAAACCTAGTTTTGGAAGTCGGTTTTGTTTTTTGATAGAAAAGATTATTTTCATTTGAAAAACGAATTTATGTTTTTTTTAATTTTTTTTATTTTCATATATGTATCTACTAAATTCACCAAATTTGTATAAAATTTTAACATTTTGAATTCCAAGAGCAAGTACGTGCGACCCAGTCGTGCATTTTATTTTTACGCAAATCCAAGCTTGAACAGATTTTTGATATCAAAAAATTCTTTCTTTTTACTGTTTTAAAAAAGAAATCTTAAAGCTTGAAGGGTCGAAGAGAAAAACCCTAGATGCTGGGTCTATGAGGGAAGATCTCAAAGCGGAAAAAAAATCAAGAAAGAGAAACATGCAGTGCAAATGTTTCCCACTTACAAAGGATTATTTCCTTAAATAATCTAGAGCTAGACAATTTGAAAACAGATCTCATTTAATTTATATAAAATAAAAGTGTTCACAAAAATCTTAATGTTAATTAAAAAAAAAAAAAAACAAACTTTTAAAGAATAAATTAGAATTGCAACTTTTCGGCTAAAACAGTCTTTTTTGAGCATTTTTCAATTAATACGTATAAGCATCTCTTTTTGTTGAAATTATAAAATATTAAAGAATGAGAAGATCATAAACGTTAAAAATTGAACAAATATCAAAACCGATTTATTTCAACGGAAAATTAACAAGCGAAAACCTAAAGCTACCTCTAGTTAAGATTGATCATTATTGTTAGATATTTATATATAATCAACAAAAAATGTAAACTAAATCAAAAGTAGTAGGAATGTAATTATAATTCGATCAATAAATTAGTTTGTGTGCGATGGGTTAAAACTACAAAATCAGCTTTGAAATTAGTATTTTTGTATTCTTTAAGTGTTTTAATATGAAGATCTTATTACTCCTTTTAGTTACAATTGCACCGATTGCATTTGCAGATGTAGGAATAATTTCTACTTTAATGTAAATTGTTTATTCAAAAGATTAATATTTTTTCCAGCGACACAATACGATCAAAGTTGTTAAAGTGGTCTGCCACATTCCTCGTAATAATGTCGATGTTACCAATGTTACATGTGGAGCTAACGCAATCAATCGAACCTATTCAGTTGGCAATGTTCGAATGTTTCTAACAAAACCTCTTAACAATGTTATTGTAAGTTTTTTTCTTGAATAATATAAATAAGATTTTCTTATAAGAGATAACCCTTATAATTTTTCCAGGTTCACTTTCAATTATTTAAAAGAACTGACGTCCGATTTAGACCATTTCTTATGAATACCAAAGAAAATTATTGTGACTTCATTGAAAATAACAGAGGCAGTATTTATTTAAGGATGATGTATCAAATGTATGCTCCATATTCAAACTTAAATCATTCATGTCCTTACAGTGTAAAAAATAAATTTTATAAATGTACTTGAATAGTTTTAATGAATTAAGTTCTTTATTTCAGGGAGAAATTATTCTGAAAGATTTTCCAGGCGATCCACAATATTTGCCATCACTTTGGCCATCTGGATTGTATCGTTTGGATGTCAGTGTATTTGATGACGATGTTAAAAAGTTCACATTTGAAGTGCACATGGACATTCAGGAACAATCGGATAAACTTTTTTTTGGATTTTGAAAAAGAAATAGTGAAAAAATAAAAAACTGAAAAATAGAAGATTTTGACTTTTTTTCATAAAAATATTTAAAATTCATGGAAACATGATTTTTTTTTTGTTTAAAAGAAAATAAAATTGAGTCATTAATACCTTTTTAGACCCAATTTGTAACAAATAAAAAAATAATAATCAACTAAATCAACAGTAATTATAATTCAATCAAAACTATAGTTGAACTTGTTACGGTTCCATTAAATTTGTATTTGATTCAAAATCATACCATTAGTTTTTTTGAATTTCAGTGTTGAATTTAGTACAACTAATCAACTAAAAATGAAGACTTTAATAGTCTTTGTTGTAACAATCGTAACAGTTGTAAATGGAAATGTAAGACCCCTGTTTTAATTGTAAATAAGAAATTTTCTTATTTTGTGCTTTTTAACTCCAAAGATCCACAATGACTTGAGAATAACAAGAGTAAATTGTTATATCCCACCGAATTGTACAGACATTGTGAATGCATCCTGTTGGGCAAAGCCAATAAATCGTTTACAATCGGTGGGAAATATACGGTTTTTTATAGTGAAACCTTTTAACAATGTCGTGGTAAGATATTTTTTAAAGAAGAAAAAAGCATTTTTATAAAATTTTTACTCCACAAGGTACACTTTCAATTGTTTAAAAAAACTGACGTCACTTATAGACCATTTATTATTAATATCAAAGAAGATTATTGTGAATTTTTTAAAACTAACAAAGGCAGTGCTTATTTGAAATTTATGTATCCAATGTATGGTCCATATTCAAATTTAAATCATTCTTGTCCATATGTTGTAAGTAAAATTATATTAATTACAATTTTTCTTAAGAATATTAATAATTTTTTTTTGTTAGGGTGAACTTTTTATAAAAGATGTACCAGCAGATCCAAGTTTTTTACCATCAATTTGGCCTGGTGGACATTATCGTTTAGATGTTAGTATATATAATTTAAATGTTAAAAAATTTAAATTTGAAATTTATTTGGATATTGCGGAATCGGGAGATAGACTTGTTTTTAGTTTTTAAATATATATTACAAAAAATAATTGAGTAAAATTTTTGACTATACAATTTTATTGAAAATGAATTCTCTCTGACTTGGGTCACTACCAGATCTCATTATTAGTTTGTTTTTGACTAAAATATTTTTTGTTGTTAATATTTGACGAATTTCATTCAATTTTGACTTTTTGGCCTTGCGGTTATGATTCAAATAGCTAATTGATGGTCGAATAGCTAAAACTGTAAGAAATTCTTAGAATATATATAAAAAAACAGTGTTTAATGCACACATTTTGAATTAATATTTGTTTCAAAATATTATATAATATAATATTTATTTCAAACATTTTTCGGTTCAAATGAAAATTCTTTATTTTAACGCAATTTTTTTTTTTCAGTTGCAATAAATATATTTTTTTAGTGCAATTTTTTGTATTTGCAGTAAATAATTTTTTTAAATTTCAAATGCATTTTTTTTAATAACTTTTACAACCCTTCCTGAGACACACACATGTGTACATTTTAGACAAACATTATTTAAAACGAAAAATGTTTTCTTTTTTGAGTTAAATTACTATTTTTGAGTTTATGTATAAATTTAATGTCACGAAAGCATTATTATATTAGGTAATTTTCTAAAATGAAATGTTTTGGCTAAAAAAACTTGCAAGATTTGTTATGTTTTCTTAATTTAAATAATTATAGAATAAAAAAAAATAAATTAAAATTAAATAAAATTGTATCTCAAACGAAATAGTGACAAATTTCGATATAGTGAATAGGTCTGGTTTTTATTGATCATCTACTATATTTTCAACTTAATTTTATAACAAATTTAGCTCAGACCAAACAAAATTTTTTTTCGAAATCACAATACTTTGTATCAACTATATGTAACTGCAGTCGATTCTAAATCCCGCTAAATCAAATAGTCATTTGAACTGTGTAGAAGCGAAAAATTTGCCAATATCCTTTTTAAGTATTTTTAGGAGAGGAATTCGTAGTTAAAAGTTTAAAAAAAGCCCTGCTTACGGTAAACGTAATTTAAAAATGGCCGAATATTCAGCGGCATCTCTAGTTTTGTAGGTGCAAAGAGTGATAAGTTGGTTGATATAAATTGCGAGCGTTAGCGAGCAAGAAATTTTTTTTTAAGAAACAAATTTTAACCAATCTAAGGCTTTATAAAAAAAATTATTACGTACAATTTAATATATAAAACATTGAAAAATGTACTTTTTCTTGCACTGAAATTTTGTAGCAGAAAATTGACAGGTACATTCTATCTATTGAGTTCTAAATGAAATTAGCAATACTTAAAAACCAAAATTTTAAATAATCCAAGTTGTTTGACATGAGCTAATTACACTGGTCAACAAGGTTTTTGTTACAGAAACTAGGGTATACTTTTCTATAGGCTGAGCTCGAATCCGAAGTCAGAAAAATTCTATCACATCACGTTTTGGAGATATTCCCGTTAGAAAATTGAAAATGCCGATTTTTAATAGTTTTCAAAGTTATTTTTTAGCGTTTACTTATTTTTTTTTAAATTAAATTTGTAACAGTTTCTAAAAGAATTATGTCAAAATTTGAAAGCGATTGGTACAGAACTTTTCGATATTTGCTATTAAAAGCAAATAAATATGAGATGCCCCAAGGACTTTGATTTCAAGTTATGATTTCTCGAGGAAGAAAATAGATATTTAAAAGATTTAAACGGATTTAGAGAGACAAAACTTAATTCTTTTAGAAACTGTTACAAATTCATTTTTAAAAAAAATAAGTAAACGCTAAAAAATAACCCTGAAAACTGGTAAAAAGCGGCATTTTCGATTTTCTAACGGGAATATCTCAAAAACTTGATGTGATCGAATCTTTCTGACTTCGGTTTTGAGCTCAGCACACAAAAAACCTATAGAAGAGTATACCCTGGTTTCTGTAACAAAAAAGAAGTTTAATTTTGTTGACCATTGTTATACTTCACTTTGAAATTAAACAATAAACTGAAATTGTTTAATACCTATATATAATTTGAAACAAAATAATAACGAAATGTTGTAAATACAGTGCTTTGCAAAAGTATAATCGCACCATATAAAAATGCTATTTATATAAAACCGAGTATTGCAGCGACACCCTACTATTTTTTTATTAAAGGGGATCAAAAAACAAGAATATTGAGAAGAACAAAATGTCCCGTTACTTCCTCTTATAATTTTTAGAAATAAAAACAAGTTTTTCTTTCATTGCAAAAGTATAATTGCATTTTTTTTATTTTGAGTATGGCCAATAAGGTTTTTGTTACAGAAACCAAGATATACTTTTCTAAAGGTTTTGTATATGCTGAGCTCAAATCCGAACTCAGAACTTGGTAGGTACTACAGTCTCTGAAAAAATCGATACATTTATTTTCGCTTACATACTGGATTTAAGGTTAACATAGAACAAAAGTGGGTAATAAGCAACTGAAGATATCTCGGACAGTAGAAAAGATGTCTGAAAGATTTAAATAGATTTAAGGGTAATATGTCAAAAACGAGATGTGATCGAATAAGTCCGTCCTTGGATTCGAGTTCGGCCACCGAAACCCTTTGAAAAAGCATAGTTTAGTCTCGGCACCAAAAACCCTGCATAAGTACTTGTGGTATTTAAAGGGTTCTTAAAAGAGCATTTTAAGGTGTTAACATAGTGCTTAAGGAAATGGTCAAAGAGATAAAAACTCTTTGTGATGGACCAAACAATTTTTGTTTTCCTTTATACAAACTTCATCGACAGCTTCTGCAACGATGCAAAATTGGTAGTGATTTTAAGGGAGATTTTCATATAGGTAATCAAATCACTAAAATACAAAAACAAATCATTTAGTGCTGCACATATTAGACTTGTATATGTTTATAATATAGGTATCTTTTGATTTTATGAAAAAAAATTTCGGGGGGGGGGGTTAAACACCCAAACCCCCCCCCCCCCCCCCCTAAATACGGCTATGCACAGTACATACATTTTTTTTTATCAAAATCGTCAGAGCCTACGTGTCTACTTTTTTTAAAATTAATAATCACACATATACCCAAACTGTTCTGATCCAAAGGCATGGAAAAGTGTGAATATTTTTGTTTAATCAAAAGTCTTTACCTACTAAAAAAAATAAATTATATGAAAATGAAGTTTAAGAAATTTTGATAGTCAATATATTCTGTGACACCTCAATGTCTATAGGAAAAAAAAAATGGTTCCATAAGATATATTTTGCAAGAACAATCTTTATTTTAAGATTTTTGTGAGTAGGTAATCAAATTTACGTCAATGTAATGTTTGACGTCCATTGCAAACCTACATATCTCATGGCAATAATGATAATGACGTTAAAGGCAACCTTTGAAAATCACCTTAGAAACAACCAATTTTTTTTTGTTAGGTTTTATTTCATGTGAATATACCTTTGCTTGAGAAGCTTTAAATAAATATAATCCTATTCAAAGCAACTGACGTTATTTAAATCACAATCTTGTGCAATGCACCTCCTACAAAGAAAAAGGAAGAATTCGAGACGATTTTATTTTAGAAATAGAAAAAACTCCCAGGAATCATGTATATGCATTTCAGGAGCAGAGTAATTTTAATTTTTTTCAAGTAGTTATGAGTTCAAATACGTGGGTGCTTGTTAGTATTTCAAAACAATAAAAAAAATGTTAAAGGAACAAATTCCATTTCAAGACAAAGAGTGATACTTCTTGTATGCGAAAAAATGACAAAATTAATGTCACTCACATAAACGCGTGCTGTCGGAAAAGAGGTATAACTTTCAAAAATGTTATTGCTGTGCTAATATTTAATTTTTTTTAATATTTCTCATGATTACTTTTTTTTCAAAATAAAATAACTGATAGTAAAAATTCTTAGAAAAAAAAAATTATTATCACCAGAAAATGTATCCTTAATTTATTTGAGTAATAAGTTTTACTACTTGACGACAAGTTTAAATATGGAACTTATATACCGAATCCTTTATCTTATAAATACTTTGACGTCATATAAAACTCTAAGAAATTAGTAAAAAAAAAAAAGAACTGCTCCAGGTGAGGCTCGAACTCACAACCCCGGCATTGCTCACATCAAATACTGTCTATAAGTACCGTGCGCTAACCAATTGCGCCACTGGAGCATATGGTCATTTTATGGACTCATTAGATTCTTTTTTTTTCATCGAAAATAAAACATTTTTACCAAATTTACAAAATCACACGATGATGATTTGTCTTTTTGTCTTAACTCTTTTGTTAAGACAAATAAAAAAAAACTAAAAAAAATATCGTTCCTAGATTTTTATTTAACGAAGCGAATGCTGTTTAATTTTTCAAAATCAGACGAGTTTTGCGACTTTGGTGGCTGTCCAAACCTCAGCAGACAAATTGTCTGCAAAGTTCAGGATCATCATATCTTTATGATTTATCCATAGACTTTTGCAAACTAGAAAATGCAAATTAGAAAATTAACTTTAAAAACAGTTTCATTTGACTTATTTTTGGTTATGTAAAGTTATTGAATAGTTTAGTAGGAAATCATATATTCACTATTATGCGTTTTTTCTATGCATGTCCAAAACTGCCCCCAGTGTTGTCCAAAGGTACACCTCTAAGGGGCAGACTTGGACCACTTATTAAAGAGTAAAAATTATTTTGTTGTCTGTAAAGTCGGTTTACGGAGGATAATAATTTAACGTGATATAGTCATAAGGAAACAGTTGTGTGCTTAAGAAAAAAAAAAAAAGACTAAAAATTATGTGTAAGCAAAACAAAATATAAAACTAAAAAAGTATTGGACAGTCTTGGGATTCTAAATTCAGACCTCTGGTGCAAAAGACAAATCATTCAAAGGCTTAATAGCTTAGTCCGGTCAATTTAGACATCCGAGGTTACATTAATTCCCAGCAAGCTGAAAATTGGTAGGATTGTTGGAGACACCATCATAAATTAAATCTTAAAAGTCCTCACCGATCCGAGACCTGGAAAAAAATTTACTTGGGGTCAAAGGTCACAAAAACTGGTTTTTCACGATTTTCAGCAAAACGATAAGTCTTATCAAAAAATTTTCAATGCAAAAATTGTAGACCAGATTATTATATATAAAAAATGTCATGACACTTTTTTTCCTAATACCCACCGTTTCTTAGGTATAACGATTCAAAAAGTTGAAGTTGAGTTGTAATCGTCATAATCAGGCCTATTCTGAAAAAAACTTTCAAATGAAAAGTTCTTGAAATTTCATTATTTCTTAGCTTGAATTTCGTTCTTCAATGTTTAAGAATATATAGAAAGCAAAAACAAAATAGAAATTTTCACCATTTTTCCGATTGGGGCCCTTCTCCCGAAACCATTTAATTGGTAATTTTTGTTTTAGAATAGATCCGAATACAATTCAGGGTGTATGATAGAGAATGGACAACCCTAAGACGGCTGATAGCTACACTTACCTATTCTAAAAACAAAAACAGTTCATAAAATATTGGCTTTTTTTCGTTCAGTGTATTTTAAATTTTATCATCTTATGTTTTCATTCACTACAACCACGAATGAATGAATTTTATTTATTTCTTTTTCTTATAATGTTCTACAATAATTTAATAATTGTACATTTTCCTTAAAAAAATTTGAAATCTGTTTTTCGATGCAAAATGTAAAAAAGTATTTTATGAAAATTTTTAAACACTTGTGGTATAAAATAAATCTATAGAAACCTAGGTGCCCAACTTTCTTAAAAATATTCCTCTTAGACGAGAATATTTTTAAAACTATGGCAGCATCCACGAAAAATTGACGCCATTTCCTCCCGTTCCGCCTGAAATTTTTAGCTGTGTAGCATAAATTTCAATTATAGAAATTCAAAATAAACTATATTAGAGATCCAAAAATTTTTGAAGTGACAACTTCTTTAGTATCGTAGTGATTTGAAACAAGATAAAACGAAAAAGCGACACGAAAAATCAATTGATCATAACTTTTTTGTTTTAATAGATAGATGAATGAAATTTATTCAGAAGATAAATAATTAAATAAATTAGATTGTTCAAAATTTCAATTAATTTCATATTCAAAATTCTGAGATAACGGTGAAAAGATATTCTTTTTCTTAACACGTTATATCTTTTGATCTAGAGCACATAACAAATTTATTTAACTTTAATACGCATGCTGATAATATTACCTTTGATTTAATATATCACACATAACGGTACGTGCTCTACAAGTTATATAATCTTTAATTGAAAAACACCTGTGAAGATTTTTGTTGCCGATGACCAGCCAGCAGTAGAGGAAGTACCGTAATCTCAGTTTAAAATTTCGACATGGTTGGCTTTAAAAAATTCTAACTTTTTTTGTAGGCATGGTAGAAATATGATTGAAGCGTCATATAAAAGGTGAAATAATAATGATATTAATATAAAATTTATTATAGGTTGTCTTTTAAATAATGGATTTAATGGCGTTAGAAGAGAAAAGAGATTGATTGTTTTGCTTTTTTTATGAAAACTAATTGGGTTAAAAAAAATTCTAGCTCTTTTTGTAGATGTTGTATAGACATGGTCGATATAAATATTTTGAGCTGAAACAATAAGCTTTCAGATGGTATAAAATTTATTGTAGGTTGTCATATAAAAAAAAGTGATGGAATAAAAAAAAGTTATATTTTTTGATTTTTTTTTTAAATGATTTTTAAGGTTTCACTTCAACCACGTGTGAATTGCACACATAATTTTTTTTTTTCATTGATTTAAGTGTAGTAGAATTTAGATAAAATTCGGTTCAAACAAGTTCTAAAAATTTTTAAACGAACTTATCACTCATTTTCATCTTAAACCCAAAAGGACGTCTGAACAAAGACGATTTAAGGGCGCCATTTTTTTTTTTTTTTTTTTTTGTTACAAAATAGTACCTATAAAATTTAGGTTAATCACAACAAAAACATTACTGTTAAAAAAAGAGCCAAGTTCTCTTATATTGAAATTATGCTGGCACAAAAAGTACTGAGATGTAAAAGTGTACCAAGTTCTAAAGTTTGGGTTCAAATTCGTATCAATAAAATTTTGATTGTTCTCTTGACAATTTTTCTTAATTATCGATTTTTAAAGTTATTTCAAAAATTGCCAAGTAAACAATCAAAATTTGATTGATACGAATTTGAACCCAAACTTTAGAACTTGGTACACTTTTACATCTCAGTACTTTTTGTGCCAGCATAATTTCAATATAAGAGAACTTGGCTCTTTTTTTAACAGTAATGTTTTTGTTGTGATTTCACTACTTTTTGCAAGGTATGGCTGTAGAATATAAAATCTCTATATTTGATGAAAATTCAGTGAAAATGGGTGGTTGCCACGCCCCCTGCCTGAAATTCTCAAACTTTAAATTTTTTCCTTTGTGTAAACTACCAGCTCCACCATTCTACCAAATTTCAAGATTCTACGACAATCAGAAGTGCTCTATAATAATTTATGAAAATTCAGCGGAAATCTGCGGTTGCCACGCCCCCTGGCTGAAATTCTCAAATTTTAAATTCTCAAATTTTAAATTTTTTCCTTTGTGTAAACTACCAGCTCTACCATTCTACCAAATTTCAAGATTCTACGACAATCAGAAGTGCTCTATAATAATTTATGAAAATTCAGCGGAAATGGGCGGTTGCCACGCCCCCTGGCTGAAATTCTCAAATTTTAAATTTTTTCCTTTGTATAAACTACCAGCTCTACCATTCTACCAAATTTCAAGATTCTACGACAATCAGAAGTGCTCTATAATAATTTATGAAAATTCAGCGGAAATCTGCGGTTGCCACGCCCCCTGGCTGAAATTCTCAAATTTTAAATTTATTCCTTTGTATAAACTACCAGCTCTACTATTCTACCAAATTTCAAGATTCTACGACAATCAGAAGTGCTCTATAATAATTTATGAAAATTCAGCGGAAATGGGCGGTTGCCACGCCCCCTGGCTGAAATTCTCAAATTTTAAATTTTTTCCTTAGTATAAACTACCAGCTCTACCATTCTACCAAATTTCAAGATTCTACGACAATCAGAAGTGCTCTATAATAATTTATGAAAATTCAGCGGAAATGGGCGGTTGCCACTACCCCTGGCTGAAATTCTCAAGTTTTAAATTTTTTCCTTTGTATAAACTACTAGCTCTATTATTCTACCAAATTTCAAGATTCTACGACATTCAGAAGTGCTCTATAATAATTTATGAAAATTCAGCGGAAATGGGCGGTTGCCACGCCCCCTGGCTGAAATTCTCAAGTTTTAAATTTTTTCCTTTGTATAAACTACTAGCTCTATTATTCTACCAAATTTCAAGATTCTACGACATTCAGAAGTGCTCTATAATAATTTATGAAAATTCAGCGGAAATGGGCGGTTGCCACGCCCCCTGGCTGAAATTCTCAAGTTTTAAATTTTTTCCTTTGTATTAACTACCAGCTCTACTATTCTACCAAATTTCAAGATTCTACGATAATCAGAAGTGCTCTATAATATATGATGAAAATTCAGCGGAAATGGGCGGATGCCACGCCCCCTGAATTGAAAATCTCAAATTTTCGATTTTTTCTTTTGTATACACCACAAGTCCTATCACCGTGTAAAATTTCAAGTTTCTACGATATCGGGAAGTTCTCCATAATTTTGATGATCTGTCAGTGAGTCAGTGAGTCAGTGAGTCAGTGAGTCAGTGAGTCAGTGAGTCAGTTACGGTTTTTGCGATTTTTGAAGCCCTATATCTCAGAAACTACTCATCGTAGGAGGCTGAAATTTTGTGAGGAGTTTGGTTTTTACGAGCTCAACAAATGTAGTGAGTTTGAAATTTCTAGCATCTTTGGTGTGGAAGTTAGAGGGGGGTCGAAAATGGCCTGAGTTGTTTCCTGTAAATAAGGGTGTAGTGCCAAAGTTGCTAGAGAACTTGGCTGGGCACTACCGTGCCCCTTGATTTGTTTAAAACAAAATTGTGAGTAATGTTATCACAGTAAAATAAAAAATAATACTGTTAAAAAAATATATAAAAAATGAGTGCCATTCATTAGCCTTGTTCGACAGAATAAAAACAAAGTAAATTTAAACATTTTTTTTATTACTCACTAGCAATTATAATCCAATCAAAACTTTGGAATGCATTTACCAGAATAATTAGTCTCTTCATCAATATAAATCACTCAATAAGTTGTTAAATAAGTACTACTAGTCTATTTATTGCAGCTCAATGCAGACTACTTTAATAACCTTTTTAGTGTTTACTAACGTAATAATAATATTTGGAGATGTAAGAAATTAAAATTTTAAATATTAATTTAAATTTAATTTAATACTTATTTTTTTTTTTAAGAGGCACAATTCAATAAGAGTTACAAAATTCATACATATGTCATGTCCCCCACAATAGTCAAGATGTTACAAATGTTTCTTGTTTTGCTAATTCAATTAATCGTACCCACGCAGTTGGTAATTTGAGGGTTTTTGTAACAAAACTTTTAACCAATGTTTTTGTAAGCGTTAATATTTCTTAAAATTTTAAAAAATTTGTTCATCCACAGTAATTATATTTTATAGGTTTACTTTCAACTATATAAAAAAACTGATGTCAAATTTCGTCCATTTCTTGTGAATGTTAGAGAAGACTATTGTGATTTTTTTGAAAATAACCGAGGCAGTATTTATTTAAGAATGATGTATCTAATGTTTGCGCCGTATTCAAATTTAAATCATTCTTGTCCATATGTTGTTCGTAAAATCACAGTTTTTATGAATCGATACAAAAATTTAATACAATTTTTTTTTTATTTCAGGGAGAACTTATTGTAAAGGATTTTCCAGGAGATCCACAATATTTACCATCAATTTGGCCAACTGGAATGTATCGGTTAGATGTTCATGTATATAATTTAGACACTAAGAAGTTTTCATTCGAAATTCATTTAGATATTAAAGAAATAATGTTTTAAATAAAAAAATCTACAATTTTTAAAAAAACGTCCAACTTAAAAATGTTCAATTCAACCTTTTCCAATTTAAAGCCATACATTTTTCACGTCATCGACCTTTAATAAAATTATCCTCTTAAAGAAACCTTCTGCTGGCTGACTTTTCAACACAAACAAAAATCAATTAAATCAGAGTTTATAAAAGTTTGACGTCTTTGTACGAGTATACACAAAGTTATTAGTTTTCCTAAATCATATTTTACGTCATTAGTCATAATACCTTTCATAAAATAAAAAAAAATACAAAAACTCCACACGTTACTTCCATGCATTACAACACCCTTATTTTGATGCCATTAAGAAGAAACTACGTCTCAATTCCTGATTCCTGAAATATGAAACAGTAGCTATTTCTGAATGAACTTAAAAAAAAAAAAGAAAAGGTGATTTCAAGGAAGAACGCAATCGTGCGTGATAGGTAGGTTGATATGGTAGGTAGTGACTCTGGTTATGCATAACATTATATTATCCTTAACATCCTTTCTGATACGACTTGGTTGGTAGTCCTGTGATTCAGTATATTTTATCGTTTGATCGTAGATTTGAGGCTGCACATAGCACAAAAGTGATTTTCTAGAGAAAATTTCCTATTCTGTATGTGTGTTCCTGGCTATAGCTTCAAAGAGGGTTGGAATCGAATTGTAACTTATGCGTCGTATAGTATATTGGGGGTGAACATTTGAACATTGAACAACTACTGAGTGAACGTGTTGTTTGTATCGTCATTTACCAAAAATCTTTCTTTGATATTGAAAGGGTATGAATGGACCTGGGCTATTACGTTGTTTGTTAATCTTTGCAGGGGTTCAGTTGATTAGAATCTATGAAGATTTGTGGACTTGAGTAAAACCCTTTCTTCCTTTCGTGAGTATTGAATATGCTTCTGAAGAAGATGTTTTGTGGTTTAAAGAAATCGTTCAGGCATAGAAATAGTTTGATTTGTAAATGTTTGTGTTGTTTGAGTTCAATGATAGGCAGATGATGCATATTTGATTGAGTGATACCTTCGGCTATGCAGTTTTGTTTAAGCTTTGAGAACAAATTTGAATGTACTACGTCCTGATTTTTTGAAAGGCTGAAAAACAGTTTAGAAGTTATATTTCTTTTATACTGTTGACCTTTACATGGGTTCTTACATAGAACAGTTTTGTACCACCTTTAAATTTTCCTTATCTTTCAAGAGAACACCCTGTAACAAAGCATAACCTTTATTTGTTTAACGTTAAAATAAATATACGAAATTTTATGAACCCACCTTATTTAAGACCTTGATAAACTAAAGGTGATCTATCAAAATTTAATTTTTATTACTATTCAATCAAACAAATAAGGGTGTACATCGAATAAACTTAAACAAAAAATTGAGCGCAAGGTTATTAGGTATATTAATTTACTTCCTTATTTTACAAATTCATGTTCATTAACAATAACTCAAAAAAGGGCAGGGTGTCAGAATCGATTTATGATTTCGGTGAATTTATTTGATTTTTAAAACTATAAAAAGGTTTGACCCTTAAACATTTATTGATCTTTTAAGTTCAAGAGCAAATTTTTTGATAGCAAAATACCTTTTTAACAATTAATGGTTAAGTAATTACGTTACTTAGCTTATAACGCAAAATGGGTGTTAAAAGTACCTACTACTTTAATTAAAAAAATCTATATGATACTATATTCTTCATTTTGGCAAGACATTGCAGTGATGAAAAGAGCTCTAATGATTTTGAAAGTTTCTACAAAATTAAAAAAAAAGTGTTTTATTTAATCCTTTTCAGAAATGCAAAGATATTTTTTGAACTGTTATTAAAGCTATAACCATTTTACTTAATTTCTTACTGTATCGTAAAAGATTAAAATAATTTCAGCATTTTTTTTTTAAGAAAAAGTTTAAATATCCCTAACTTTAGAATAATGAAAAATTAAAAAAAAAATTATTTCTATAGATTACAAAAAAAAAAAAAATAACTTTCTAGGATTTTTAAATGTGCGCATTAATATTTTTTCTGAATGACGTATCAAATTTATCTTTGGAAAATGTTTGTAAAATTTTACTAAAAAAAGAAAAAGAAATGTGTTGCTGTTTTCATTAAAAAACCTTTTTTATTTTTTTTTTTTACATTTCTTATAAAATTCATGCTAAAATTATATTTAAAATAAAATAAATAAATTTAAAAATAATTTTAATGGCGTAATACAAAAATTTCGAAAAAAGTTCAAAATGCAAAATGAAAGACCAGGTAGTGACAAAAATAATAAAATCATTTAAAAAAGAAAGTAAGTCTAAGTTTCGTATGTTTCCATACTTGCAGTTTGGCTGCTATTTTATACCGTCAATTTCATTATAATCTTTGAACAACAACAACAACATCTTGAAATAAGTCTTCAAATATGGTTACCCTATTGCCTTTTCAAATGAAAAAAGCACTACACAAAATGGCTAAAATTAAAAAAAAAATAGAGTCAAAACTGAGACTTTCTTCTGTTTAAAAGATATAGGACTACATTTTTTGTAGATCGAGCAAGTGCTTGGCAAACGTATTTAAAATGCTGAAAAACAACAAAAACACTCGTTTTCAACCGAAATGTTTAGAATATACTAAAGTTAGATTCTTAAATACCAAACAAATTTAAGCTGAAGCGTTAGGGTTTCATCTAACAAAATAAGTCAGCTTGGCTCTATCTCAACCTACGGCAGAAACCACAGAAGGGAAAATAAATTTTTTTAGAACCCCAAATTGCAGTATCTACTTGTGTTACTGCTTATGGCTAAAATGGAAAAGCTTTTATTTCATAAAAATGTCTTTTATGTACAATGATTTTTTTTTTTTTTTTGAAAAATCAATTGTTTGAAAACTGAGCAATAAATAACTTTTTCTTGAAAAATATTTAAAAAATGTTGTGTGTAAGAAAATATGATTTTAAAATATTATTGTGTTCTTTTCTATATATTTTTATTAAATATATCAAAAATCAAATGATCGATACTTCGTTAGGGAGTAAGAGTCGTTTAAAAAGACGTTTTTGTAATTTTAAAAACAATTTTTTTCTTGCGATATAGGCAGGTACTATAGCATATCAAGCTATGCATTCGAAAAAAAAAGATGAGATAACAATCTGACATGACATTACGATAGATGCAAGCAATGTGGAGTTTTTGGAATTAATTTTTTAGGACCAAAAATAGCAGTATACACTGAACCAAATCCTTACGTAAATACAACGAAAAAATTCGTTGAGCCAACGAAAATTTAATTAATTTTCAGCCGATGAAAAATTTAATTGGCTCAACGAAATGGCTTTCATACGTTAATGAAGAACTTCATCAATCAACGAAAACTGTAGTATTTTAATGAAATTTTTCATAAAAATTTTTGATCGAGAGTTAATGAATTTTTACATCACTTTACGAAATTTTTCATCGGTTAACGTAAAATTTAATTAACCACGGTGATATTTTTCGTTAGTCAATGTATTTTTTGATTAATTTATGAAAGAACTTTCGTTAGCTAACGAATTTTTTCGTAAATTTAATGAAGATTTTAATTAAATTACGAAAAAATATTTGTTAGCTAAAGAAACTTTTCGTTGTATTAATTGTATTTTTTTATTGGACTTGTTAAATTATTAATTTAATATAGTCCAAAACCAAAAATTGGCGTTTCGACCCGGTGGAGCTCACTTAAGTCAACTGATGAGTCCGACTTATCGTGAGACACCTTGTCAATACGCAAATATCTTTTATATTCAGCTTAACTTACATAGATTTTTAAACAAAAGCCTAATGTGAACTATATAAAGCAAGATTCAATTTTTAACCATTAAAACAGAAATGCACCCAAGTCTACGTTTTTTTTTGTAAGGCAACGATTTTTTTCGTTAACTGATGTATTTTTACTTGCTCTATAGGGCAAGTATTGGTTTCGTGTAGAAAACAAAAATCGAGGTTTTAATCAAAACCAACATTACGATGATGGAGAAGATCAAAAAAGTGGTTTTCGTCATGCCGTCCGTCGGTCTGTGCGTGTGTGCGTCTGTGCGTCTGTGCGTCCATCTGTACATCAGCTAGGGCCTAAACGGGTGGATGGATTTGCTTGAAACTTGGTACAGATGATTTTTACGTAATTCCCTAGGTTCGTTTTTTTTATTTTTTTAATATCTCCAATTTAACGCATATCTCCCATATAACGTTTTCGAGGTATTTCAAATTTCTCGAAAACGGCTCTAACGATTTCGTTTAAATTTGGTGTGCGCAGTACTCTTATTGATTCCAACAAAACTGCGTTTTTAGTTTTTCTCAAAAAATGCCAAGAGCGGAAATATGGCGTTGCCGTTTTTCAAAAATTGACATGTTTTTTAAGTCCATATATTTCATCAAAGCATAAGTCAATTTTTTCAAAATTTACAGACATCATAGGTATTGAAGTGTAAAATGTAAAAAAAAATTAAAAAAAAAGTTTTTCAAAAAAATTTTAAAAAATTGAATTTTTTTAACTTTCGATTTTTTTTTTTGTTTTTATTTTTTTTTTCTTCACAAAATCTTAAATTTCCAATAGATATTTAAGATAAAGATGCTTTGAACTACAAGAGCAAGTACGTGCGACCCAGTCGTGCATTTTATTTCATAAGCCAATGTAATATTTCATTAGTATATGAAGAATTTTCATAAGCTTATGAAGATTTTCGTTAGTTAATGTTGAATTTCATAAGTTAATGAATTTTTTCGTTACTTAATTAAAACTTTAATAAAGTAAGGAAAAAATTCTTTTTTTTATTCTTTAAAATGAGTATGAAATTTTTCGTTAATTGATGAATCTTTTCATTGAATTGGATTTTTTGGCACTAAAAAGGGAGAAAAAGTGTATGAAACGTTTTCATTAATTGATGAAGGTTTTCATATTACGAAAAATTACATATTTTCGTTGGGCCAACGAAAATGTAGTGTATGAAACAATTTTCGTAATTTTACGAAATTTATTATTTTCAGTGTACCTCCTATATCCTAATTTTTGAAAAGTTCAATTTGTTCAAAAAAAATTTTAATTTAAAATTTTGAAAAATTAAAAAATTTTAAAATTAAGTATAAAATTTTTTCTCATATTATGTTAATATAAACTTTTGTATAATATTTTGCATACTACTTATTTTTAGCAATTCAATATATCAAATCTTTTGTAAGTAAATATTTTTGATTCATCTTCTCTTTTTATAATTATAGTAATTTTATTTTACTGAAATGTCATTTCCGGCAGACGGCAACATTGTCATGTCCGTATTTCCAATCGAATAAATTGTAATTTATCTAATGAATAAAGGAAGTATCTAATCAAATCTAATAATCTAAATCAAAAATAAAATTCCGAAAAAATAGATTTCTGCAAAAAATTATTTTTTCATGTGCAAAATCAAATTTTTGAGTTTTTTTTTTTTGAAATTTTGGTTTAAGTAATTAAGTAAGGTATAATTAGTAATTATTATGTATTTTTTTTTTAATTATTTGTACAATTGTTTTAAGGAAACGGATTTAACGATAAATCGTTATAAAATAAAATTGCATAGGTACCTACTTTTATGGAGCTCAAATTCATTTAATATATTCTTTTTGTTTTTCTTTTGAAAAATGAATTCAATCTTCTTCTCCTAACATAGATTTACTGAATTATATAAAACTGTCCAATCTTATATAAAACTTTTTTTAATTTGTACATTAATTTGATAGCTCCCCATATAAAATTTTCGATGCTTAATTCTTGAAAATCAGAATAAAACAAATAGTTTCTTAAAAATTAAAAAAAAGACATTGCCTTTTTAGGGTTTCTGAATTTATTGTTGTTATTGTTTTTTTTTACTTATTTCGACCCATATTTTTTACTTTAAAATGAAATAACAACCAATCGTATATGCGTGAAATTAATTCGCAAGAATGGAAGGGACCTACAATATACCTTTGTTTTTTTTTTTTTTTTTTTTTTTCATGACAATCTTACTGATGGAGCCTTGGAGGTCTTATCAATTTTTATCATGAAGTCGTATACACTTGATTCTCGTCATTGAAAAACAGGGAAATTACTACTTTTTTTAACTATCTAGTTTAAACTTTAAATATCTAAAAATTAACCAGATATTCTTTCAAAAGTCCCAACTATAGAAATTTACTTTGGGGAGTTCAATTAAATTCTAATAAAACGGAATCAATTTTAGTTCATCCCAAACATACATTATGTACGTATTTAAAAAAACTAAAACTAACATAAGGTATTTTTGGTACATATTTATTTCCCTACATTTCAAATCTTACGATTCAGGGAAAATAGTAGAGGAGTAACCGTATTTCTTCCTTTATCCATTTTGATTGTCTTTAATACTCGCCCATTTTACCATATGTTTTCGGAAACAGACCCTAACCTAAAATGCCTTCCTTTCAATTAAACATTAACATTCACCCGACCAAAGTTGTATAGTAGTTTGGTATTTTTTGGTAGGTATATGTAATAGGAAACATGCACTTTCCATTCCTTGTGTTCTACTACATACGTACATATCTGTATTACAATGTAAGTATACATACTTTCTTTAGGGTTCACATTTTATTTGGCAATGAAAATAACGACGTAATTTCCACATCCACAGATGAGAAGATGTGTATACGAGTGTGTGTGTGTCGTTCTCATATACACTTTCCCCCATTTAGCCTTTTAAGAGTTGAATGAAACTTTTCACTTCAAATCAACCAAAATACAAGTATATCTACAATTTTTAACACACACACACACACACAGTCAAATTTTATCAATGCGTCTAACGACCTTTTTGCTCTGCCACGAGCATCCCAAACCAAATCCCCAAAACATCATAATCATCTATATTCTAGCTATATGTTTGTACATATTGCTCTCTGGATAGCAATTGAAGGAAAGGACCCTTCTCAAAAAAAAAAAATGCAGCCCCCTTCGATCTGCTTAGACAGAATATACCTACTCTTAGGTATAACCCCAAAAGATTTTCGAATTTCTCCCTCCCAAGAGGGGTTTTTATATATTTTTTGGTATTCCGTTCCGTCGTCGTAGTCGTATCGTAGTCGTCCTCGTTACGGTCTTTGGGCCTTTGCACTGCTCTCTGTCCAAAATCAAAATACACTTTATCATAAAATCCTGAATTGAAGATGAATTTCAACAAGAGCCCAGTTTGGCAAAACTGAGAGGAAGAATTTTCCTCATAACGTTAACCGTTTAGAAGTTACAGCAGTTTAAAGTTTTAGTTTTACCCAAAAGTATGCAATATTTTTTGTTATTTTGTTGTCTTATAATCAAAATTATTTATCTTAAATGTGTTTAATACTTTTTTCAGTTTCAAAATATTAAAAACAAATAATTTTGGTTATAAAACACAAATATAAAAAAATATTGCATACTTTTAGGGTTGTAACTAAAACTTTAAACTGCTGTAACTTCTGAACGGCTAAAGTTACGTAGAAAATTTTAAAACGATATTATGTAAGATTAACATGACAACATTTTGTTATTTAAAATCTTGTGTTTTAAGGTGAAATTATTAACTAAACTATTCAACTGGAAAAATTCACATATTCATTGGCACGTTGTTTTTATAAGTTGCATGTATTTCAAAAGCATTGAAACAACAACCCTGCTGATCTGTGTTTGGGGGTACTTATTATATCTCTTCTTTTTTTTTTTTGCTCCTTTTGAGGTGATTCACCTCGGATGAAGCTGGAGCACCTTTAAATGCTTCACTTAGTCGTATTTCGTCCTTTTTTTTCTGTCCGTTTGAAAAAGTTCTTTTTTCTTTTTTGTTTCTTCTTTTTTTATCAATTTAACAGTTAAACAGGGAAAGTCTACTCTACACACTCTTTGGGGTTCACGAAAGATTCTTTTTTTTTTTTGGTAGAAAAGCTGATGACTTCGGCAAAGGAATCCGTAATGGGATTTTGTGTTGTTTTGCCTTCTGTTTTTTTATTTTTTTTATTATATTTGTATAAAGATCACAATGGTTTAAGTAGATTCCAAAGTTATTGTGTCGGAAGATGGTAAATTTTTTTCTTGTTCCTAATGTTTTAAAAGTAAGTCGTAGAATCGGATAAAAACTCAAAGTTTGGTGGTTTGAAAAAAAAAAAAAACAAACAACAAAATAAATATTTCCTTTTACAGGTCTATACACTACACCAGGGTTGTGTTTGCTTTTTGGTTAGGAGAAAGTTTGAGACAGAAAGGGTTTGAGTTTGTGTTGATGGACTTTTGCTTTGAAAGGCAGGGTCAAGGACGTTGGGTGTGGCTGAAATGTTATTGATGTATGCATTTTATATTTGAAAAATAAACTTTGTTGAGTTACTACTGATATAATTAATGTGATGTAACACAAAAAAAGTGTTTGATTGATAACACTGAAGTAACGGTGGGAAAGTATAATAGATATTTTTAAATAGGGTGATTCAGGAGGAATATGCCAAAGCGTGTAGGTTCGCACGAGAGAAGAAAATAATTGTATGGGAGTGGGGGGGGTCTATTCGACCGTTTAGCCAGGAGGAGCAATTTAAAAAAAAAAAAATAACAAACTTAGTTTGGAAAAAATATTATTAAAAATCAACAGTTACACCAACAATAACGTGCTACCTTTTTGTAACTCAAAACACGTCTTCTATTTGGTTTAAAAATCAAACTAATATCAAACATTTTTAGAAAAAATAAAAAAAAAAATCATGTATGCAATTCACCCGTGGTTGAAGTGAATCTTTAAAAATCATTTTAAAAAAATCGAAAAAATATATCTTTTTTTTATTACATCACTTTTTTTATATGACAACCTACAATAAATTTTATACCATCTGAAAGCTTATTGTTTCAGCTCAAAATATTTATATCGACCATATCTATACAACATCTACAAAAAGAGATAGAATTTTTTTTAACCCAATTAGTTTTTATAAAAATAGCAAAACAATCAATCTCTTTTCTCTTCTAACGCCATTAAATCCATTTTCTAAAAGACAACCTATAATGAATTGTATATCATTATTATTTTACCGTTTATATGACGTTTCAAACATATTTCTACCATGCCTACAAAAAAAAATAAGAATTTTTTAAAGCCAACCATGTCGAAATTTCAAACTGAGATTACGGTACTCCCCTACTGCTGGCTGGTCATCGGCAACAAATCTGCACAGGTGTTTTGAGGTATTTTTCAAGTTTTTCAATTAAAGATTATATAACTTGTAGAGCACGTACCGTTATGTGTGATATATTAAATGAAAGGTAATATTATCAGCATACGTATTAAAGTTAAATAAATTTGTTATGTGCTCTAGATCAAAAGATATAACGTGTTTAGAAAAAGAACATCTTTTCACCGTTATCTCAGAATTTTGAATATGAAATTAATTGAAATCTTGCACAATCATAATTTATTTAATTACCTATCTTCTGTATAAATTGCATTCATTTATCTATTAGAACAAAAGTTATGATCAATTGATTTTTCGTGTCGCTTTTTCGTTTCATCTTGTTTCAAATTACTACTAAAGAAGTTTTCAAAAAATTCGAATTAAATTTTTCGAAATTGTTTAAAGTACTAATTTAGTTTTCCAAATTCCATGCTCTTATTTATTTTTAAACAAATATAAACAATTAGCTCGATCTGCGTATACTAGGATTTATGTTACCTACATATATTTTCAATTTAATTTTATAAATTTCATTAAAAACATAAAATTTGTTTTTATAAGTACAAAAACATCTTTGAAACTGGTTTTCAACTCAAAACCAAGTATTCAATTTTATGAAAAAAAATTGTTCGAAAAAAAAATAAAATTCATGAGCACAGTAATGTTTTGCTCTAAAAGCGCCAATATATGAAGCTTTTGAAAAAATCACAAAATATGAATTAAATTTATGTTATTTTAGTCTTTAATAATATTATTGATTTAAAAAAAAAAATGAATACCAGAATTCTCGAGGTAGAGGTGAAATTCTGTAGCGGTCTCCTGGACCGCACGTAGGTGGTTAAGTGACTGAAATATTTGGTAGGTTAACTTTTGAAACTTTTTTTTATAGAAACGTTGGTAGGTAGGGGAAAGTGGCCTAAAATGGCACCCCAAGGTAAAATGGCCCCCTTGCTAGAAATCGTAGAATCGAAAATAATTAGAAAGTTTTGTGAACGCAATTCTTTAGTTTATCTACCAAAACCAACATATATGAAATTTCAGAAACTTCAAGCCATTATTTGAAATTTGCCATGTCAAACTGTCTCTATCCACCTCAAAAAGTACACCCGTTAAAGTTTTGTGAAATTTTTTTTGCAAAAAAAAGTGTGAAAAACATTGTATTTTGGAAAAAGAAGTTAATGTATGTAAGCATGAAGTATTTCTTATTTATTTACTGAAATAAGTGGTTTAAAACGATTTTAATTTTTTTAGTGTAAAAATTAAATTGAAAAAACTCAAAATGGGCAAAATGGCCCACTTAGTCCTCGGGTAAAATGGCATACTTACTTTCACATGCTATTTTATACTTTCTTGCACTTTTTAATTTTTTTAAAGTGAAAATAGTTGCTAAATATAAAAGATGTACAGAGATTAGCGGAAAGCCCTTGATTATGTCAAAAACCTAAAAAAAAGGATCAAAAACATTCAAAATTGCAAAAACTACAGTAACGAGACAAGCAACCAACATGAACTGGGTTTTGAATGACTCGCAGAAAGATCTGGGGGGACTAAGCACCACTTGTTCCAAGAAAATGGAAAAGGAGCCCTTTGACTCAATTTTGCATTTAAAATCACGTAGATTTGGACAGTGTGCCATTTTACCCGGGTAAATTTGATCAGTGAAATTTGTAGACGTCTTGAAAATTAAAAAAATTAAATAATTTTTGCAATTTTTTTAACTCGCAAGAGAAAAATATGTGAGAGGAATATATTAAACTTTGAAAAGTTTATAGCATTTAAGTTTGAAAGTTACTGTTTTTCGAGATATAGGACATTTTCCTTAAGGGGGCCATTTTAGGCCACCTTCCCCTACATACATATGTATATAAAAATAAAACAAAATCGCCCTCCAAAATTAGTATGCAGTTTTATTGGATTATGTATTAAGATACATTTTCAGAAAACAAATTTTCAAAATCGTTAGATACGTTTTTTAAAAAAACTAATTTTTTATGAATATTTTTTTGGAAAAAAATTTTTAAAATAAAATTGGTATACCATTTTGTAGAAATCACTTATCAACACCTTCATTCTACAACCAAAATTTCAAAAAATTCAATGTCCCGTTTTCAAAAATTTGATTTTTCAAAACAAAATTTTCAATTTTTTTTAATTTAAAAATTAATTTTTTTTTTCAAATTTTATTTCCGATTTATATTAAAACTATAGAAATGCTTTTTTATTAAAAATTTCATTGAAATTGAATAAAGAGTTTGGCAGAAAATCAGATTTGAAAAAAAAACCGTTCTATGACAGGTACCGTTAGTAATGATGTCCGAAAAAAAACTTTTTCATCATAAGAAAGACCTTGCCAAAAAACTAAAATCTGAATTTTTTTTACAAACTCGTTGCCGTTTTCGAGAAATCAAACTTTTCCGAATCTTTTATATGACAGGTCTCCAAAAAATGCTACATACCAAGTTTGAAGTCACTCTGTCCATCCGTTTAGGCTGTATAGCTAATTATACAGACAGACAGACGGACTTCTGGGACCCACTTTTTTTGCATTCTCTATAATCGTAATAGCATGGAAAATTGTTGTCTCAACTTTTTTTTGTACGAATGCATAACTTGGTATAGTACCTACATAGATCGCAAGTAAAAATGTTCTAAATTGTTGGTGAGTATTTTTTTAAAAGACTTTTATAAATACAAATTTTCAAAAAAAAAAAACAATTAATATATTTTTAAAGTCAAAATTAATTTTTTTGAAAATTTTTCAAGTTAAATAAAAAATCCATTGTATCGCAGTTCGATTTCTTGCGATCCCAAAATTTGCCAAGACGCGACCAAGACGCGTCCAAGATTCAACCGAGTTGTGTCCAAAACTCGACCGAGAAGCGTCCAAATTAACTTTAATTCGAATCAACGTGCAACGTAAAGAACTAGTTATTGAATTTAATAGAAATTTCTATTATTCATAACTTTTGTAAATAATGTTTTTGTATTGAAATAAATCTTAAACGAGTTATAGCCCAGTCATTTTAGTCATTTTTAAGCCCAATCTGCGGAAAAATTCCTACTGGGCTGAATTTTGGTATACAGCTTAATGACGGCTTTGTTATGAAGATGTGAAAAGTCGACATTGATATCGTGTCCGCGTTAAGAGTTATAGGGGTCAAAAGGTCACGAAAAGTTTTTCGCAAATATCTCGCGACCTATTGATCGGAGGTCATCAGAGGTTGCATAAAAATTGATGGCCGTGAAATTATCTACAACATAAGCCTAGCACATTTTTCTGCAAGATGAACCGTTTCGCGAGTAGAGCGCAGAGAAGGTGACTAGATTGCACTCACATACGAAAAAATACATATTTTTGATTTATTTTGCTCGATTTTTGAGGTTTTTATCGAAGTAGCTTAATTTTTTTTTTGTTTTATTAACTTTATTAACTACCAATTTTATTAACTTTATTAACTACCAAAATTCAGCCCAGTACAAATTTTTCCGCAGATAAAACCTAAAATTACTGGACTATTATACAGTGAAAACCAAACCACCCTCTTATGCAAAAATGTTCGAATACAAACATACATTTTAATAGGGTATATTTTTTCACAATTTTTAGAAATAAAGTCGATAACGTTGATATCCAAAATGGCTTTAAAAATGTATGAGATGCTTAAATCAATCTATAAAGAATTCAAAACTCCTCTTTCAAACTATGATCTACCAAATTTTGAGCTACATTCGACATATACCCTGGCTACAATGTTAACATAAAGTCTTTTTTCAACTAAACGTAAACATAAACAGTATCCATCTTTCAAACCAGTTTGACCAAAATCTTTTGCAGACATTCTGCTAAAAACCCAAACAAAACACCCAATCAAAAGACACTCACATGGATTCGTAGATAAGAGAAAAAAAAAAATTCTCAAATAACCACCAAACACCAAAACATAAACATAAGAAGAATTCTGCATCAACTCTGCCATCAGCCAACATGCAGAGCGTGAATCATAACAAACTCCTCCAAATCCAAAACAAAACATGCGCGCGACTTATGCTGGCCGGACGGTAAGTTTTTCCGTTTTCCTGCGTCCGTCTGATTCAACAACTTACCCACAAGAGTTCCATGTTTTGTGTATACAAGTCGACTAGATGTTGTTACATTGGTCTGGTTAGGAGGCCCCTGGCCTACATAGACTACAGGTTTCTTTGGAGTGCATGAACTCTCCATCGCGCCAACCATCATGGGGCAGTATTTCTGGTTTGCCCATTTAAGCGTTATGCTGCGATCGATGTGTGAAAACGAAACTGCAACTGGAAATGGCTGATGTGGATGAAATGAAAAGCCCTGGCCAAAGAGTTCCTTTTCTGTGATGATGGTTACATATGAGAAAAAGCCAGCTTTGGAAACAGCTGACTGGAAGCAGTAAGACTCTTGCAATTTCGAGCCAGCTGGGCTCATAAACTCGGAGCAAACTCTGGCGATACTAGAGTCTGCAATCAATCGATGAAGTGCAGCAACAGCAACAGTTTTTGTATGCATGTGATGTGTGGAGTGGGAGATCTTCGATGAACTCTCTGCAGTGTGTTTTGGGGGGGATTCTATAGTTTCCATCTCAGGAGTTTCCAGCTTCAGTCACAGACTCATTTTAATATCTGGTTAAACTGGTTTGATCATGATGAGTGTCGTGTGTTGTGTTGCATCTGCTGTTTTTTTTGTTTTTCTGTTGTTGCTTTTTTTTCTGCAAAATCTGCAAAAGACTTGAAGGTAGATACAACAACTTTAGAGGCAGATAGGTTAATCGTAAGTCTTGCATCTCGGATAAGGAAAAGTTAGGTAAAAAACTGGTTCCACTTGAATTTGAAAGAACCAAAGCTGGTTTTGTGTTTTGTTTCCTATGGTGTTGCTGTCGGTCGATGCGGATTCATGATGGTGGGGTTTCCTTATTTTCTTGATTGCTACAAAAGGAGTTTACTTAAATGAAGAAAAAAAAAAAAAAACATTTTGTGATCGTGTTTATTTTAGTCGTTTGTTTTGGTCTTGGTTTTGAGACATTGGATAGGAGAATCTCAATCTAGAATTGGGTTTATATTTTGTATTTAAAAAAAAGTTTTTTGAACAAGTAATATTGACAAGAATATTGAATACTGCGATCTAAAAATTGTAGTTTTGAGAAAAATGGCTTCAAAGTTTTGAAACTCATGCAATCTTATTTAATAGATAGATGAATGCAATTTAAACAATAGATAGGTAATTAAATAAATTATAATTGTGCAAAATTTCAATTAATTTCATATTCAAAATTCTGAGATAACGGTGAAAAGATGTTCTTTTTCTAAAAACGTTATATCTTTTGATCTAGAGCACATAACAAATTTATTTAACTTAGTCATATAATCTTTAATTGAAAAACTTGAAAAATACCTGAAAACACCTGTGAAGATCTGTTGTCGATGACCAGCGACCAGTGTAGGAAGTACCGTAATCTGAGTTTGGAATTTCGACATGGTTGGCGTTAAAAATTCTGGCTTTTCTTGTAGGCATCACAGAAATAAGATTGAAACTTCATGTGAAAGGTGAAATAATAAGCTTTCACAGGATATAAAATTTAATATAGGTTGTCATTGAAAAAAATTGGTTCCATAGCATGAGAACATAAAAATACATGTTTTTTTTTGCTTTTTTTTATGAAAATAGTTTGAGTTAAAATACTCTAGCTCTTTTTGTAGGTGTCTCCGAGACTTGATCGATATATATATTTTGAGATAGGACAATAAGCTTTTAGATGGTACAAAATTTTATAGGTTGTCATTGAAAAAAATTGATGACATAAAAAAAAGTTATATTTTTTCGATTTTTTTTTTTGCAAGAAAAATGATTTTTAAGGTTTCACTTCAACCACGTGTGAATTGCACACATGATTTTTTTTTTAATTAATTAATTACATACAAATTTTAGGAAACGAAGAAATTAGCTTAATGATAAAAAAAATAAAAAAGTTCCAAAAAAAAGTGAAAATTATTTGTTTGTAGAATTTTACTATATTGATAATATGCTTTTTAGGAATAATTGCATTCACAAATTCTTATCATTTATTTATAAATCACAATTCTATTTAATTCATTCGAAACATTTTAAGAAGACTATCATAACTACGGTGACCATCCGTCCCGGTTTACCCGGGACTGTCCCGTATTTCTTTAGCTTGTCCCGGGTTTTTATTTATGAAACCCGGGACGTATAAGTGTCCCGTATTTTGAAATTTGTCCCGTGATTGTCCCGTATTTGCAAATTCCCTGATTTTTTTATTCAAAATTTGAATTACTTTGTAAGGAAAACAAGAAAACAGCGGTTGGAAAATAAAAGTTTATCTTATTTTCCGGAGCATTAAAAATATTTTTTAGAAGTTATTAACAGAACCTGTTATAAAACCGTATTCTTCATTTCTGACTTCCTTGTAAACGTTTCAATGATTTCAAAGAAAATTTTCCATAAATCGTCGGCCTCATGAGAAAACCTCGTAACTCCCAAAATCAAAATTTTACAGGAGAGACGAAAGAGTAAACAAACAACAGAGTAGTTGGGAAGAAACGCGCTGTGCAAAATTTGAATTTAAGTCTATTTAGAGTTTTCGGAATGACCCTAAATTTTTTGTTGCTCCGCTGTCATATTTTCTAAAGAATGGCATTCAAAAGTCATTTTTGGAAAAAAAGTGGAGTTACAAGGATTTCTTATGAGACCGACAAAATATCGTTATCGAAACCTAGACTTCAAAAAAGGAAAAATTCATTTAAAAACAATTTTTTTTTTGAAAAATCGAGATTTTCAACGAATTTTTATCTGTCCCGGGTTTTGCTCCTAGAAATATGGTCACCGTAATCATAACATAAAATTGGCTCCCGGAAATTACGCGATAGGAAAAATTTTCTTACCAAATCTTGCTTTTTTTCCTACGCATACAGTGCAAAACTTTTTTGGGAATATTTCCAGAAAATCTGGCACTTTTTTCTATATTGTGTTTTGGGCTATTTTTTAGTGGAATCCTAAGGTTTTTAGGGTCGCTGAAACTGAATCCGAAGTCTATTCTGCCCCATCACGTCAGGTTTTCAAGATAACGTCAAAAAATGTTATACTCGAAAAATTTTTGTTTTTAAATCTGGGAGTGCGAATGTGTTTACTATATGTTTTTCGGGTTGCTGAAGCAAGATTCGAAGTCTATTTTGCTCTATCACGTCAGGTTTTCGAGATTACCTCAAAAAAGAAACGAACACATTTTTGTAGGTTATCGCGGAAACCTGACGTGATAGAGCAAAATAGACTTCGAATCTGGCTTCAGCGACCCAAAAAACATATAGTTAACATGTCCGCACTCCCTGATTTAAAAAAAAAAATTTTTGAGGTTTTCTTGAAAACCTGGCGTGATGGGGCAGAATGGACTTCGGCTTCAGTTTCAGCGACCCTAAAAACTTATGGATTCCACTAAAAAATAGCCCAAAACACAAAATAGAGAGTTACTATACCTTGTAAAAGGTTTGAGATAGTCATCGGAAAAAACCCGTTATCTTAAAAATGTCCATTTTTCGACTTTCTGCGCACATCGGCTTTTGATCAGGAGCTTCAACAGAATAACATACTAAAATTTCACCGAGGGTCACTTTCCATACAAAATGTGCGGGGTCCTTTTGTACAAAAATTAATATTTGGTAACAAAAACTGTAAAATTAAATTATGTTACTTAAAATTAAGCATTCGAAAAAAAATTTCTTTTTTTTACCAACGCAATTACGCGTTGCTTGTTTCATTATTGTCTTCAGCGAAAAAAAAATTTACTTAATCAAATATTGTTTTTAAATGTTACGCATACACCACAGTGAACGCTTAAGTTTAAAATTCGAAAATTAATGCAATTGTTTTTACCTCTGCAACAAAAATCTAAGTTTTTCTTTGGCTTTGTTGAATATTTTTTGATAGAATCAAAATTTTAAAATGAGGTTTTACTCGTCAAAGTTTCCGCAATAATAAACGGTTTATATCAAAATCCGATTACAGTTGTTTTTTCCCAAGAAATAACGAAAAGTATTTTTTTTTCTTAAAAAATTGCATCCTGATGTCGAATTTTTTTTTTGTAATAAATTTCGTTGAAAATAAACTTGTTGTTTAGAAGAAAGTCAGAAATTAAAAAAATAGCACTTGAGTTTAATTAATTTACAATGTTAACACTATTTTCGAGTAAATATCAATACCTTGAAGCTTGAAAACGTTAAATGGGAGGTTTTTTGGTACAAATGATTTTGGCGTGTAAGAATCCCTCCGTCTATTTAGACTCTAGCTCGAAGTTCTGTTAACAGTGCGTCGGCGTCGATTGAATGGTGAGCAAAAATCAATATTCCAAAACTATGTTGACTTTGCAAACAAAAATTTGGTGTAAATGTAATAAAACAAGATTTTCAAAATACATTATAACGAAGTTTTCAAGTCCTTTGCCACGCCAACAATTGTTTATTAAATATCTTTATCTAAAATTGGTTTCCACAATTTCAATAAATCTTAAGAATATTAGGTACTTAAAACAAAAAAAGTAGTGTCGACCCTGTCCGCCCTCTTCCAAATAGTTTTTAGGTAATAACAAATATTGAAAATCAAAAAGCTAAAATATTTGTAACGGTTCGGTTTTTCGTCTTTGCTAAAGCTTAAATAATGTTTGGGTGCTACTAAGAAGTGTAAAACTATTTTTTCGCTAAGCTTCATGGCTCTTCTTGAAGAAAGCGTGATTGCTTCAACTTTGCTTCCTTCGTGTAGTTCAAGGTTTGAGTCAAAAAAACTTAATTTTGTACTTTAAATCATTTATAATTTTAATGAAAAATTGGTTTGTCTTCAAATCATACAAAATACATATCCTCAACTCGTTTTTAAGATTTGGTCTTGTCCTACAGAAAGTTAAAATTTAGAGGTTAGTAGCATGTAGTTGAAATGAAAATGCCTTAAAAATAATCACTTAAATAACTTATAAAATATATTTCAAAAACTAAATAAAACTAAGTAAAACTAATTAAATCCATTGTAAATACTGCCCAAACACTTCTACATCATTGTAAAATTGGTTGTTATAAAAACCTCGAAATTTTTGTTTGAATCCCTATAGAGCACAAGTAAGAAAGTCAATTGAGTTATTTTGTTATGAAACGTGAAATTTTCGTTAATGAAAGTTTTTAAGCACCTCGAAACTAGATTTTGTATCTTTCTTGGACTACAACAAAAATTTATAATTTAAATTAAAAAATGTATTCAATTAAAATTTACTTTAATTATTTATCGCACTTTCTGCAAATCAACCTTTTTATGTCTATGAAATATAACACTGTGTTACAAAATAAAAATCATGTCAATTACTTTGGAAATGACATAGCAGAGGTTGTAGGAATGTAGGTATTACTGAGTACATCATATTTCGGCACTTGAAATTTTTCATAGACCCTCAAAATTTCAAGTTATCGTCAAACAACCGTTTTTCAATGTTTTCATAAACAATTATATTTTTCTATTTAAGCTGAATAAAAAAGGTTTAATTCATCAAAATTAGTTAGATATTGTGGAATTTGTGATTTTTGTACTCGAGCAAGAAATTTCAATTTTTTTGGAAAATGAAAGAAATGAAAAATTTATTTTTCTGTTCATAATAATATTAGAAAATTTTGTATGGTCTTAGTTTTTAGAAAAATGTTATTCTTTGTAACTACGTTTAAAAAATTTCGATATCGATTTTTAAATACTGTTCATTTTAAATACTGTTCATTTTTTCTTGCCCAGGATAACACAAGCCAAAAAAAAAAAGTGCCAATACTTTTGACCGGACCTGCCTATATAGTATTTTGACGTGTTGAATCCGAATCTGAAGTCAATTTTGCCCAAACAACCTCAAAATTTTGATAAAATTTCAAAAAAAAAAAATAAAAAAAATTAAAATTTCAATAAATTGAAATTTCTTTCTCGAGTAAAAAAAAACCATAACTTCCACAATTTCTAACTGTTTTTAATGAGTAAAAGCTTTCTTGATTCAGCATTAATAGCAATAAAACTGTTTATGAACAAAAATTTCCAAAATACAAAATGTAGCTTAAAACGGTCTCTGAACTGTAAAAAACGGTGTACTTTGAGATTCAGCCCATAAAATCTACACCCAATTTGGTGTTTGAGCATAATAAAAAAATATTTTTAAAAAAGAACAAGTTTTCTTCTGTTTAGAACTGTAAAAAAATCTGAAATTGACCGACAAATGGCTGAGTAAAAAATCGTTGAAATCTGAAAACATTAAAAAACGGTTTTTTGACGATAACTTGAAATTTTGAGGGTCTACGAAAAATTTGATGTACTCAGTAATACCTACAACCTCTGCTAGGTCATTTCCAAAATAATTGACATGATTTTTATTTTGTAACACAGTGTAATTTTAGCAGACGAAAAACCATCCAACTTTTTTGGCAATTTATCAACAAACTACTAAACCAACCACCGGCGGATTCAGGATGGGGGCACGGAGGCACGTGCCCCCCCCAGAACTGGTTCATACTTAAAGCAAATCAAATTATAAGAGTTGTTAAAATATATGAAATAATAACAGAAACAACTTGAGTGAAACTCTTGTCTATTTCTGGCTGAAAATGCGAATTTTATTGTTTGTTGATCCACCTCACCACTATTTGTTGGGTAAACACGAATTTTTTTTTTCGATTTAAAAAAAAGTGAATTTTTAAGTGTTTTTTTTTTTTAACTTCAAAGTGATTCCGGTGAAAATGGATATGGACATCGACAATTCTTTGGCGCCGTGTACTAAGGTGTTAAGTCAGAAAATGTAGTTTTGAGGAAAATGAAATTGAAGTTTCAATTTTTGTTTGTAAATCTGAATATTATTATTTTAAAAAAGTAATAACGCATTTATAAGATCTATTTTAATATCCATATGCTGTTGACCAGAAAATGACCTTTTAAAAAAAAATTGTGTTGACTTAACACTTTAGAGCCATTTAGTCTTCAAAAATAAACTTGGTCCAAAGGTGTTAAGTCATGAAAAATCTTTGTTTACATTGATAACAAGGTTTAATTTATAAAAGAAAGTTGGAAATATTAATGTGATTAATTACCAAATGTGAAAAATCTTTTTGAAATAATATAAAACAGTAGAAAAATCGCTTTTCGTTTTTTTTTTCTTCCTCTTGACTTAACGCTTTAGGATCAAATTTAAAATGAATGCAAAAACAAAGGAGTTAAGTCAACTTACTCCCTTAGTACCATACAATTTAAAAAAATTTTGACTTCAACCCTTTGTACCGAATCATTTTTAACGGAAGGAGATATGCTAGAGCTATGGCGATAGGACCAAACGAAAGAGAAAAAAAAACTGACTGAAGTCCAATAAAAATCCGAAAATCGATTTTTTTGACTTTGACTTGACTTTTTTGACCATTTGTACCCGGCATCAAAGAATTAAGGTATGAATTGTATGTAAAGGGCACCGACTTGAAAACATTAGTTGTGGGGAGAACGATTTAAAGTTTTGAACCCTGGACTAAAACGTTCGTAAGCGAAGTATTAAAATACTCATAACTTGGTCAATTTGGCTAAAATACAATTTGAACACAATATTCTTGAGATATAAAAAAAATCATTGCAAATAAAAACAACAAAACTGGGTTTCCCAGAAAAAAAGTACCTACCTATGTTTCAGTTTTTTTTTTAATCTTAGGAACTTTAATATTTTTTATTAGAATGAAGTCTTTAATATTTGACTAAAAACTACGAGGTCATTAAAAAATGGTATTAAATATGTCCATAATATTGCAAAATTTTATACAAAATCAATTATCATTTCATCTTTAAAACTTAATTTCTCAAAAACTATTTAATGAAACAACTTGACTCAAAAAATAAAATAAATAACTAACTTTAAGAAAAGTTATAGCACAGGGTTATACGTGCATTTTATGATTTTTAATATTTTTTTTTCTCCCGGCTAATTGGGAGGGAAGTGGGTAAGCACTTAAGTGGCTTTTACTGTAGTATGAAAATGCAAATCTTTCCTTCCGAATATTTTTTTTGTCATTTGGTACCTATTTGATGTGGAAAATGTGCCCAAATATTTTTGGCCAGGTTTTAGACTAAAATACCGCACTATGCGTCGTTAAAATTCGCTGCTTGTCAGTCAGTCGTATGATACTTCACTTTATTTCTAACTGTTATTGCTGATTTTTTGCCAATCCGTCTCTTGTGCCCCCCCCCCAGAAAAAAATCCTGGATCCGCCCTTGAAACCAACATAACTAAATAATGTTACTTGAAACTACAAAAAAAAAATTGTAAAAAATGCATGTATAATGTTCATTATATTCCTAGTTTCATTCTTTTAAAACATTCGCTCGAAATATCAATTTTCAAGCTTTTCCTTTCTCATAATTGTCTTGTAACGTTTAATTTAACTTCCTACAAGTTATATGCAAAACAAGGCCTTATCTTTTTTAACTTTATCGAACAAAAAATAAAACAAAAAAAAAATGTATTGAACAATCATCTGATAAGCCATTAACCTGTAGCAAAAATGGTATTGCGTTAATTGATTAAACAAGTTCGTATATAAATCTGTATCTGAATTTATTTCTATACCAAAAATAAATAAACATTTCAATCTTAATAATTCTCTCAATTTTTGAGATATACAAAAGGGTGTTTTTTTTTTTGAGGGGGAAGAGGTTTATTTTTTTTTATTTTTGTTTTCAATCTTGTTTTTAAAACATGCCTACCTACCTCTAGTACGTAAATTTCACATTCCGTTAAAATCGATTTTCGTTTTGTTTACCGCTAACACGTCAAAATCTAAAAGAGAGAAAGAGAGAGCAGTTTCGCTCGAAGTTCGTAATGACATTGACATTGAGTAAGGTTTTTGCACTGCGTATTCTCGTACTCGTCGTATCTACAAAAAATAATCAACATAATGACAAGGTAGGTATTGGAATTGGTATAGGCTAGGTAGTGAAGTGTAGTGCGATGTTTTTTGTAGTGCATTTATATCGATATCGTTCGATATAATTATAGGTAAGATGGCAATCAATTTTCGGTTTTGTTCGGCCATCAAAAAGGCCATTGAACCGCAATCAATGATTGATCACAGAACAACAACAAAAAAAAATTGCTGGCGGCAGCGATGCCATGATGAAATTGATGCAGGTGTAAGTTTTTTTGTTTTTATATTGTTTTTGATTTATTATTTTGATTTTCACAAATATTTGAAAATGCATTATCTTCCTGTCGTAATATACTTTTTTTTTTAAATAATTTTTCTGTTATCAAAAAAAGTTGGTGAAATGGTTTTTTGAGATAAGAAATCGTAATAAAATGTGTAATAATAATTATTTATATTGCTGACTCCTGGTTATCAGTATTTTTACTGTAAATACCTTCAACTTTGTTGCTAAAAGATAAGTCCACTTTTAGCAAATTCGGGGCAAATTTAAAAATGACGAAGCATTTTTTTTTTCTTTTTTTGCTTTTAAACTGACCTCGAAAATATACAAATTTCAAAATTTATACATAAATGGATTATTTAAAAATTTTATTTTTCTTTGTAAATACGTTTTTGAGATCTAAATGTTTACCTAACTTGCCATAAGCCATTATATCTATTTTTTTTTTTTTTTTTGAAATTTCTAAGAAAATTCGTCGATAGGTATATGGCAAATATGTGTACGAAAGTACTTCACCTCTTTGGTTATAGAGTTCAAAATGTTATCCTTGAATTGTTTCCATTGAATATTTTGTATTGAGTAAATATTTTGATGTCTCGCCTGATTATAAATTTATTTAAAAAAAAAAAATTCATTTGATTAGAAGACGCATCAGGTTAAAAATGTTTGTTAAAATACTTACCCTTACTTTATTTTAATACCTATATAGACAAAATAAAAATATCATGATTTGGAAGAGTGGGGAATTTGTTTGTTTATTATTGATATTAAGGTAAGTAAACAAAAATATTTTCGTGTTGTAGATTGAATTATAGAAGTGAAAGTGATGATGGTATATTTATTATTGTTGTGTGTTGTCATTATTAGGCTTTTTGGATGATGAAATATTTAATGTTAAACTTTGGAAATTTGCTAAATCGTGTCGTAGTATAGGTAAAATGTTGATTTCTATGTTGATTTCAAAGTTATTGTAAATTTCTTATCTTAATCAAATGTTTTGCTATAGATAGGTAGAAATCAAAATATGAAAATACGATGACTCATAAGATAACACTCCTTAAGAATTTAATTCTTATAAACTATTGAAAATTTCTTTTGACAGATTTTTTATTTAATTAAAAACTATTTTTTTTTTTTTTTGAAGTTATACTTCTTATGGGAGGGTGGGTATGAAAATTTACTTTTTGACAAGAATGTCAAAGGGATTATGACGCGATCACCCTGGGTAGCAGGGCTGTCGTTTCACCTTTAGAGTAGGCAGTACTTTAGTATTTAAAAATGCAGTACGCCGCAGTACGGCAAACATAAAACACACAACACGTTGCAAATTACATGTTTCATGTGGCAAGTTGCATGTGGCAAGTTGTATGTGGCAAGTTGCGTGTGGCAAGTTGCATGTGGCAAGTTACATGTGGCAAGTTGCATGTTTTAATTTCCATGTAGCAAGGTGCCAGGGTTGCAAAAAACTCACATTTCAGCTCAGCTCACAGCTCAGCTCAAATTTGAGCTAGGTACCATAGCTTAGCTCATTTCAGCTGAGCTGAAAGTGAGCTGAGCTGAAAGTGAGCGCCCCAACTTCCAACGCCTATATCTCAAAATTTTGAAAAAAATGAAAAAAATTTTTTGATGCCAAAAGGTAACGGGGACTCTAACCTACATTTGGGTACAACTCTCATTCCTGTAGGTCCACGCGTTCTCAAACCGGGAGAACTTAAAAGTAAAAAAAAAATAGGCACGATTCTGAAAAAATAGGCATGATGTGGCGGTTTAACATGGAAGGCGATTTTTTAAAAATCTGACAATGTGCAAAGCGCAGGCCCATTACACAAGCTATCATTTGGCATCACTCCCAAAAATTGATCTCAAGCGGTTTAGCTTCCAGGAGCGTTCAAAGATTCGGGGATTTTTCAAAAAAAAATTTTACCCCAACTTTCAAACGCGATTTTCTCGGAATTTTGAAAAAAATCGAAAAACCGGATTATACCACTATCGGCTAGCTGAGAATATAAGCTTTCATATGGCACCACTCTCCTGTCTCTAGATCAAAGCGTTCCAACGCCTATATCGCGGAATTTTGAAGAAAATGAAAATAAAATTTTTTGATGCCAAAAGGTAGCGGGGACTTTAACATACATTTGGGTACAAATCCCATCCCTGTAGGTCCACGCGTTCTCAAACCGGGAGAACTTAAAAGTAAAAAAAAAAAATAGGCACGATTCTGAAAAAATAGGCATGATGTGGCGGTTTAACATGGAAGGCGATTTTTTAAAAATCTGACAATGTGCAAAGCGTAGGCCCATGACACAAGCTATCATTTGGCATCACTTCCAAAAATTGCTCTAAAGTGGTGTAGCTTCCAGGAGCGTTTAAAGATTCGGGGATTTTTAGAAAAAAAAAAATTTACCCCAACTTTCAAACGCGATTTTCTCGGAATTTTGAAAAAAATCGAAAAACCGGATTATACCACTATCTGAGAATATAAGCTTTCATATGGCACCACTCCCCTGTCTCTAGATCAAAGCGTTCCAACGCCTATATCGCGGAATTTTGAAGAAAATGAAAATAAAATTTTTTGATGCCAAAAGGTAGCGGGGACTTTAACATACAGTTGGGTACAAATCCCATCCCTGTAGGTCCACGCGTTCTCAAACCGGGAGAACTTAAAAGTAAAAAAAAAATAGGCACAATTCTGAAAAAATAGGCATGATGTGGCGGTTTAACATGGAAGGCGATTTTTTAAAAATCTGAGAATGTGCAAAGCGTAGGCCCATGACACAAGCTATCATTTGGCATCACTTCCAAAAATTGCTCTAAAGTGGTGTAGCTTCCAGGAGCGTTTAAAGATTCGGGGATTTTTAGAAAAAAAAAATTTACCCCAACTTTCAAAACCGATTTTCTCGGAATTTTGAAAAAAGTCGAAAAACCGGATTCTACCGGAATTTTTTTTTTATGATAAAAAAAGAAATATTTTACTAAAAAAATAGAAATATATTTACTATCAAAAATACCAAGAGAAAAGATCACGAAAAATTATCTGTCTTATTTATAAAAATATCTATGTGTTAAAATAATTCCATTAATAACTAGAACCAAACATCTTAAGCTATGGTGTTTTATAAAAGTTTAAAATATCTTCATATTTCATTATACTTTCCAAATAAAAATCAATGTATCCTCTCACCCATCACAGCTCAGCTCAGCTCACTTTACCTTAGCTCACCCAACAGCTCAGCTCAACCATCAGCTCAGCTCACTTTCAGCTCAGCTCAAATGAGTTAACCATATATAGTACGTTCTGAACCGCACAACATGAGTAAAGTTCACAGATTAAATTGAAAACTACATGGACGCAAGAAGGATGAAAGAATTAATTTATTGTTACTTGATAAAAATTTAAAAAACGAAGTGTGGATTAATTAATTTAATAATAGAAATTAAAAATATCAAATGAAATTCATTTATATATACTGAATGAGAAGTATAACTTCAGTCGCGTGTACATGTGTACACACACTCTTTTTTTTTGTGATTATCTATTTTTTTTTTCATTATTTTTTTCTTGTTCAAATAATTTGTTAAAATTTTATGAACACTTACATTAAAAAAAAATAAGAATTTTGGTAGTCTTTGCAAGTAAAAATACAGTGGGAGTGTATTTTGATAAATAAAATACTTTTATATCTTATTTTAAATTTGATAAATTATAATATGAATATTAAAAAAACCATTTTTAAACTGTTAAGATTTTAAAATTTGAAAGTATATATCTAGCTTACAGAAATGAACAAATAAATTAAATTTACAAAATGAATTGTACATTTTGAGTAAGGAAAATTGAAGAAATAAGCAAAACATTAAAATCTTTTACCCTTTCGGACCCAGCGTTACTCTCATGTAACATTTTTTTAAAAATTCGTAAAAAATATTAAATTAAACAATTTTTGAAATTTTGAAAAAAAGATATAAAAATGTTAATGCAGAAAGTGTTTTGTTTTTTTGCTTAGAAGAAGTAGCATACATTATAGTTTCATAAAAAGATATTTTCTCAGTTCTCCGACTTTTTTTGGTGGTCATAGGCAGGTTACTTACATGCAACATGAGAAAAACACATTAGTTTTGCTATTTATTATTTTGGAAAATAGCTTTTTGCTATTCATATTTCTTAGTTGTGATGTTTCATGACCCGATAATAACGAAAAAACATTTTTTAATATTGATTTTCATAGTTTGGGTTCGAAAGGGTTAATAATTTTTTTTATAATAAGCGCTCACTAAAGGGATTAGTCTACTCTTTAAATATAGTGAACACAGTACGAGCATTAGAAAAATAAAGAGGGGTTTGAAAGGAGATACCGATGAACATTAGTTTTGAAGTCTTGAGTTTTGAAACGCGATGGAAAAACAGAGGCGAGTAACGCGTTCCACATTCGTGTAGTGCGGCTGAAGAAAGAATCTCTGTATTTGACGGAATAAATGAAATTGATTTAACAAAGGTACAAACTGGAAGAAATTATCTACTCAAACATAATCAAATCTGAAAATAATGAAAAATTTAAAACTGCATAAAAAGGCGTCATTGTATTTTTCTCAGGATCTCAATATAAAATTTTTTTTAATTTTGTGCTTGGAAATTTAACTTAACAATCAAATTGTAGGTGTTTAAAGCGAAAAGTTTTGGTAAATTTGTTTTTGGTGGGTAACTTAAAGTTTTTGACGTGCTGAGGACGAGTGGAAAGTTGACCCACACAATTTTTCACGCCAACAATGGGAAATTACCTGATACAAAAATCCGATAAGTATGTTTTGTGTGTTGAAGTGAAAACTTTTTTAGTATGTTAGTGATTTGAAACAAGATGAAACGAAAAAGTGACACGAAAAATCAATTGATCATAACTTTTTTGTTTTAAGTATGTAGTGTAGATAGATGAATGAAATTTATACAGTAGATAGGTAATTAAATAAATTATGATTGTGCAATTTCAATTTTAATTAATTTCATATTCAAAATTCTGAGATAATGGTGAAAAGATGTTCTCTTTCTAAACACGATATATCTTTTGATCTAGAGCACATAACAAATTTGTTTAACTTTAATACGCATGCTGATAATATTACCTTTCATTTAATATATCACACATAACGGTACGTGCTCTACAAATTATATAATCTTTAATTGAAAAACTTGAAAAATACCTCAAAACACCTGTGAATATTGTTGCTGATGACCAGCCAGCAGTAGAGGAAGTACCGTAATCTCAGTTTGAAATTTCGACATGGTTGGCTTTAAAAAATTCTTACTTTTTTTGTAGGCATGGTAGAAATATGATTGAAGCGTCATATAAAAGGTGAAATAATAATGATATAAAATTTATTGTTGGTTGTCTTTTAAAAAATGGATTTAATGGTGTTAGAAGAGAAAAGAGATTGATTGTTTTGCTTTTTTTATAAAAACTAATTGGGTTAAAAAAATTCTATCTCTTTTTGTAGATGTTGTATAGACATGGTCGATATAAATATTTTGGGCTGAAACAATAAGCTTTCAGATGGTATACAATTTATTGTAGGTTGTTATGTAAAAAAAGTGATGGAATATAAAAAAGTTATATTTTTTCGAATTTTTAAATGATTTTTAAGGTTTAATTTCAACCACATGTGAATTGCACACATGATTTTTTTGTTTAGATTTATTTGCCCAAACCTAGTTCCAGGTGGGACAAGGACCACGCGGACCACAAAAAAGTGCATTTTTTGGTCTACAGACTAGCCACTTTAAAATTTTATTAAGGGCAGGTCCCAAACAAAATTGAAAAAAAAAATACAAATTTTTGGAACTATGATTTTGTATCGAAATAAGTTTTTGTATGTCCGATATTAATTAAAACTAAGAAAATGCATTGAAAAAATTCCTGTTTAAAAAAAAATAAACGACTTCTCTATTTTGTAACTGCCCACTAACATTATCATTGACGTCATTCATACACATTTTTATGAATGTGTTTCTTACCCACCATATGTTTCTAATAAGTCAACAATTTTAAGTAGATACCCAACCTAAGCCTTGTTACATACATACATAAATACACTTATCTTTTTTGAATATTCAAAACCAATGAATCGCAGTAAATAGGTTTTTCTCTTTTTGCATTACAACTGACCGAGAATAAAACTGTCCAACAGGTCTTCATAATTCAACTAAAGTTTCATCCTAAAAATAACCCTCGCCAAAACCCACAACTTACCATCCTATTAACTCCTGCGCTTCATAAATTTCATAATTTACTGCGCAGAAAATAAAAGTGAATTCGAAAAACAGAGTGTCTGTCTGTCTGCCCTTTTGCATGGTTTTTGCATAAATTCAATCTACCTGAACGCGTTCACATTTATGCTTGCTTTTATTCAAAAAAAATAAAAAAAGAAACAAAAATTCCCATTCTGTCATACCATTGTTATCCCATTACGAAGAAGACTACACATCCTATCGACTCGTATAAACCTCTCCATCGATTCCCATGCAAATTCCCAAAAAGGGACAACGGCGACTAACCACACTATACGGCCACCCTTCTCATGAATAAAAGAGGAAACATAATTTCCGTTTACAAATTCATGTTTACAAAATAAAAATGTCCAAAATGTCATTTTTAATTATTTCGTCCGTCGTCCGAAAAAATTGGGGCGTCAGTGTGAGCCCACACCACCACGAACCGTGGTCAGGCCAGGAACCACTCACTCATCAAAATGAGAGCACTGACCAAAAAACCACTCGCACTAACATGATGATGAGTGTTGCGGTGTGTGCGGGTTTTGTTGGTAGTTTTGTTGCGTAGGTCCCGTCCGTCAGAGCGAGGATTATACGAATGATGATTTTAGAGAGCCAACAACTGGCTGACTAACTGACCGACCGAAAGACACCAAACCCAGACCAGAGGGAGAGACCCGACCCAGGCACAGGACACAACACTCTAAATAATATGCCTTCAAGTTGACAGGTTCCATTCCATGGAACAGCAGCGGCAGCAGTGTTAAATTACTCGGCAGCACTAAGAGCTGGAATTAAGCCCCAATATTTCTCTCTCTCTCTCTCTTTCCCAGTCCTTTTCTTTAGGTTATGGTGGACATGAAATCTTGCCCGGGTCAGAAAAGGGAAGGATGTGGCAAGAGTGGAGGCGAGGATGACTAACAGATTCTTTTCATCATAATTTGTTGTTAAAATGCTCCATCGGTCGAATGAATGCGATGGTGCTGGTTGGTAGTGGAGGTGGAGTCATTGGAGACTTGAAGAGCCCAAGGGACAGGAGCAGATTTTTGTGTGCGGTTGTTGAATATTCGTCGAAGCTGTCAGAATGAATTAAAATCAGTTGTGGCGTATTTAAGACTCTTTTTACAGTTAACTTGGTCGAAGAAAAGTATACTTTTTGTGTTCGTTCGGTTGTCTCCTTTTTCACGTTATTCTCAGAAGATGGCATCATGCAGAGGTGCAGAGAGGCCAAATCAGTCATTCAACCCAATCCCAAGCTATACCCAGAGAATATATACAAAACAAGCACTTTAGGCCTGGGAATGGACACTCACGACTTCGGCATCATCATGTGGGGCATCTTTTAATGCGGGAGAGAAATACGGAGAAACCCATAAATTGTCCGAAGAAATGACTTGGACCGTTTTATTTCTTCTTCTAGTTCACTGAGCTTTGGATCGATCGATGTGGTAAAATGGAACAAGTTCAATTTGGGTTGATACCCGCCATAGAATAAATAGTTCATAGAGAAGATTTTTGGCCTGGCATGTCAATTATACGATTGCCATAGTTTGAAAACACCTAAAGGCTCTTTTTAAACCTTCCAATCTACTACTTGTGCGCACTTAGCCCGCATAGAAAAATGAAGAACGATGGTCCACTACAAAGTGGCTAGCTCAGTTGGATCGTGAGGAAGACATTGATCATTCGTGCGAATGCAAAAGGTATAAACGGAGACCGTTCCGGAAAAGAAAAAAAAAATTAAAGACTAGTGATCATCATTGCAACAGCAAAGACAGAAAAATGGTGACGCAGGGAAATGGACTTGAAATAGTCGTTGTAATATGTTGTTCAATAACATCACGAGGAAGAGGAAAGGAAAATATCTAGAGACCAATGCAAGCATATTGATGAATGGAGGAGTTTTGTAATTTATTGCAGCAATTAGTGTTTCCTTTTCGTGCGACTACGCGCCTTTGATTGCGCTTATTATGGAGGCAATTACTTTTTATATTTGCAGGTACCATCGCATCGGCAGGTATATTTTATACCTTTTGGCTTTGAATTGTGACTTTGATAAGGAGATTATACTAGTTCTTTAGGTAATAAAGTTGAAGTATGTGTTTAACAGGAATAAATGTAGCCATTTTTCTAGATTTCTTACTTTAATAATAATTTGTGGTTTATAAGATCATAAGGTAGGCATTTGTAAAAGGTCTAATTACACTGGTCTGCAAGGAAATCCTCCTTTAAATAAAACTTTACTTTTCTAAAGGATTTTCGTATGCTGATTCCGAACCCGAAGTCAGAATTGACCTATCACTTTACGTTTTTTAGATATTTCCGTTAGAAAATCTCAAAAACCCATTTTTTTGCTGTTTTCGAAGAAATATTTTGGCATAATGTTATCTTTTTCAATTAAAATTGTTACGGTTTATAAAAGAACTTATTTTTTTCTTTCAAATTCAGTTTCAATCTTCTCAATATCTCTTTTCTTCTCCGAGAAATCTTAATTTAAGTAAGTTTAGTGGGTTTGGCATATCTTACCATAAAGAAACTGGATCTCTAAAAATTTCTCCCTAGAACAAAAGTATACTTTTCTAATGAACTTTAGTGTGCTGATTTTGAATCCGAACTCAAAAAATTTCTGTCAGCTCTGGTTTGCGAGATATGTATAGTAGTTTTTTTTTGAGATTTTCTAAAAAAAAAACTTTATTTTGTGATACATTAATGCGAATATCTCAAAATTCTGACGTGATAGAATTTTTTTGACTCCGGATTCTAACTCAGCACATCAAAAACTACAAGAAAAGTATACTTTTGTTTTTAGGAGAAACAAATCTGAAGCTTTACAAGGCAGTTTATCGATAGGTTTATTACAAATAAGATATTTCTAAATAGAAAAGTAGTATATAAAATTACAAAACACGTAAAAATTTTGTTTAATGTATTTTATTATGGTTTTTTTTACATATTTGACTTTTTAAATATAATGGGCGTTAATATTCTCTAATTTCCTTAATAAAGGTGTTTTTGTTCATGCAGGATTTACTAAAAAGTGAAGGATTTCGATATTTCTGCTTTTTTTGTCAATCAGCATTTTAAAATATGAGTAAACATTAATGTAGAAGGACATATTTGGTGTCAATCGATAGGACATATTATGAGGAATAAGTCCTCCAAATTTGAGCTCAATGAGCCAAATGGTTTTAATTTTATACAAGATCAAATGAATCTAAAAGGGTGATTTTTTAGAAACTCCTAACATTTTTCAAAAATCATTTTTACAAAAATGGTACCTGATAGAATTTTTCTGAAACCAGATTTAGATTAAGGAAAGTCTAATCTTTCATAATATCAAAAAATTATTTGAAGGAGAAAAAAAAGTTAAATTTTGCAGACCAGTGTTATTTTTGCAATATTCAATTTAAGTATTTGGTACATTGCAAATTTTACAGCCAAATTGTGTTGTTGCATCACAGAAATGCCTGCCATTTCAAAACTGCTTCAAAAATTTTGATGTTAATGACTTTAAAATGTTGTTATTGGATAAAAGAATTATTTGGTGTACATATTGATCTACCTTGTTTGACTGATAAGGGTGAAAAACGCTGTGAACAATAAATTGTGGTTCAATTTATAAAAATAAATGTGAAATATATTCATACCCAAAAATCAATCAACATACAATCAATCAAACAACAAACATTTGGAACATAGGTATTTGATAGAAATTTGTAAAGCAATGTAATGAATGCATTTACTAAGTCAAAATGGTCATACAAATTCATGAGAATCAACAAGAACGAATATTTTTGTTAGAATTTCATCCATAGACTTTCTAAGGAAATAAGATCTTTAAGAGCTCTTAACTGATCGTTTCATCGGTTTGTACTCTTAGGCTAAATTTTTCTACAGTCAATTACATTTAAAATCGCCATTTAAAACAGGAATATTGAAAATTTGTTCGAGATTTGACAAATTGGGCATTTTAAATGGCAATTAAATAAAATCGACATTGAACTAGTTTGGGTTAAATCTCCTTGCAGGTAACAATGTCAAATTTAAGGGACAAACATTTTTTTAAGACATTATCACCAAAAAGTGATTTCATACAAATTTAAGTTTCGATAGCTTTTGATTCAAATTTTGAAAAATAAAAATTGTTGGTGCAATAAAGCCTCACTTCTTATGGCCTGGAAGCTCGACCAATTTCAACATTCTGTACATATTGAAAGTTCCTACCAATACAAAAAACGACTTACAAATAATTGCCCAAAAAGTTTCAAAGTAAAAATTTAGTTCAAACAAAAAACAAATTGGTCTATTCAGGGAAACAATAAATTGGCATTACATTTGACGTTCAAGTGATGGTTGAGGTCTTAAATAATATCATACCTTTCGAATGATCAGTGACCGAAATCACAATCTACGAATTCAAATCTAGAAAAAAAAACTGACATATTTGAAAGTAAGATTAGCTTGAAATGTATCTTCTCACTTATTTTCGGAAATTTGCCATGTATATCTTTCTTGCTTTTTAATTTTCCACTTGAAATAATCTTTTTGGACTATTGAAGCTAACCGAAACGATTGAAATGAACACTGGTTTAACCATATTATATTGAATGTCATATTTATTTGTACTAGGTACGAACAACTAATTACATGCAACACTAAACCTACGTGCTTTTGCATCAAGTTTCAATAATAATAATTCAAAATGATAATAATATCTAGAGTAGGTATATTTACAGAAAATTAACTCCCTTGCTAGATGTAAACTCGTCAATTGCAACATTTATTTCATAAAGCATTAAAATAGTGCTCAAGCAAAATTAATTTTACGTTTGATTCAAATGACGTTGATATTGTTTGAAATCAGTTAAAATGATATATCTACACTAGAAAAAAAACTTCAGAAATTAAACTAAAAAATAATGTGGTTTCTCGAAAACGACCTAACTGATTTCAACGATTTTTTTTGTAAAACTAAAAACATTTTAATAATTTAAATGCTTAAACTATGAAACATTTTCAAAAAAGAATTCTTAACTTTTTAAAAAAATTGTCATTTTTTTTAAACTAATTTTTTTTGAAAATCATGGCAAAATCGGCAAACATTTGGAATAAATCGAAAACTTTTTTTTAATTCCTTGACTTTAGATAACATAAATTGCATGTTTGGAGATGTAATTTTACCAACAAATTTAATGTTATTTGTTTAATTTTTATCAAATTTCTTTAAAAAAAATTAAATTAAAAATATTCTTAAATTGTTTTAATTGTTTAAACAATTTTGTCTATAAGAGCTTGCACTTGCAATTTGCGAACCTGTTATAGATTTTATTTTTTGTTTTTTAAGTTTTAAATTGAAAATCTATCACTAACCCAATTATTATTTAATTTAATTTAATTTATTTTTAATTAATTACAACTTTACAATATATAAATACTATTTGAGAAAATATTTTTAAAAAAATATTAAAAACTGATGATTTGAAACGTTTCTTTAAACTTTTAAAGAAAGACTTGATTGAATTTTTTTCATTTAAAATTTCAAAAAATCAGTTTTTTTTATTGATTTAAAAAAATTAAATCCGTTTCCATATTTAAAAAATAAGAAAAAAATTGTTTTGAAAATTACAATTACACACAAAAAATAATTTTTTTTTTAATTTTTCTAATATTTTTTTTTTGTTTATTTGAATTAAAAATATCCTGTTGATGTCAGTTAAAAAATCTGGACCCAAGCTTTGAAAAAAAAAAATATTAATACATATTTTTTTTTAGAAAAACAAAAATTTCCTCGAGTTCCGTTAAGTCGCTGGCAAAAAAAGTCAGTAATAAAAAACCTTCTATTCGAATTCCCGTTAATAAGAGTTTCATTTGATTTCTCGTTCTAAACGATACATATATCTTTTTATTTAAAGGCAAGTCACTATGGTGTATACGTAACTTTTTTCACTGATCAACAATAATAGATTTCTTATCTTATTATTTGGAAAATTGCTGACTTTTTTAAAGAGCATTAGGGTTCAAAAATTTCTCAACCAATAAAAAAACAAAAATAAATTCCCAAATTTTTAAATCTCTATCATTTTAGTTATCCGTGCCGAATTAATTTTTAATTTGTCTGTTTCCATACAATTTATTGATAATTTACAGGTATTTTGTTTTTAAATTGGCGAATGTGAAGAAGAGTGAACGAAAAATCATTTCTAATTTTTCACAAAAGTGTTTAACTGCTTAAAAACCTTCAATTTCGTTGTTTTCATTATAGCCATATTTTTTACTGGCTTAAATTGTTTAAAAAAATTTAAAATATTTTAAGATCGATATTTTTGTAAAATAAGCCATTATACTCCTAAATACTTTTTTAATAATCTTTTTATTTTTTTAGTTTCAGATGATTTCTTGGAAAGGATTCATTATTCCATTAGTTACTTTATTGGAATTCACCCCAATTTAACCGAGTCTATAACTCAATTCATTAATAGGCTAAATAAGAAATAATATGTATAAATTTTTTTTTGTAAAATAATTGCTGAGCAAATTTTCTACACATTCATTATATAACACAAATTTTATTTTCAGTGCATAGAGACTATAATTATCTATTTGTGATCTGGTTCCATATGTGTAGTATGTATCTATAAGTGAAAATATTTTCTGTATAAATCTTGACTGCTTGCTTTTGGTTCACTCAAACTCAAACAGTTCTTTGCATAAATGAATTAATTTTTTTTTTGTTTGTTATTAATTTATGACTTTTGTAGGTATTTTTTTTTTCAATTAAATTCTACTCAGTGATCTTGATTAACGATTGACTTATCTATTTGGAAAGCTTTGCCTTCCGCGAGTGGTTTGAATAATATGATTGTATGAGTAAGAAAAAAGATTGCAAAATTATATAATATAAGTGTTATTAATTCCGACACCTCCACTAGATCATCACTCTATTATAATTCTCTCTAAACTAATAGAGTCTAGAGCAAGAGCATTAACATAACCATACATCATTAGCCAGCAAGCTGAGTAACCTTGAGCAAAGTGATATTTTGTTAAATGACGTTTCTGTTGAGATCTTTCTAAAAAAAAAAATTAATAATAATCAGATTTATGATGAAGATTGTGAAATAAAATTATAATTCTGCGAGCAAGCTTTTAATTGACAGATTATTATTTTTTTAATAAGAGCAAAATAATATAAAATATATAGGTGTATGGATTGGAGAAAAAAAACTCTGATTTGACTTGGTTAGGGGATACACTTTTATGCATCAGGTAATAATTGTTGTGGAATTAGATTCTTTGATATTTCTAATTAGATTGAATGTGTGTTGGCGAGGCAACTTTTATGGTCTGATATTTTAATCAATTTATTTTATCGTATTAATCAAATCATAAACATATTAATAATACTTTGTACAAGTTGATGGTAAGTTCTTGTTTTATTTGTAGGTAGATAATTTTATGGATAATTTAAAATTGTTTTAAACTATTCTTTTAAAATAAGCTTTTGGCAACTCTTGCTCGGAAACAGGCAAATTATCGAAACTTATATTTAATGAAACTCATAACTTTAAACTCAATAACTTAAATTGTGAAGAAATCATTGTGAATAGTTTTTTACTCCTTTAATAAATTTTTTGTTATTCCTAAAAGTAACATCAGAAATTGACTTTTTGCAGCTTAAAGAAGTACAGTCGACTCCCTCTAAGTCGAATTTCCCTCTACCTGTAAGTCGAACTTTTTCACCATTTTTAACGAACAATTTTGAAGAAAAAATATTAAATAAATCCCTCTAACTTGAATTTCCCTCTAACTCGAACCGATTTTCGAGTCCCGTTTGAAGTTTGACTTAGAGGGAGTCGACTGTATTTCTATCTTGAATACCACCTAGTGGGATAACGTGTTCTTTATAGTCATAGGCGGATCCAGGGGGGGGGGGGGGTACGGGGGCACGTGGCCCCCCCAGAACATAAAGTCCATACTTAAAGGAAATCAAACTATTAGAGTTTTAAAAATATATGAATAATAACAGAAACAACTTGAGTGAAACTCTTGTCTATTTCTGGCTGAAAATGCGAATGTTGTTGATTGTTGCATCCCTTTCCCATGAAAAGCTCCACCCCAAAAATTTGCACTTTTTTCGTTGTTTTTTTTTTTAACATTAGTGTTTTTAAAATAGCGGAACAAGTCACAAAATTGCATTAACTATATATTATAGAACTGCTGAATATGTAGAACAAACTTGCATTTCAGAAGTTTGCCCAAGTTTGCACCCCGAAAATAAAGACCCCTTGAAAAAAAACTCCTCAAAAGCGACCCTTACTTATAGATTTTTATAAATGTTATATTATTGAGAAAATTTCTCCAGGGATACCTCTAACAATATGTGAAAAAAATAGTGTTCCAAATTTCAAAAGAATCGGTGCAGTAGTTTTGAAGTTATGAGGAGCACCGGCGTTGAAAACATTAGTTGTGGGGATAACGATTTAAAGTTTTGAACTCTGGACTAAAAGACTAAAACGTTCCTAAGGGAAGTATTAAAATACTCATAACTTGGTCAATTTGGCTCCAAGAGACCCACAATTTGAACACAATATTCTTGAGGTATAAAACAATTTAACCCCTAGCTTCTAATATTATAATCTTTAAGTATTGGTTTATCGAAATAGTACTTCAAATTTCTAATAAATAGCACCGATAGTTTTTAATTGACAGTTAATGTTGAAAGTTGGGCTTTTTTTGAAAATAAGCAAATTTGTGTAAAAACTACGAAATTCAGAAAAAAAATAGTTTTTGTTAGTAAACCCCACGGGGTTTTATTTTTGGATTTTAGGAAAGTGCCTAAAAATTAATATTAGATAGTTTTTTGCTTGAATTTTTGCATTTTTATATAAAAATAAATTATTTAAACTTTTTTTTTACTCCCAAAATATCGAAATAACTAAGTAAATAATGACTTTATTGAATTTTTAAAAAAATACGTGTTTTATTAAAGATAAAGGCCAATCGATTGACTTATTTATTTTTAAATTTACGACCTTGGGTTACAAAAGGTGAATGCAAATTAAAAAAAAACAAAACTGGGTTTCCCGGCAAAAAAGTATGATTCAGTTTTTTTTTTTTTGTTATTCTGAGGAACTTTTATATTTATTAGAATGAAGTCTTTAGTATTTGACTAAAAACTACTAGGTCATTAACTAATGGTATAATTATGTCCATAATATTGCAAAATTTTATACAAAATCAATTAAAAAACGTAAACATTTTTTTTTTTTTCAAAATTTCATCTTTAAAACTTAATTTCTCAAAAACTATTTGGTGAAACAACTTAAGTAAAAAAATTAAATAAAGAATAGATTACTAACTTTAATATAGCACAGAATTGTACGTGCATTTTCTGATTTTTTATATTTTTTTTCTTCCGGCTAATCCAGGAGTAAGAGGGTTAACACTTAAGTGGCTTTTACTGTAACAAGAAAATGAAAATTTTTTCCTTCCGAATAACTTTTTGGTCATTTGGTACCTATTAGATGTGGGAAATGTGCCTAAATATTTTTGGCCAGGTTTTAGACCACTGTGGGTCGTTAAAATTTTCTTCAGTCGTATGGTACTTCACTTTATTTCTAACTGTTATTGCTGTTTTTTTTTGCCAATCCGTCCCTTGTGCCCCCCCCCCCCCCCCAGAAAAAAATCCTGGATCCGCCCCTGTTTATAGTTGTTGTATATCAGAATTTTCTTCTTATTATTTTAGAAAATATCTTAAACGCCTTTAGCATTGAATGGTTCAATATAAAATTAAACTCAGAAAAAATGCTCAAAAATCAGTGGGCAACAAGGGTTTTGTTTTACGAAGGTTTTTTGGGTGTGGAACTCGAATCAAAAGTCAAAAATTTTCTACAAGCTCAAGTTTTCGAGATATTCCCGTAACAAAATCTCAATAATGGATTTTTTTTTCTCTAGCTAAAAAAGGGAAAAAAAATTATAGTTTTCTAAACGTTTTGGGTGTGTTGAACTCGAGTCCGAAATCAAACTCAGCTCGAGTTTTCGAGATTTTTTCTACATTTTAAGTTGTACCCGTATCACCCAAACTAGAGCTGCTAGAAATAAAAACAGATTCTAAAAGTTAAGAAACTTCATAAATCATTCATAAAAATTGTTGACCATTGAATAGTAGTGAATGTTTAAAAACTCAACATAAGAAATAATGTGCTGAGTAAATGAAAGAAATTTCTAGAATACATAATTTCAACCAGGCTAAAGGTTATACAAAAGGGAATGGCAAACCATCGATAGTATTCTTCAGATAAGAAACTATCAATCTAAATAAACACCAGCTTTCTAACAACAATTTTTCGTAATTTCACGTTTTATAACTGATATTTTGGCTCACATTTGTACGGAGTTTTTCAAAAAGAGCTCAAAAATTCATTTATCTAACTATAGACTGATCTCATTTTTATCTTCAATAAGCAAAGTATTGGACAAAGAAATAAAAAATAGAATGGTAAGCTTTATAAATAAAACGAAATTTATTCAGTATAAGTTCCAATTTGGGCATCAAAGTTGAAAGTTTCTTTATTACATTTTTGTTCCCAAATCTTTAAAAGCCTTGACATTAAAAAAAAAATACTGCAGCCTTATTCATGTATATTTCAAAATTCACTTTGGTATGGTTTGCCATGAATTCTGGATAAATAAAATTGAAAAGCGGGGTTTCAAGCAACAAGTAGTTTAAGTCATATTTAAAATTCGAGCGAATAATAAATTTTGATATTCCACAGGGGTCTCTGTCAGGTCCACTTCTTTTTTTAGTATACATCAACTCATTGTTTTGGTTGTCTTTCAAAATTTTGATGACAGCTTTTGGAGATAATCTGGTTTAAGTGCCAATTCTGCAAATGCAATTTCATCTGGGTGAAGCTTTTGACAATAAAATCTAGCCCATTTTAGCACTGCAAAAACTTATTATAAAAAAATATCTGCCATAAACCACATCTTTATTCTTGTTTTTCTAATTTTTAAGGAACTAAAAATATTTCCATTTTTTTTTTTTTTGGGAAATTGTAAAATTTGTCTTATTTGTAAATTATATTTATAAACAATTGATGTTTATTTAAATATTTATAAACAACTAACGTTTTCATTTTTATTCATTTATATGTATGTGTAATTGTTGATTTCTTTATCACAAGACCCAAAATATACTAAAGTAGCTTTATTGGTCTTGTTGTGATCTAGAATTCCTCAACCTTAAAAATAAACTTAAACTTAATGCACCTAATTAACTAATTTATCACTAATTTGCTGCAAAATTAAAAATTATACATAGGCGTAAACAAACTTAAATTTCATTCCCATCTTCAACCCCAGAACTGACTCACTTTCGAATAAAATTAAACAAAACAAAACAAAACAAAAAACTATAAGAAACATGCAATTTAGTTGAAGTCATCATCTCCATTAGTCCGCCCATAGACCGTGAACTCTCCAGAGAATATGGATAACCGTCTCATAAAACTTAAAGAAATAGTCTGCTGTTGCAGCTTAAAACGAAATTACATTTTAATTCCGACAGCCGCTGCGCTGCGTTGGCCTCCGGCTGATCGTATAGGGATCTTTTCGCATTTTCACTCTTTTTCTGACCTTCAGAGAATTATAGAGAGTCCGCACAAAAGGCTCACTGCACTGCACTGATGTTGATGCGAACTGGTTCCGATCGAATGCTATGCGTAATGCATAGTGAATTTGTATCTCTTGACTAAGGCTGACCAAGACTAACAGCAACATCCACCAAGTTACCAACTTTTCGTCTATGATTCATCCAGACGGAATTCAAATTTACGATTCAAGACAAATGTGCCTCATGCCCACAGCCTCTGTCTTCCCCCATTTCGATTCGAGGCAGTTTGAGAGCGAGCGTGAGAAAGCAAAAATACTTCCATATTAGGAATGGCACGCGAAGGCCTCCAAGAAGTATAGAAAAACTGATAACAGTTGCTGATATGACGAGATTCTATTGACCCAAGGCACTTTTTTTGCGCTGGATGACGCAAATCCCAAGCAGTGAAGTAATCCGGAATTGGATCTTGTCGATTTGGAGGGGACTGAAGCTGGACCGGGCGTGCATATTAATCTTATTATGACAATCTAATGTCATTAATTAGCCAAAGTCAGGAAACTTGTTGGGGTTCTGGTGGTGGTTCTCGTCTTTGTGGTTTATACCATTCGACAACTTATGGAAGTGCATTGTAGTTATTGGAATAAATTAATTTCATCATCATTATCGGTCCAGGGGTACTGACATGCGGTATCGCATTCATTCAGCTGCTGTTGATGCCGATCGAACGTCCTTCGCGGACATGCTGTGTACGATGATGAGCCTTCGCACCTAATTGAAATTGCTTGTTTCACAAGATTTAAATATGGCAAGATGGAGAGGATGAATCGCTACATGAATGCAATTTATTTTTAAATCGCATCTTTTTCACTGCGAATTTGTTAATTTGCCAACAATTTTTTTTTTTCTTCTTATATTCGAAAGAAACTCTGGAGAATTGGGTAGGTCATTAAACTCCATTCTCTTGACGACCATAAAAATATAATCCCGAGACATATTCTTGTAAAATGTTATGACCTCGTTTTTAAAAAGCGGAACTGATTTGGCGAATGAGATGGGGGTAGCAGAAATTGGGATGTATCCTTATATTGAATTCTTCGAATTACAGTCTTTTATATTCGAACAAAATGATTAATTCGAAATTTTTAAATAAAAAAAAAAAAATACAAAAAAACTTTATGAGAATATTGGAATTAAAATTACACGGTTTCAGATATTTTATTTTGGGGTACAGACATCGAATTGTCAGGAAATATAAAGTGGTTTTGTTGTTTTATTTGGGTTTTGGTAAATGTACAATCTAATTTATGGATCTTAAGGGGAGGTTCCAAAATAAAAAAACTTAAATGAATTGGAAATAAATTAAAATTTTTCGATGATAATTTTTTACATTATATTTGTGATTTTTATCGATATTTAAATGATAATGATAACATGACTCGTGTTTACGAATGAAGTTAACATTTTTTTTTTTTTTTGAGGAGGGTAAATGATTTAAAAATGTGATGCAATATCAAATAAATCGTAAGATTTAAAAAAATGTTGAATTATGATGCAAAACAATAATTTGTTCATTAATCGGGTGGGTGAACTAACAACTTATCTCAATTTTAATTTTATTTCTTAAAAATTATTTGTATACGACCTACTTATAGAACGTTTTAAATCAAAATTTTAGGTCTACGATAATAATAGTAATATCAACTTGTAAGTCAGATACAAAATTTTACAAAGAAACATTTAATTTTCTATAGTTCAAAAATACAAAAATGAGGAAACTTAGCAAAAGAATCAGCAATGGTGTGTTCTGTTTTAGGTACGAGTATATCGCATTTAAAAAGAAGTTACAAAATGGGACCTAGAACACTACCTTGTGGTACCCCAGCCACTATTTTTCTTAAGGAGTACTAACACTTTGTAGGTTCTTTTGGGGTTTTTTTTTTTTTTATTAAATTGTATTTGGTATGTCAACAGTCGTAATTCTTGATGATCTCAAACTCCTTTTTTATACTCCAACACTCTTGGGGCTGAAATTTTTTGTGAGCTTAAGTATTTCATTGATATACTAAAATTTAACGATTTTATGGCCTTTTTCACAGAATGTTTTTTTACTGATTTTTTTTTTAAACGAATGGAATTCCTTTAAAATCAATACATCAAAAAAATCCTACGTACTTTACTGTGTTTGGATGTCTGCTTTAAGAAAATTAGGTTTTTGTTCTAGACAAAAAATTGCGACCTGCAGCCGATCGCCCGTGAAGGGCAAGAAATCGATTTTATTATATTAAATCTTTAAGAAATTATGCGTTTTAAATTTCATACAAATCCAATCCGTTAGATTCTATATCAATGTACCAATAAATTCATGCGTCAAATAGGAAATAAAATGCTGAGTCGCACGTACTTGCTCAAATGAAAATGTTGTTAGGAATAATAGAGCTTTTTTAGTAAAAATTCCTTAAAGAAGATTTTTAATTTAATTTTTTGAGAAATTTAGTAAAAAAATTATTATCTTTTTTATTATTTGTATGTATTGGGCTGCTCACAAAAACTTAAATTTCAAAAAAAAAAAAAAAATGAATAATTTTTTTATATATAATTAAACTTATTACCCTTCGAATTTTCAAAAATTACAATAACTTAATTAAAAAAAAAAAAATCACAAAATAAGGTTTTCGGAAAATTCTCGTTGAAATCGATTTGCTGACTAGAAGTCAAAAATCAATAAAACTTTCATGTAACTAGAAGGCATATCCTTAATCATTTTCAAAAACTACTTTTTTGGAAACCATAAGGCCCACATATATGTACTAGATAGTTTAGGCCATAAATTATAAAAAAAATTCACTGATCTTAAAGACTTGAAAAAATAGTGGGGTTTAATTTTTAACTTTATTTTTTTATTAAAGCAAAATTAGTTCATGATGTTTTATACCTTTATAAAGTGTTTTTTTTTTTTTTTTAACTTACAATGTGACTTCATATATTTTAAGACCAGCAGACTAGTAAGACGCTTCTAATGATACTTTCTTTGTCAAATTATGATAAGTAGCTTAAAAGCTATGTAGCAACAGCTGAACATACATATGTACAATTTACATACCGGTTCCGTAGAGAAATAATTTCCAATTTTAAATTTTGTAGAATTTACTTCCCCATTCCTTGTAAATTTTTCTCCAGAAAAAAATGTGCAGATCGACGGCTAGACACTTAAGCTTTATATACGTACTATCAAAATACTTAAGTCTTTTATCAAAAGCTAAATAATTATGTAAGTAAGCACCTAAAATTAAAGCAGAAACACTCTTCGAAGCGAATCGCTCTAAATTCCTTTGTGTCGTATGTCACCATTCCCTAATTAACTCCATAAACGAAAAACATCTCATTTGCATAATCTCGTCTACACATTATTGTAACACACATCTCATTTCTCATCCATCGAATCGTAGTCGCCTGCATGTCTGACTCACCTTCAAGGTATTCTTTTTTTTTCTGCTTCTTCTTTTGTCGAGATTGTTTAACAGCTTTCCGTTCAAACCCCCCTTGACTTAAAAGGGTACAACGAACATCACTTTTATTACGTTTCGAGTACGAATAGGCTATGCGTCATGTGAATAGAGGCATGCTTAAGGTAAAGTAATGTTTTTTATGGCAAGTTAGTAAAAGTAGAAAAAAAAACACTGTCAATCAACCGCATCAACCAAATGTGCTTAGCCAGAGTTCCGTAATAAATCATCCGTATGATTCGTCTTTATACCAGAGAATCCAAGAGGGGAGTCGAGTACGACGACGTTCGTTTTCGAAAGCAATTTATACTTCGGCCAGCTTATCAGGTGCTAAAAGTGAGGCAATTAGTCTAGGCCCAGAGTGTTACCTATTCGTTGTGGAATGTGTGGAATGTGCAATTAGTCGGATTAGTGTGGAACCTACAGCTAGACTTGAGCTGATAACAAACAAACGAAAAAGAATTTCATAAAGTTTATGATTCTATGAGTCGATATAATCCCTGGGACATGATTCATTCTCATGTGTCTTGTCTTGTGCGCGATGGAGACTTTGAGAGGAAAAGACTTATGCAACAGGCCCCGGCTTGACTCGGCCAAGTACAAATTTATCACTTGGCCGGCATCCCTTTGGGGCAAAAACGGGCGACAGCGAAAAAACAAACTGCCAACATACAATTCTTGTTGGGTTCCAAAAAACTTCATTGAACTGGCCGACATTGTCTGACAACAAACAGTACCTGCCAACCAGGCGGAGTTGCAAGCGCGCACGCTTGCGCAGAAACCTACTCATTCATTCAGACTCAGCACTTTTTCTCCAGCGCGCATTCAAACGTTCGTTGGCTTCCATTTCAAGGCGGCATTAATCAGTAACCTAATTGTTTGACTGGTGGGCATTATTAATTGCCACAAGTTGCTTACAACTTGCTCGCGGCCACCTGGTTTGTAAAAAAGTTCCGCGTATGTGTCGTACACAAGTTTATGCGACAAATGGTGACATGCATGGTGAAATTGGTTTCGTTGGTTTCATATCTAAAGGGGCCAACACAATAATTGTTTTACGGCAGCTTGCAGCAAGACGTAAAAAGCTATTGTTCCGAAAAAGGATACGCGTTGTTATACAGTGCGTTTTTGTTGAGTATTTTATTATTTTTTTTTCTTTAATTTTTTGAGTGAAAAACATTTTAAAATTTTCTTCAGTACCTATTTATCGTGGGTGGCATTTTTAGATTGCCAAGTGACATTTAGGCAACGCCCCATGCCGTGCAACACGGTAACTCCACATTCAATATAAATTGGTACGTTTTTATTGGGATCGGGACAAGTAGACAACACACATGTTATAGTTTAATTTTATAACGAATTTATTGGGGACTATAAACAAAATCCCAAATATAGGATGTGAGCACGGCTGTAACATTTGAAATTTACATCCATTGTCTCAAGGAAATAAAATGAAGAGAAAAATACAGCATGGAAGATTGCAAGTGTTTCATAAGCACTTAATATACATTTGTACTTAATTAAATAATGGAGAAGAAAAAAAGAATTAAAAAAATAGATAGCACTAATGATGTTGGAAAAGCCCATAGTTAGAGAACAACCAGTTTAGCAAAAAATTCGAAAAGAAATACAGTTAGGTATTAATAATTTTGTTCAAAAAAAGAGGTTGTCTGTAAAGCCGGTTTACGGACGATGACTTTTTTCAAACAATCATAATTTACAAGAAAAAGGTAAAAAAAAATACCTTTTTTATTTTTTCATTATATTAATTTTTATTTTAAAAGCTTACAAAAAAAAGTATGCAATTTAAAAGCCAAGTATTTCTTTTTTTATTTTCAAATTTTTATAATGCGCAAAGAGTATAAAAATAATTTATTGAAAACAATCATTTTCATCAAAAAAAGCAAAGAAAACATGAATTTTTATCATCTCACTTCATTAATTACATTTTTTCCCTAACAACCTATACAAAATTTAATACCATCTGAAAACTTATTGTCTTAGCTCAAAATATATATATCGATCAGGTCTATGAGACATCTACAAAAAGAGCTAGAATTTTTTTAACTCGATCAAATTTCACTAAAAAAAAAAACATTTATTCTTATGTTCTCACGCTATGGAATCAATTTTTTTGTTTGACAACCTATTAACAATTCTATACCATGTGACCTTTCATATGACGTATAAATCTCATTTCAAAGAAGCCTACAAGAGAAAGTAGAATTTTTTAAAGTCAACCATGTCGAATTTCCAGACTGAGATTACGGTACTTTCCGAACTGGTTCGGGGGGCAACAGATCTCCACTGGTGTTTTGAGGTTTTTCGCAAGTTTCTTGATTTAACATTGTGTAGCTTGTATCTAGTCTACCGTAATGTGTGATATTCCAAATAAAAGGTAGTTGTATCAGGATGCTCATAATAAAATTTCTATCTGCTCTTGGTCAAAAGTTATAACCTTTTGAATTCTAAAATTTTATTTTACCGTTATCTCAAAATTGTGTTAAGGAAATTGATTGAACACACATTTAGTCGTGGTCAAGGTCTATCATTATTCCATATGCTTTATTCCTGTATCTATTAAAGAAAAAAAGATAAAAAGAAAAAACGATGAAAATCGGTTAAAAACGGTAAAAAAACGTGTTTTTTAAAAACTTGTTTCTTCCGTTATTCAGTCAAAACTCACTAAACGATTCCAATTTGCACATTTATGCATAAGGCAAAAACCTACATGTCCTATGAGAGATTTGAGATTTTTTGAACACTCCAAAAAAAACTAAAAAATACCAAAAATAGCCCTAAAAAACAAGGTGTTTTCAAAAATTCATATTTCGAAACGCAGAGTGTTGGAAAAAAATCCGTATCAGACGCCTAATTTTTTTTCCCTCATCTTTTACCTGGCATCTTTTGAATTGTCAAAAAAAATTTCCTTTACAAAAAATCATCATTTTGTCATAGCCCCATCACGTGTACAACGTTCAAACAAAACGTTATAGCTTAGTTTTAATTTTTTTTAGAATTTTTCTTAAATGCAGTTATTCTTAAATTATTCTCATCTATCTAAAGCAAAAAAATCAATTCTCTACGACTTCGCGTTTAGATTTAAGCCCAAATTTCATCTTTCCGTTTTACCCCTGTTTACCCTATTAAATGACGGAATTTTTAAAAATTCTTCATTTGGAATAAGCTTTAGGTTATTATCTTTCAAATAAGCTATGGAAGATTTTTGTATCTCAAATAGTTTATTTTTAATTCTGAATTAAAATTTTTTTCCGCACTGCGAAAGTGCGAGAGTGTAACGTTAGAAAATGGCGTCACTTTTTTGTGGTGGCTGCCATGGTTCATCGATTTATAAGACGCTATCACGTCAAAAAAATTAAAATTAAGTTCTAATACCTCGTAGCACAGAAAAATCCGATTTTGGGCTAATGATGCAATTTTAGATGTAATAGAAAAGACCCTGTTCGTCTAAAATCGATATTTTCAGAGCTTCGCTTAATCAAAACCAGATCATTTGTATTGATCCTCATACATTTCATATTTGCCTCTCCTGAAAAATCGACTTTTCTGGGTTACGAGGTATTGTACTACAGCGACGATAGAGGTAGTCCTTATCAAAAAAAAATTAATTTTTTTTTTTTCTAAGTCTTACTTTTACAAAATTGGTTAATGGTAGCATGGTATGTGTGTTCAGTTATTTTAAGTTCTGAGAAACTAATTGCGAAATTGAAGACAAAAGTCAGCAAATACAAATTGGCTTCAATTTTTGTCGATAGCAAATAATATTGTCTTTAAAGTCACTGTGGCGTATGCGTAACATTATTTTTGCAAATACAAAAATTCTTTGCTGAACAAATATATGAAATTAGTTGACTTTTGCGGATAATTTTCTTACCATTAAAAATAAGTACAAATCAATTTTATATAATATAGAGCATTAAAGCTGTGCTCCTTACAAAATTTTTACTGTTAGATGTATAAGATCATTAGTTAAAGGATTGAGGAGTAGTGAGTTCTATGTTAAATAAATCTCTTTGAGGGTATTGAAAAAAGAATAATATACAGTAATAATGAAAATTTAAACAAAAAAAAAAGTAATATATTGTAATAATATTTTTTTTTAAGGTTCTAACAATTTTTTTCTAAAAAGGCATTCTTACTTATCAAAGCTAAAAATTAATTTAAAAGTTATTGCTTTTAATGGTTTTTTTTTATTTATTTATTATTTATGTATTTATTTATTATTATTTATTTATTATTATTTTTGAAGTGAAAACTTCTTTAGTATCGTAGTGATTTATAACAAGATGAAACGAAAACGCGACACGACTTCAACTTGTTATAACTTTTTTGTTTTAATAGATAGATGAATGAAATTTGTACTATAGATAGAATAAATTATTAGATTAAATAAATTATAATTGTACAAAATTTCAATTAATTTCATATTCAAAATTCGGAGATAACGGTAAAAAGATGTTCTTTTCCAACACACGTTATATCTTTTGATCTAGTGCACATACAAATGCTGATAACATAACCTTTTATTTGATATATCACACATAACGTTACGTGATCTACAAGTTACACAATCTTAAATAGAAAAAAAAAATAAGAAATAACTCAAAACACCTGTGCACAGTGAGCCTGAACAAGTTTAAGGTTGACCTAAAATGACGACAAAAACTAAAGATGAGGCTTTGTTCCTGAAGGCCTCAGCAATAATAATCCGTTTTTACCAAAATCGGATTATCTTCCTTTTTGGAGATACCCCCCGTAAACGTGTTTTTTTCGAGAAAAATTCATATCAACGCAAGGCTCGAGTACGGTAACTTAGGCGCCGAGAATTGAAAACGGTTTTTAGTAGAGGTATTCAATACAATCATTTTTGGTTTTGGGAGGGAGGGTCTATGTCCCCCCCTTTAGACGGGAGGGGCAGTTTTCTAAAAAATCAAACTAAAAATTATTAAAAAACAATGGCAACACTTACAGTTATGAATGATACATTTTTCGAAAGCTAGAATTGTACACTTAATTATAGTTTTTTAAACCAAGTTATTTTAAACAGTTATTTCCGAAATAATCGATTCCAAAGTCAACAATTGTGAAAAAGAAGTTTAAAAAAATACATTGAATACTATTTTTGTCAAGACTTTGGGTTTCATTACGGGATAAATTGATAAAGTTAACTACCTCAATAAATTCCTTACCAAATACTGAAAACCATATGTTTTTATGCCTTTTAGTTTTTGAGATAATTAAAAAATGGGAAAACTACATTTTTTATCAGGCTCACTAATGAGCGTCCTGGTACCACACTGGTACTAAGAAATTTTATTTTTAAGATCCAATTTTAAATGGAAATAAAATCAATTCATGGAATCGAAGTAGATTAAGCACAGTACTTTTTAATTTTTGATTTTTGATAATGGCAAAGGAAAATAGTCAAGAAAATAAAAATAAGATAAAGAAAGTAGTTTTCCTATTTTTCAATTATCTCAAAAACTAAAAGGCATAGAAACATATGGTTTTCAGTATTTGATAAGGAATTTATTGAGGTAGTTTACTTTATCAATTTATCCCGTAATGAAACCCAAAGTCTTGACAAAAATAGTATTCAATGTATTTTTTTAAACTTCTTTTTCACAATTGTTGACTTTGGAATCGATTATTTCGAAAATTACTGTTTAAAATAACTTGGTTTAAAAACTATAATTAAGTGTACAATTCTAGCTTTTGAAAAAGGTATCATTCATAACTGTAAGTGTTGCCATTGTTTTTTAATAATTTTTTGTTTGATTTTTTAGAAAACTGCCCCTCCCGTCTAAAGGGGGGGACATAGACCCTCCCTCCCAAACCAAAAATGATTGTGTTGAATACCTCTACTAAAAACCGTTTTCAATTCTCGGCGCCTAAGTTATCGTACTCGAGCCTTGCGTTGATATGAATTTTTCTCGAAAAAAACACGTTTAAGGGGGGTATCGCGAAAAAGGAAGCTAAACGGATTGTTATTGCTGAGGCCTTCAGGAACAAATCCTCATCTTTAGTTTTTGTCGTCATTTTAATTCAACCTTAAACTTGTTCAGGCTCACTGTGTGTGGAGATCTGTTGGCGATGACCAGCTACCAGTGTAGGAAGTACAGTAATCTCAGTCTGGGAATTCCACATGGTTGACTTTAAAAAACTCTAACTTCTCTTGTAGACATCTTTGAAATAAGATTTATACAACATTATACAAGGTAAAACAATAAGCTTTTACATGGTATACAATTTTTTATAGGTTGTCAAACGAAAAATTGATTTAATAGCATGAGAACATAAAAATAAATGTTTTTTTTTGCTTTTTGGATGAAATTTCATCGAGTTTAAAAAATTCTAGCTCTTTTTGTAGATGTCTAGATAGACTTGATTGATATATATATTTTGAGCTAAGACAATAAGCTTTCAAATGGTGGAAAAAATTTTTATAGGTTGTTAGGTAAAAAACGCAATTAATAGCGTGAGAAGATAAAAATACGTGTTTTTTCGCTTTTTTATGGAAATTGATCGAGTTCAAAAAATTCTAGCTCTTTTTGTAGATGTCTCATAGACCTGATCGATATATATATTTTGAGACAACAAGCTTTTAGATGATATAAAATTTATATACATAGGTTGTCATATAAAAAACATGGATTTGAAGGTGATAGAATAAAAATAGGTGGATTTTTTCTATTTTATTTTTTTTTTGCAAGAAAAATGATTTTTTAAGGTTTCACTTCTACCACGTGTTAATTGCACACATGATTTTTTTTTTTCTATAACACTTAAGTATTTAAAAAAAAAATTATTAGGTACCGAATCTATTCAACTTTAAACAGAAATGTGTTCGAGCTGTTAGTATTTTATTTACGGTAATTGTGTAAGATAGAGTAATGTTTTTTGGTTTTGCAGGTTCTGAAGGTCACTAAATAAACAATTAAACAATGTTTAAGATAAAGTTGATTAAAGTTTTTGTTTTGTTTTTTTTTTCAGATCACTCACATTTTATCTATGAATTATGAAAACCTATCTTAAAAAAGAATGTCTCAAGAGGTCTTAAAGTCTTAACTCCTTTTTTAAGTAATTTTGTGCCAGTTGTGTGGGTAAGGAGTTCCTGTTTTTCATGAAATGCTGTATTTCGATGTACCAACATAAAGCTATTTACAAATTTAACGTCTTTCTATCGCAACCAGTTTATAAAATATTAGCTTTTTTTTCGTTCAGTGTATTTTAAATTTCATCATTTTGAATTTTATAAATTTATTTTTTCTTATAATTTTTTAAAATAATTGACTAAAACCATGAGCATTTAAAAATTTGCATAGCTGTTTGCAATTTTTCTTTGAAAAAATATTGAAATTCGTTTTTCGATGCAAAATGTAAAAAAAATATTTTATGAAAAATTTTAAACACAAATCAGCATATCTAATTGATGCATTAAAAAGCATAGGTACTTTTGTTTTTGGACCACATAAGTATGATTTTTACTCGCGATATAGGTACTATGTCAAGTTATGCATTCGTACAGAAAAAAAAAGTTGAGATAACATTTTTCCATGACATTACGATGGTAGACAATGCCAAAAAGTGGGTCCCGGAAGTCCGTCTGTCAGTCTGTCAGTCTGTCTGTCTGTCTGTATAAGGATCTACAGCCTAAACGGATGTACCGATTAATGTCAAACTTGGTATGTAGCGTTATTTGGCAACTCTCCAGAGGGGTTTTTGGAATTAATTTTTTTCGACCAAAAATAACGGTACTTGTCATATACCGATTTTAGTAAAATTGAAATATCTCAAAAACGGCTCCAACGATTTTGTTTAAAAAATTCAAGAGTTAGTTTTAAGCTAAGGTCTATTTTCTAATGAAAATTTTTTTTTTGAAAATCATTATTAACGGTACCTGCCATAGAACCATTTTTTTCAAATCCGATTATCTCCGAAACTGCTTATTCGATTTCAACGAAACTTTTTGTGAAGAAGCATTTATGTAATTTGAATACAAACCAAAAATAAAATTTCCAAAAAAAATAATTTTTGAATTTTTAAAAAAATTTTGAAAATTTTTTTTTGAAAAATCAAATTTTCGAAAACGGGACATTGATTTTTTTTGAAATTTTGTTTTTAGATGTTGATTACTGATTTCTACAAAATGGCATACCAATTTTATTTTAAAACTTTTTTTCCAAAAAATTATTTATAAAAAATTAGTTTTTAAAAAAACGGCTCTAACGATTTTGAAAATTTTTTTCTAAAAATGCACCTTAATATATCAATCAAAACTGCATACTTGTTTTGGAGGGCAATTTAATTTCAGATTTTATTTTATTTTTTAAAAAAACGAATTTAATTTTTTTTCCAAATTTCTATATAAAAAGTCTTAAAAATTTAAGCAACTTTAACTCTAAGAGCAAGTTCGTGCGACCCAGTCGTGCATTTTATTTATAGATGAGTTCATGTTATAATATGTTATAATACGTCAATTACTTAAAGATATTGTATCCCCAAGAAGGCAAAAGATATTGAATAGAAAAACAATGATTATAAATCATAACAAACTTGATTGAAAAGTTTACCTTTAGCCAAAATATTCCTCCGAAAAAAGCAAAAAAAGCAAGTTTTTGTTATTTCCTAACGGGAATATTCAAAAAAAAAAAAACTGAACATGCATTAAAAGACTACTTTTAATACAAATTTATACAAAAATTTAATTCAAACTCACTAATACATAGGCAATATACAATTTGTTTTAAAATTACAAAAACATTTCTTCAAATAGATTTTAATGAAGGATTCTATTTTATTCTATTTTAAGAAATTGGTATGTTTTTTAAAAAGAAATATTGTCAACAAAATTAAAATTTTTTTTAATTCCTAAAATGAGATTTCTGATTTTTTATTTTGTTGAAGATTGTTTTAACCAGCCCGAAGAAATGCTTTCATTGAAGTCACCAAAATAGACGAAGCTTCGTTTATCCGAAGTTCTGAAAATACCTTTTTTGTTAAGGAAAATATTTATTTCCATTCAGTTTGCAGTTTCCCGTAAAAATAATTCGATGAAAAACATCAAATAAGCAATAAAATTTATTAATTCCCACTAATTCTAAGCCAAGTCATAAGAATCTGCATACCACTTATCACTTGTTGATAAGACACAGCCCAAAATATTAAAATATACATAAAGCCGCATTTTCAGGTAAAAGAAATCTACAGAAAATAACTCAATTGATTAAATTTTGTAAGGAAACAATTAATTTCATCATATCATAATGCCAAATTGATAAAGTGGTTATATACGACTATGCTATCAGATAGGCACCTACTGGGAGTACCCAGGTATATTTTATTTTTTGTTCAATAAACACACTTGCATGCATCCGGCTAAATCCAGATTTTGTATTTAACTTCCTATTTCCTGTCCTCACACTCAGCTAAAAAAAAATGACATCATCAAGTTGGTCCACTACAGATCCAGAGAGTACCGATATTCAATGTACCTCCACTGGCTAACTGGGATGTGAGAAATTGTTCGCCTAGTTGTGCAGAAAAAAATATTATAATCATCCATCCCACATACAAGTTCTCGAGATGTTCAAGTTCCATCACAGAAGAACATCGCCAGATGCACATCATTCTCTGAGCTATTAACACTTATAGTACCTATATCCGATTGCATAAGAAGATAAACAAGATCCAAATGGAGCTAAAAAAAAACTTCTTGGTCCGCTAAGTATGTTGTCATCGTTCGTCGTCGTTTTGGTTTTGTGTGTTTAATGTTAACTTGTCTACCCACCGAACTCACAAACAACGAATTCCAGTTCCTGCCAATCATCCTAAGCTAATAATAGAGAGGGTCACCATCTCGTCTCGGATCATGGGACCATAGCCAAGCGTGGACACTGTTTTTTTCTGGGATCTCGCAGTGCGGTGGTCTCTCTGGTTGGTTTTCTGGTTTCTAAGTTGTACGGTGGGAAAAACAAACCACGCAAAACCGACAAAACACAGAATCCCAAAAACAACAAACATTTCTAAAATCAACCCAAAAGTATCTTAGAAAGGAATATAGAGAGTGACACCCAAATGTGTTGCGCCAGACTGTATAATTGACCCGTTCAAGGTTTCATCGTCCGTCGTCCGACTTGATGGTCGGACAACGACAATGATGACGCTACTCGACGGACGGTCTGTGGTTTTGAATTTTTTTTTTTTTGTCGGTTTGCTTCCTGCCCCGAATTTTTTGAGCCAATTTCATTTGTATTTATTTTTGTTTATTTTTCTATTTGGTTTTGAGGTTGGTTTCGTTTTTTAATTGGTACCTGTTTGGCAGTCTTTTGCCAGCCCAGACAGACTGGACTTTTATGTGATATCGGTCGGTGTTGTCGGTCGGTCAGATCTGGACGGCCTCGCATGGGGTTGTCTACCTGAGCTCTAGCTCGGGATCGCAGACGAACAAAAAAAAAAACGCCCAAAAAAAAACCAACAAAAACAGCAGCAACAGAAGGAGTTATCGAATTGGACCGACTTCAAACCGACATCGACGACGTGCGCAGCGGGTGATTTGAACTTGCGAGATCACTCTGATCGCCACAGCAAGTCCATCCGAAGAGTTTTGGTAGTCCGTCGCTTCAATATAAACATTAGTTCGCAATAAATATCATCATCAAAATCGCATAACACGGACTGAATTGATGGTTTTTTTTTTGGCCCTCCTCTAACCTCGCCACAGTCTTCTAATATTAGTTTTATATTTTATGGTTGTTATGTATGGACCCGAGTCGAACTTTATGTACGAATTTAGTTCTCAAAGTACTTTATATAATCTATTTAAGCACTTTTCATTTGAAAATAAACCTTAATATAAACTTTGTACACTTACTTAACTCATTATCTCCTGAGAAACCTTCATGACTGATAATTAACGACTTTTAAAACTGAAAACACTAGTTTAATCCTAAAAATTCTATTTGTGTCCTGAATTTTTAGACTTTACTATGTCCTTGAAATTCTCTTCAAGCTTGATAGATACTATTAAAACTCTTTAAGCTAGGTTGGGACTATTTAAAAATACTAAACACTTTTTAGGTCCTAAATGTTCTCTTCTTAATTTGGGCTGAGACTTCAAAAACTCCAAATACTAGTTAAGTCCTAAAAATACAAGTTTAGACAAGCACGACCTTACCCATTATCTCTTGCACTTTTCACATTGAAGGCCATTTGAAGTAGGTCATTCGTCGAGCGCGGGTCAATGACTGTGTTGTAGCGTGATTTCAATTTATCGAATACAAAAAAACGTATTTGAAAATAAAAACAAATTATAATAATTTTGTGAAAAAAAAACAGTGAAGAGTGTGAACAAACATTAATGTGTGAAATAAAATATAAAAAAAAATGTGAATGAAAAAAAATTAAATATTGTGGTTAAAAACTTTTTTACTTGCAAGTAGGATATGCCTTACCTACATAATGTTTTGTGTCAAAAATTTGAGGTTTTAATCAAAACTAACATAACAATGATGGAAAAGTAATTTTCGTCGCGTAGGTCTGTCCATCGGTGTCACGGTGCGTCGGGTCGGTCATCTGTGCGTCGTCACATGAAGCCATATATGAAGCTTGAAATTTTTTCGTAATTTCCCAAGTTTTTTTTTTTTTAATATCTCACTCAAAAAGTGTACCATACAAAATTTTTGAGTAATTGCAATTTAATACAGTAGTCCCTCGATAATGTGATTTACCGATAATGCGAATTTCTCTCATTGTCATCTCTATAATGTGAACTTTAAATTTTTTTAGACTCTGCAATGTTAATTTCTTTTGTAAAAGCTTGTGTGATTTTTTCTTGTTCGTGCACGCAATTTTTTTTATAATCCTGGATAATGAACAATTGTTATTGGTGTATATAAATCTTAAGAAATATTAAATTCGATGACTTCTTCGAAGTTTTGAAATGGAGTGCACTCGTAATTAATTTTATTTTTTTATTTATCTTTGAAAATTTGTTCAATAAATGCTTAACCTGAGGTTCAAAAAAATATTTTGTGCTACATTCATTGCTTATAAATATTGTTTTAATCAGTTAAATGAGAATTGGAAAAAGTTCCATTAATGTGAATTCCTCTAAAATACGAAAACGCCTTGTTTTAACTAGTTCACATTATCGAGATACTACTGTATTTTTGATCTGATATGATATATTTTTCTGATTTCATTGAAATTCAAATGGTAAGCAAACATTTATGTATTTATAAAATGCTCCTTAGCCGTGCATTTTATTTACAGCGATTCATTTATTTAACCTGAACATTAATTCTGTCTTAATTCGAATTTGTAGGACTTAGGCCCAATTTATTCACTCTCCATTATTTTTAAAGGCTCCATTAAAAATTATAAAACTGTCAAATCGCATATAAATTTTAAAATTTCCCTTTTTTAATGGCGACTTTAAATTTAATGGAGTGTGAATAAATTGGACCTTAGTAAGAATATTAAGATTCTAATGAAAACAAAAAAGCCTATAGAATATGAAAATTAATAGAATAAATCGGACTTTATGAGTTTTTGTAGAAAATTTAGGTTTTAAACAGGCTTTAATATAATTTTTTTGGTCCTAAATAACTACCAAAAATGGGATTTTTTCCGATAACCGACTATTTGAGGTCTTAAGTAGAGGTTATTTTCTTTAGAAATTTAGTGATGTTTATGACCTAGTGAATCTAAACAAAGAATATTTAGGTAATATTTAGGCTTTAAATAGTGCCAAATGTTCGACTCGGGGATGATAGCCGATTTGGGGTTTTGGTTGGATGGTGATAGCGTGTCCCTGGGACAGAATTTGATTAATTTGAATGATATTCATTTTTTACTGCGAGGCCTGGTATCTACATCTTTAGCTTAAGCGGCGGTATATATCAAAAAAAAAGAGTTAAAGAGTTATACCTTGCCAGGGTGATATCGCCATCATGGTATAGGTTTTATATGGATGATTCATTGACACATGAAAAGAATTTTTAAGAGGCCAACAGAAAAATCAAAGACTGATTAAATTATTATTTAGCGAGGCAAGATGAGTGTGGTGCAAAAGTATAGAAGTGACCTTGATAACACCCGAGGCATATAAAGCTTGTCTAATCATGTCGGAGAATTTTTGTTGACAAGAAAACAATAATATTCAAAGAGGTATCTACATATAGACGAGATTATGATATGCTCGTGTTAAAAAAAAAAAAAAACAAAAAAAATTTTAAGCGAGATATTAGAAATCAGTTCCTATCAGAACCAGTTGTTTATAGAGGGGTCATATATGGATCTTAATGAACATCCATTTTAAACATTACTAGACACCTGTAAATTTTCTGTAGCAAGACTGGCATTGAGCTGAAAATTGTTACAGACCTTTGTTTCATCATTTTGGCAAAAAGTCAAAAAGTGCAGTTTTTTGTACTTCTTGTTAGCTTTTACTATATTTTCCTATAAAAAGTGAAGAAGTTAAAAGTTTTCAAACTCATTTTATAATGGTTTCCCGGAATTACCTTAATTTTTGGTCTAAAAACTTAAATAAATATACTCCTTTTTCAAACCAATTTCGGTAGTAGGAAAAAATAAAATGCACGACTGGGGTCGCACGTACCTGCTCTGGCAGTTCAAAGCAATTTTATGTTAGTCTACTTGTAGATTTTAAAAGCTGGCACTAAAATAAAACAAAATTGATATTTGGGGAAGAGCCGACATTTAGGGCAAAATTTTGTTAAATGAAAAAAATTTTTTTTGTTATTTGACTTTTTTTGAGAAAAAATAAAAATGCAGTTTTATTGCCACGGCTTTAAATATTACGTATACAAAGTTTAATCAAAATCGTTAGAGCCGTTTTCGAGAAATTCGCAATATCGTATTTTTTTGTATGGGTGGTATACGTTCTAAACGAGATATAAAAACACAAAAAAAAAACCAACTTTCAGAATTCCATAAAAATCATCTGTACCAAATTTGAAGAAAATCCTTCCACCCGTTTAGGCTGTGGAAATGTGTACAGATGGACGCACAACCGCACAGACGCACAGACGTACAGACGCACGGACGGAATTGCGAGACCTACTTTTTCGGAATTCTCCATCATCGTAATGTTGGTTTTGATTAAAACCTCAATTTTTTTTTTCGACACGAAACCAATACTTACCCTATAGAGCAAGTAATAATTTTTACATTTGAACTTTTGCAAAAAGTGGTCAATGTAATTAAGGCTTAAAAAATGGGACTTAAATGTTGAATATAATGAATATTATGAAAATATTAGATCTCAAAAATTTGTTTTTGCCTATATTTTGATAATGGTTGAAACTGCCGAAAACCTGTTTTTGACTACTTTTAAAGCATTTCGATACCATTCTAAAGTGAAAAGTACCTAAAAGATAATAAGCTATGCTCGAAGATCTTTTACTTAATTTTTTTCTAAATCTGTCAACGTGGTTCGAAACCTGAATAGCCCACTCCAGCACTTTATGTCCAAAATGATGATTTGCTCTGTGCAAAAATAGAATTCTGCTGAACTACCACCGCAGTACCTCGTGACTTTTTGAAAGCCGAACTACGATCAAAAATTACTTTATAGCCGAACCACCACTAAACCACATCTGGAGAACGATCAAATTTTTATGGTAGTCTAACGTCTAACCACAGCCGAACCGCATTTTCGAAAAAGCATTTTTTTTTGTCAAGACTGATCAATGAAATTTAAATACCTATGTGGAAAAAAAATTCTTCAAAACGTCTTTCCATTATTTTTACTTGGTCTATAGGGCAAGTATTGGTTTCGGGTAGAAAAAAAAACTCGAGGTTTTAATCAAAACCAACATTACGATGATGGAGAAGATCCAAAAAGTGGTTTTCGTCATGCCGTCCGTCGGTCTGTGCGTCTGTGCGTCCATCTGTACATCGAGCTAGGGCCTAAACGGATAGATGGATTTGCTTGAAACTTGGTACAGATGATTTTTACGTAATTCCCTAGACCCGTTTTTTTTTATTTTTTTAATATCTCCTTTTTAACGCATATCTCCCATATAACGGTATTGCAATTTTCTCGGAAACGGCTCTAACGATTTCGATTAAATTTGGTGTACGTAAAAGTCTTATTGATTCCAACAAAACTGCCTTTTTAGTTTTTCTAAAAAAATTCGGAGAACGGAAATATGGCGTTGCCGTTTTTCAAAAATTGACATATTTTTTAAATTCATATATTTTATCAAAGCATAAGTCAATTTGATTCAAAATTTAGTACAGAAATCATTTTGAAATGTCAAATCGACAGTTAAACTTCATAACCTCGTAAGTCTAAAAATTCGAAAAAATATTATTAATGCAAACAATTCAGAAAATTCAGAGCTATCTTTTGGTATATTCAGCTTAACAATATTGTTCTGAACATTTTTCAGGAATGACAAAATTCAAACACTCGTATTAATAGATCCCATACAAAAACAAGAAACACAACATTTTGTTTTTTGATTTCTGAAAAACTTGCAAAAACGACTTACGAGGTTATGAAGTTTAACCGTCGAAATGTAAAAAAAGATTAAAAAAAAAGTTTTTGAAAAAAAATTTTGTTTAAATTTTTTGAAAAAAAAAAATTTTTAATATATTTTTTTGATTTTTTTTTCTCGACACTAACAAAATCTTAAATTTCCAATAGATATTTAAGATAACTATACTTTGAACTATAAGAGCAAGTACGTGCGGCCCCATGTCGTGCATTTTATTTTTTAATGTTTAGCAGTAAATAATTCTTTTATAAATGCTCCAAAAAGCTTTAGCATTCTAAGAAATTTCAACCAAAAGGTCAAGTACCTACTTGCGACCTGGTCGAGCATTTTATTTCCCTTGATTTAGCGAGACATATTTTTTTTTTATTAAATCTCATAATAAAGGCCAAATAACCTAAAGCTTGATGCAATTTTTAAAACAGTTATTCGAAAAGTGTAGAAAACCAAAAGTTTAAAGTGTAAATTGTTTATTTAACCAACAATTTAGAGGCATTCTTAGTTATTTTTTTAATTGAACAATGTCTATTTGCTATAATCAATTCTTTTATTTCATTTTGTAGGTACTCAAAAATCCTAAAAGAACAAACATAAAAGATTTCCTAATGCAATAAAAAAAACCTAGGTACCTACTCATATTCTTAAAAAAAGGAGCCAACCAAATGTGTGTGATCAAAGGACACATTTTAATTTGTTTAATTTTATGAGTTTTTCAACCACATCCAATAAACCACTTTCAGGTAATGAATATAACTTCTCTATCAACTTAATTAATTTCACAGTCAACATTTGTTTCCACAATTACACCATTATAACTATCAAGAATCCCACTAAACTATTCCATATATCCAATCGCACATCCCTCTTGGCTTTTTAGCTTTGGCTATAAATTCAACCAATTGACTCGTAATAATTTTTCATTTTCTAAACAAATCTTTTTTATAGTCCCCACATGTTGAACTAATTTTATTCATCTTCCATTCCATATCCCATATCACGAATTTATTGCGCTTCTATCAACAATTTTAAAGTGGCTTACACAAAACTCAAAAGAAAACTGGGTTAAAGGTTTTCACACTAATTTCCAATTAAGCATCAGTCGAACGTTCGCACTCGAACAAAAAAGCACAATTATAATCCCTCATTCGAATGTGTTTGTCGCTCATTTTGATATCCATTTTGAATTCAAGGAAAATTTAAAAAAAATTTATCGTAGGCACTTAAAAGTGTCTCTCGCGCATATTCACATTGCGCGACACTCATATAAGCTCCATGCCACCACAAAGCCAAGTCAAGCGAGATCTGTTTAAATTAATTTTGGAGATAAAATTGATTTAGATAGAGACTCCCCCACCCATTTGCAGCATCTCGGGACGGGATCCCCAGGGCAGTTTAATTTGAATAAATCTCGAGAGCCCGCCATAAGTTGAACTCTCGAGGGTGATGCAACAATATACGACAACGGCGCACCAGAGCACACATTTATATATGTGTTACGTCGTCGTTGGGTCCATAGAGCAACTTTACAACACATCGCACTTGCACTCTCCCCTTTTTGTACACCTCCCCCAAACAAGCCCCATCAAAAATGGGAACGCGATCTTAACGCGGGGAGTTGCAGCAACAACAAGAGCGTGCTGCTGCAACTACGCCACGTCTCTCTCAAGCGAATAGTGTCACCGGAATAAATTATCGTAAATGCGATTAGAAGCAATTCCAGATACTTTTTTAATGTTCGTTTCGGGTCTCCATGTGCTTTTAATCAGCCAGCAGCGAGCGCCTGAGCACTGTTACAAGTCACCAACAACCCAACGACCAACGCAAAGATCGACACGGGGCGAGATGTTACGGGGGCGATCACGGAGATGCTCACTGTGTCAAGTGGTTCCTAATGTTTTCCTGAAAGGCGCATTGGCAACATGGCAGCCATAGCCCCATCATCACATCTCCTCCTGTTCTCGTGTAACTTTTATCTGTATCTTTTTTTTTTATGTGACAAACTATCCGAAGGCGAATTCGAAAAAATAAATCACAAGATGAGATGCTTGCAATAAAACTTAAAATTAAAAAAAAAGAAGAGAAAAAAATACAATTTAATGGCGCGTCCCAATTTCAGAATCATCATCGTTGTCGTCGTAAGTTGTTGCATTGCATACGGCCGATAAACAAAAAAAAAACGCTAGATATGGACTTTTGAACGGGCACGCGTCTCGGGTCGCCCACACTGCAATCATACATAATATCCAAAGTGGCACTATTTACGCGATTGCATACGATAGCTATCTGGGGTGTGGAAACGAAACTAGCCTAGCTCGAGCAAATGCCCCACGGGTTGATGGGGGAGTTCATCAAAAGGCAGAATCAAAAAGGGGTTGCCACGAAGCAAGATCATTTAATTTATCAGAAGAATGTTTGTCAAAATTACGTAGTCAGATTTTACTTATATACAAACTTTAAAAGAAATTGGTCTTGATGTATTGCAAAATAGATTATTTGAAACAAATTAAAATTTAATATTTTCTTTTTTTCAAAAAACTTTTTAAAGAAAATAAATTAATGACACCTGGCAACCATATTTTCAATCTAAACTATGCCAGATGCTACTACGGGAGACGTAGTAGATTTTTTTTTTTAATTAAATAAGAGGCCAGTGGCTTTTAATATCGTATAGTAGCCTACGACTTTATATTAGATGAACTATCTACAATCTGCAAAATTGTGCATGTGCAATTTTTACAGCAGTATTCTATGGAAATCATGATGATCGAATGAAAATTTTAATTGTATAATTGTGCTATATTTTTTGTTTAGTTTATCATTAAAAAGTGCACTCCTTTTTTATGATCTTATTATTTATGCATGAGGAATAAAAAAATAAGATGGTTAGTGTATTAGCAGAAAATTTATAGCAAATAATAAAATTATTTCTATGTATTTATTTTACATACTCCAGTGGACACACACTGATGATAATAGTCTAAATATTTGCAATCTTAGAAAACTTACACTTTATTGTAGGTAAGTGTAAGTAGTACTAAGTACCTTTTTTTGTAAGTATTTCAAAGAGCACATATTTTCATAAAAAAAAAATGAACAATTTTTTTTTTTTATAACTCCATTAAAAATTTCCAACTTGTGACTCCTAAAACTTATTTTCTAATATTAACAAAAAATAAATAGTCAGAGTCATGGAAAAATCTATAAAATAGTAAACTCTTGGTTTTTTATTACTTCTTTCCTACTGCAGATTTTTCAAAATATCACAAGTTGAATAAATTTTCAGGAAATTGATATTGCGTGGGGTGGGTCAAGTCAAACAGTTAAAATAACACTGGTCTGCAAGGAAATCCTCCTTTAAATAAAACTATACTTTTCTAAAGGATTTTTGTATGTTGATTCTGAATCCGAAGTCAGAATTGACCTAGCACGTCACGTTTTTAAAATATTCCCGTTAGAAAATCTCAAAAACCCATTTTTTGCTGTTTTCGAAGAAATATTTTGGCATAATGTAATCTTTTTCAATTGAAATTGATACGGTTTATGAAAGAACTTATATTTTTCTTTCAAATTCAATTTCAATCTTCTCAATATCTCTTTTCTTCTCCGAGATATATTACATTAAGTAAGTTTAGAAGGTTTGGCATATCTTACCATAAAGAAACTGATCTCTAAAAATTTATATATCTCTCTCCCTAGAACAAAAGTATACTTTTCTAATGGACTTTAGTGTGGTGATTTTGAATCCGAGCTCAAAAAATTTCGGCCAGCTCTAGTTTTTGAGATATAGTAGTTTTTTTGAGATTCTCTAAAAAAAACTTGATTTTGTGATACTTTAATGCGAATATCTTAAAATCCTGACGTGATAGAATTTTTTTGACTTCGGATTCTAACTCAGCATATCAAAAACTATAAGAAAAGTGTACTATTGTTTCTAGGAGAAACAAATCTGAAGCTTTACAAGGCAGTTTATCGAATAGTTTATTAAAAATAAGATATTTCTAAATAGAAAAGTAGTATATAAAATTACAAAACACGTAAAAATTTTGTTTAATGTATTTTATTATGGTTTTTTTTACATATTTGACTTTTTAAATATAATGGGCATTGATATTTTACAATTTTCTTAATTAAGGTGCTTCTGTTCATGTAGGATTTACTAAAATGTGAAGGATTTCGAAATGTCTGCTTTTATTGTCAATCAGTATTTTAAAAAATGAGTAAACATGAATGTAAAAGAACATATTTGGTGTCAATCGATAGGTCATATTATGAAGAAAATGTCCTCCAAATTTGAGCTCAATGCGACAAATAGTTTTAATTATATACAAGTTCAAATGAATCTAAAAGAGGGATTTTTTGGAAACTACTTACATTTTTCAAAAATCATTTTTACACAAATGGTACCTGATAGAATTTTTCTGATACCAGATTTAGATTCAGGAAAGTCTAATCTTTCATAATATCAAAAAATTATTTGAAGGAGAAAAAAAAAGTTAAATTTTGCAGACCAGTGTAATTAAGGGGTTGGAGAGAAGCTTAGGAGGAAAAACTTTAACCTGATATTTTTTTGGACATAGATTAGAAAATTATACCGTTTTTCCTAGTATCTTAAAAGAGTATCTTCAATTAGGAAAAAGTGTTGCATACTTAGTAAAAAAAAAAAAAGAAGAAGAAATTATTTGGGTTGGGGTCGAAATTCTGTATGTTGCAAAATTCTGTATTCAAAATACTGTATGCCAAAATACTGTATGTCAAAATTCTGTACATAAAAATTCTGTAAATCAAAATTCTGTAAAAATGCTGTAAAAAAATATCATTTTTTTACATTAAAAATATCGCACTTTTTTACATTATCAAAACGATATTTTTTTACAGCATTTTTACAGAATTTTGATATACAGTATTTTGCCGTACAGAATTTTACAAAACAGAATTTAGCATGTCAGTATTTTATTCATACAGTATTTTGACGTACAGAATTTTGTATTTACAGTATAATGACGTACAGAATTATGGTATTACAGTATTTTGACCCCACAGAATTTTGTCGTACAGAATTTTTATCTTTTTGAAAAGTCGTGTATGATACTTTTTGACATAGCCTTATTTAGCGGGAAGGATCATGATTTTTAACCCTTAGCGAAATATTTTTGAGTAAAACCAAATATTTTTTCGTTTAAATAAAAAAAAAACTGTCAATTTCCATCCCCAGGTTTTAAGAAAGGTGAAGTACTTTTTTGATTGGGCTTAATACCTGTATAATAATACCAATTCTGCAGCTTCGAAACTCGAAAGACCTGGGCTGATTGTGAGGTGGTGTAGAAAATTTTGTTTCTTTTGACTGATTCGTAGTTTCTTTTTCTATATACCTATAGAATTTATAAGTTAAAAGCTGAAAAAAGTCCGAAAATTTCACGGTTTACAATTATTATTTCACAATTAACACAGATCTTTCGAAACTATGCATAATTTATTTTATACTACTGGTAGGTATATATCCTAAAAAAATACCAAAAAATCAGTTAGAAACATTTTTTTTGGAGATCTAAGACCTATTATTTTTTTTGTCTTAAATGAGTGGAATGAAAAAATTTTTTTCAAAAACAAATTTTTGGATTTTTAAAAAATATATTGCAAAACGGAAAATAAAAAAAAAGAAGGTACATCGATTTATCGATGTTTTCGAAACAAAACATGTTTTTTTTAAAAGATGGCAACGCCATTCTTCCCATATAAGAGTTTTTCATACAATCAATAAAAACATAAATTTTCTTTCAACTTCGAAAATTATTCAGAGGAAGTGCAAATTTAAATAACTTTCTTTTCGAATTTTAACTTATAACTAAAATCTAAAATTATAACTTTTATTGGTTTTAATACGGTTTTTTTTTTCAAAAATGCAGTTGTAACATACTTTAACTGCAACTATTCAAAAATTAATGTATTTTTTTTAAAGGAATGTTATAAGAAATTAAGATTATAAGTTTTCAAACCTAATTGGCATGAATAATGTTTACTTTTAGATAGATATTAACTTATTTAAATAATTTTTGTGATGAAATGTATACCAATTGCAAAATTTTTCAAAATAGTACTTTTTTAAGTTGTCACGGAATTTGAAAAAAATATTCATCTTCCTGAAATTTCAAAAACTTAATTCACAGGAATAAATATACCCCTGCGTCATATTTACATACAAATTTGTATGAATATTTTAACATCCTATTTTGAATACGAATTACGGTTTTCGATTATTTTTGATTCCAGCTAAAATAAAGTAATTTTATCTTCTATCTGTGGTTTGTATTGAAAACTTGTATATCAAAAACAAAAATAAATCGACGTCACTCCGATTTATATCAATTTTAGATTAAACTGAATCCATTGAACCCAATATATTCTTCAAACAGAAAAAAAAAAAAAAAACAAAACAACTTTATTAGTTTTGTGTCGTTAATTTTTCGTATTTTTGTATAGAAACGATAAAAGTGCATTCGATTTGATGACTATATAAAATATTTATTTTAAATCAAAATCCAACAAAGACCTAGCCAAAAACCTATAGCTAGCGCGTGCATCAATTATTCTTATTTCTAGAAAACTGATAATTTTTACTACGTATGATGGCAATTATAAATTTTATGGTATTTTTATGGTCAAGTGTCTTCTATTTTTTTTTATCGCTTTTGACTTCTTAACAAAGGAAGTAGGTACACTGACTTAATACATACATCGCGTCGCGGATGTTCCCTAATTCAGCTATACCATCAATTCGTCGCACAGCCAAATATACTTCTACCCCCCATTAATCCAAGTTAAAGTGCAACAGCAGCAACATCAATTCTACTATAGTTTTGTTAATTCGGTTTCGGTAATAAAAACGAAAAAAAAAAACCAATTTCCAATTGCCTTCCGCTTTAAGAATGATTATAAAATTCTTCTCCCTTCACTTCTGTTTACTGACTACACAACATCGTCATAGTAATATCTCAAAATGACACAATCGATTACTCAAAATTAAAAAAAAAAAAAACTGTCTGTATTTTTTTGGAGGACCACAGTAATTAACGCACACGCTGCTGCTGAGAGCTGAGCTGTGTAATAAAACTCTTATCTAGTCCTAGTTTTTTCCCATAGACACAGTCGGATTCCTGTTAGACATCAAATTACCGAAACCAATAACGCCCAAGGGCCCATAAAAAACACGTCGTCCCACCACAAACGATCGGTTCTAATGTTTCGATTTGTTTCCCCCTCGTCATCATCGTCATATAGTAGGAAGAAAAGTTCAAATTTCGGGTCACATTCTGGACAAATTGGGCTTCTCGAATTGTTGTTTTTGTTCTCGGAACTCCACTCCGCAGTGTGGTAATTCGCCAATCTGACTGGACAAAATAGAAAAAAAAAAGTTTAGCCACATGATTTTAAATCATGAGTTGAGCTTCTCAATACAATGGGTAACTGTAATTCATGTTTGGTTTTTTGGTTTTCATCTCGGATTAGCGTAAGCTAAGCTTGAAAGTTGGTTCTTGTTAACAGTTGGATGGAGATAATACAAAGTATTCTATTTTTCGCTTGAGTTTAAATGACGATTAAAAACGCTACGGTAGTTTTTTTGTTGTAATTGTTTTTTTTAATTGTTAATCTACATTTGGAGGTAAAGTATTATAATTTTTATTTATTAATTACCATTGCAACTATTAAAAAAAAAAAAATTCTGTAAGACGGCTAGGAAGTGCAAAAAAAAAATATCTTTGTTTTTCAATTAGAGGTAAAGTTAATTTTTCCGCATTTTTCCGGTCTGAAATTAATTAATTAATGTATTGTGGAGTGTTGTCATTGAGATTAGCTATTTACATGTCTCGCGTTTTCTCGACCGCCATACAACTTTTTTCACTTTTCAAAATGAAGTCAAGATTTTCAAAAAAACAAATTTTCGAAAAATGTGTCAAAACTGCCAAATAAAATCGAAAAGACAGTTTTTTTGTACTTTTAATGAGCAGGTATAGTCTTTGGAACATTTTTGACAATAAATAAAAATTAAAAACATATATAAAAGTTTTGTTCTTCAAGTTAAGCGAAAAAAAAAAACAAAAAAGGTGGAAGACACTTTGGACCGCTCTTTAAACTGCATTTTGCTTGACCAATATTATGTGGTAACTAAATAAACAAAAACAGTAGATAGTGAAACAAAGAAGAAAAGAATTTTTAAAAATTAAAAAAACGGGAAAAATATAACAAACGGAAGGTTAAAAGTGCACCTATCCATTAGAAATAGTTTAAATCAGTAGAATCGCTCTCCGCAAAATTGAAAAAGCATATTCCAATAAAACCGTAAAGGATTTAACGAAATTTTCTTTGAGTGAAGAATCAAAATGTATAAAAGATTAAGTTCTGATCCTCTGGAACCACTAAACCACTGGAATTTTCAACTAATGAGGCATTATCATTGATGAATGATGCTTTTCTGTCGGAACACCTAAAACAAGTTAAATGCAAAAAGCAAGCAAGTGTAAAAGGCCAGAAATAGGGTCACGAAGAAATTTAGAGAATTATTAGCTTGAAAAACATCGAAGGTAATATAGACAGAGCTGTTTTTAATAGGCCCTTAAGTTTCAAGTTTGCATCGCACGAAAAGGAGTTACTTTTTTAAATTATCTGCAGATATTTTTAAAGGTGATGCCATTTTTTATGATTGGGAAACATATTTAATTAAAATAATTGCTAAACTTTTAATTTAAAGCATGATATTGAGAAAATAAATCATATATGTCACCTGTCAAAAACGTGTGTAAAAGTTCTATTTCTTAATAAAAACAAATTATTCTGCCTCTCTTTTTTCGTGAATAGCAATAGAGTTTTTATTTATTGAGATTTTTCAAGCGTTTTTTTTAATAATTAAGTATATCCAATCATAGAATATGTTTACGGAAACATAAATTCAAAAATGCATTTTCTTCATCACTATTTTGACCCACTTTTTGCAGAAATTATAGATTTCTTTTTAAAAAATCTTTCTTTTTTATAGAGTTTTATCTATTCACATTCATTTGTTTAAAACTGTTTAGAAAAAAAGTCGATTTAACGCGAGTTATTAATGTTGTCCAGCTAGATTCGTGATTGGCCACACTGTGCTCCGATAGGGAAAAAGCCAATCAGTGCGAGCGAGCGGTAATCCCCAATTCCCAATATCGCCGTCCGATCATTATTTATGTTCATTAACCTTTGGCTGTGGAACGTGTGCGCGGTGTAGTTACATTCTAGTATTTCTTCTTCTTGTTTCCTATTTGTTTTGGAACATACAAAAATTTGTCAACTGATAAGGGAACATTGGCCCGGGCTAATTGGGAGCAGAAAATACAGTTTCTGCATAATGCATGCGATGGACGTTGACTAATTTTTTGTTTTTTTTTGTTTTTTGTTTCTACACACAACAAAATTCCCGCCCGATTATTATTAACGAGTGTAATGACCCGTGAAATTTTGTTTTAATTTATGGTGTAACTTATGGGAGAGAGATTGAGTTATCAGTTCGAAAGCAGTAATTTTTTTTTTGAAATATATTCTAAATGGTTGCTATTCAGAGGCGGTTCGGGAGCGATAAATCATTTGGAAATTTTTGAATGAACGATTTGAAGTTGAAAAATTATAATAGACTATAATGAAAAGGGCTTTCTGTAAGCAGGTTGTGGTTATCGTACTTCGATGTTTCCCAATAACGAGTCTAATTTTAAAGTAGTCTATTAAGACGTTGGAATATTCATTTGAATTTGTGATGACTCAGTTTTGGATTTAAAAAAATAACCAAATTTTTACTTGCGATAATGATACTAAAGACAAGTTAAAGATTTAAAAAAAAAAAAAGAGTGTGTGTACACATGTACACGCGACTGAAGTTATACTTCTCATTCAGTTTTATGTAAATGAATTTCATTTGATATTTTTAATTTCTATTATTAAGTAATTAATCCCCACTTATTTTTTTTTACATTTTTATCAAGTGAACAATAAATTAATTCTTTCATCCTCCTTGCGTCCATGTAGTTTTCAATTTATTCTGTGAAATTTACACATGTTGTGCATTTCAGAACGTACGGTAGGTATACGCTTAACGACTTTTTTCAAAATTCCGAGAAAATCGGTTTTGAAAGTTGGGGTACATTTTTTTTCGAAAAATCCCCGAATCTTTAAACGCTCCTGGAAGCTAAACCGCTTTAGAGCAATTTTTGGGAGTGATGCCAAATGATAGCCTGTGTCATGGGCCTACGCTTTGCACATTATCAGATTTTTAAAAAATCACCTTCCATGTTAAACCACCACATCATGCCTTTTTTTTCAGAATCGCGCCTATTTTTTTTACTTTTAAGTTCTCCCGGTTTGAGAACGCGTGGACCTACAGGAATGAGAGTTGTACCCAAATGTAGGTTAGAGTCCCCGCTATCTTTTGGCATCAAAAATTTTATTCATTTTCTTCAAAATTCCACGATATAGGCGTTGGAAGTTGGGGGCGCGAAAAAACTTCTGGGAGCTGAACGCTTTGATCTAGAGACAGTGGAGTGGTGCCATATGAAAGCTTATATTCTCAGCTACCCGATTGTGGTATAATCCGGTTTTTCGATTTTTTTCAAAATTCCGAGAAAATCGCGTTTGAAAGTTGGGGTAAAATCTTTTTTCGAAAAATCCCCGAATCTTTGAACGCTCCTGGAAGCTAAACCGCTTGAGAGCAATTTTTGGGAGTGATGCCAAATGATAGCTTGTGTCATGGGCCTACTCTTCGCACATTGTCAGATTTTTAAAAAATCGCCTTCCATGTTAAACCGCCACATCATGCCTATTTTTTCAGAATCGTGCCTATTTTTTTTTTACTTTTAAGTTCTCCCGGTTTGAGAACGCCTGGACCTACAGGGATGGGAATTGTACCCAAATGTAGGTTAAAGTCCCCGCTACCTTTTGGCATCAAAAAATTTTATTTTCATTTTCTTCAAAATCAGATCAAATATCAGATTTTTAAAAAATCGTCTTCCATGTTAAACCGCCACATCATGCCTATTTTTTCAGAATCGTGCCTATTTTTTTTTTTTACTTTTAAGTTCTCCCGGTTTGAGAACGCGTAGACCTACAGGAATGAGAGTTGTACCCAAATGTAGGTTAGAGTCCCCGCTACCTTTTGGCATCAAAAAATTTTTTTTTCATTTTTTCAAAATTCCGAGATATAGGCGTTGGAAGTTGGGGCGCTCACTTTCAGTTCAGCTCACTTTCAGCTCAGCTCAAATGAGCTAAGCTATGGTACCTAGCTCAAATTTGAGCTGAGCTGTGAGCTGAGCTGAAATGTGAGCTTTTTGCAACCCTGGCAACTTGCCACATGGAAATTACCACATGCAACTTGCCACATGCAACTTGACACATGTAACTTGCCACTCGCAACTTGCCACACGCAACTTGCCACATGCAACTTGCCACACGCAACTTGCCACATACAACTTGCCACGTACGACTTGCCACATGCAACTTGCCACATGAAACATGTAACTTGCAACGTGTTGTGTGTTTTATGTTTGCCGTACTGCGGCGTACTACATTTTTAAATACTAAAGTACTGCCTACTCTAAAGGTGAAACGACAGCCCTGCTACCCAGGGTGATCGCGTCATAATCCCTTTGACATTCTTGTCAAAAAGTAAATTTTCATACCCACCCTCCCATAAGAAGTATAAAAAAAAACTCCAGAAAATCTGACAGGGCAGTAAAGGCAACAATTTATCTAATATTTCAAAATAAGTCTTAATTTTGAGAGATCAAAAATATTATTTTGAACGGTTATTTTTTTTTTCTACCTATTTAATAAAAATTGACCCAATCTTATACCTATTTTTTTTTTTTCTACAAAAGCAATTAAGTAACCGTATTTTTAATTTTTTACTTGTGATATAGGTACTATATATCAAGTTATGCATTCGTACAAAAAAAAAAAAAGTTGAGATAACATTTTTCCATGACATTACGATGGTAGACAATGCCAAAAAAGTGGGTCCCGGAAGTCCGTCTGTCTGTCTGTATAAGGAAGTACAGCCTAAACGGATGGACCGATTAATGTAAAACTTGGTTTTTTGGAATTAATTTTTTTGGACCAAAAATAACGGTACTTGTCATATGCCAATTTTAGTAAAATTTAAATATCTCGAAAACAGCTCCAACGATTTTGTTTAAAAAATTCAAATGTTAGTTTTGAGCTAAGGTCTATATTTCAATGAAAAAATTTTTTTTTTAAATCATTATTAACGGTACCTGCCATAGAACCGTTTTTTTCAAATTCGAATATCTTCGAAATTTCTTATTCGATTTCAACGAAACTTTTTGTGAAGAAGCATTTATATAATTTAAATATAAACCAAAAATAAAATTTCCAAAAAAATAATTTTTGGATTTTTAAAAAAATTTTGAATTTTTTTTTTTTGAATAATCAAATTTTCGAAAACAGGACATTGAATTTTTTTGAAATTTTGTTTTTAGATGTTGATTAGTGATTTCTACAAAATGGCATTACAATTTTATTTTAAAACTTTTTTTCCAAAAAATTATTTATAAAATTGTTTTTTTTAAAAACGGCTCTAACGATTTTGAATTTATTTTTTTCTAAAAATGCACGTTAATATATTAATCAAAACTGCATACTTGTTTTGGAGGGCAATTTAATTTCAGATTTTATTTTATTTTTTTTTTTAAACCAATTTTATTTTTTTTCAAAATTTCTATATAAAAAGTCTTAAAAATTTAAGCAACTTTAACTCCAAGAGCAAGTTCGTGCGACCCAGTCGTGCATTTTATTTTTTTAACGTTTGAAAAATTTTGCTCACTAATAGATTTTTGTTATTTTAAGCTCATTATAAACCTAATATTAATCTGAATAATATGTTTCAGTACAAATAATATAAGGCCGAATAAGTGATCAATTGCAAATAATATTCTTTCAAAATTATTTGTAAGATCTCTAGAATTGAAATCCGTCATTTTTTAGATAGATTTATCTTTTTGTTTAGTTTTTTTTTTTTTGGAATGCAATACTGGGTCGCAGGAACTTGCTCTTATGTTAAAAGTTGCTTTAAATAATATATACCATTAAAATTTTTTGAATATCAAAAATCTTTTAGAAAAAAAATTGGAAAATCGTTAGAGCCGTTTTTTCTTAATGTTTCCTTTTTTAATATACCTACAAAAAATTGGTATGCCATCAGAAAGCAAATATTCGACATATTACAAAAATGTTTCAATACAATTTATCAATCAATCAAATCAATTTTATATCAAATTGGTCAAATATTAAGTTGAATACAATATAAAATGTTTATCACATATATTTTTTTACGAATAACTTTTTTATCAGATCAGTTATTTTAACGAAAATCTCAATGTTTAATCAAAATTATTCCGAAAAATTTAAGAAAATATAATTAAAAAACTCATATGATTTGACAAGCAAACATAAAACTATTGTAAAAATGAGCTTGATAACGCACAACAAGCCAAGAAAATAAAAATACTTTTTTCATTTTATATTAAAATTAAAACCCAGGAATCTTTTCAATGCCCCTAACAAAACTAGACTACCTACTTTTTTTCCAAAAAGGCTTCATACAAATTTATTTTTTAAATGCGTTATATTTTTTAGAAAACAATTAGGACTCCTTATTTTATTAAGTTTATTTTATTTATTTTTTATTTATATATTATGTAATTTATATTTATTAATATATTAATTTTGTTTTAAATATTTTTACTGACTGAATTTTATACCTTAACCCCTTACCGCATGATTTTTTTTTTTTTGTGAAAAAATATATATGGTAGATTTTGTTAAATAAAAAAACACGTGTTTCAGGAATTTTCAATTTTTTGAATAAAAGTCGGAAAATTTTGGTTTTTCCGGTTTGGATCATATTTGGCACATTGAGCAGAAAACGAACAAAAAAAAATTTAAATTAAATTAATTATACGTAAAAACTACGCGCTGGAACTGTATGAGTCTCAAAATAGATTAAAAGGCCTTTTAATCTATTTTAAATTAAATTTATAACATTCCGCACGAAAACTTAAAAAAAAAACGGGTGTAGATAATAAGAAAAAAAAATGAATTTGTTCCCTTGTTGCACGATGGCTCATATATGGACCAACAGGAGGGGAACATTTCTGCACGGTGTGGCTCATATATGATCCAATCACTTAGTGCCACTTTCAAATGTCTAAAACTTGATAAATGTAAAAAAATATATATTAGCAATTATAATCATATTATATCCTTTATTGGCATATTTTTTTAAAAGTTCTTACTCATTGTTTTATATTTTTTATTCAATTTTCAAATATGCTCCGTTCTGCCTATCACCAGTTCGGCCACTTTACCGGATAACTATGCTCGCCCAAATCATTACAGATGGCGTTTTATAATGTTATTTAGAGGCCTTATATTACTTAATTCGAAAAGTTTAAACAAAACTAGATTTTTTTAAAATTGGAAATTTATATCAAATAATTTTTTTCTAAATTTTACCAAATATGTTACAAAAAAATATAAAATATTAAAAAAAATTCATTAAAGAGTGTGCACCGCTTGTTTTTTGTATGCGATTGTTTCGTTATATGTTTCTGTGTTTGCTTTCTCCTGTATTATGTACATAATTTACGAAAACAATTGATATTTTATTAAAAACTCTTCTTAGCCAACCATTTTATTTTGTATCAATTTTATCAACATATTAAGAGAACGTATATAAGATTATAGATTTAAAGCATGAAGAAGAAGATTTACTAGATTTAAAAGACCATAGGTGTCAATGGTATCAATCGTTGTTTATTAACCCGAAAAAATAAAAATTGTTAAAAATAAAATGCACGATTGGGTCTCACAAACTTGCTCTTAGAGTTCAAGTTGCTTAAGTTTTTAAGACTTTTTATATAGAAACTTGGGAAATGTAGGTATATAAAAACAAAAAAAAAACAAATACAAAAAATAAAATTCATTTTTCAAAAAAAAGAAAACAATATCTGAAATCAAATCGCCCCACAAAACAAGTAAGCAGTTTTATTTTATATATTAAGGTGCATTTTTAGAAAAAAAATTTTCAAAATCATTAGAGCCGCTTTTTAAAAAAACTAATTTTTTTTAAATAATTTTTTGAAAAAAAAGTTTTGAAATAAAATTGGTATGCCATTTTGTAGAAATCACTAATCAACATATTAAAACAAAATTTCAAAAAAATTCAATGTCCCGTTTTCGAAAATTTGATTTTTCAAAATAAAATTTTCAAAATTTTTTTAAAAATCCAAAAATCATTTTTTACAAAATTTAATTTTTGGCTTATATTTAAAGTATATAAATGCTTTTGTATACAAAATTTCGTTTAAATACAATGAGCAGTTTTGCAGAAAATCCGATTTAAAAAAAAACGGTCCTATGGCAGGTACCTTTAATAATGATTTTCAAAAAAAAATTTTTTCTTCAAAAGATAGACCTTGTTTAAAAAGTAACATTTGATTTTTTTAACAAAATCGTTATAGCCGTTTTCGAGCAATTAAACTTTTCCAAAATTTTTTTATGACAGGTACCGTTATTTTTGGACCAAAAAATTAATTCCAAAAATTCCTCTGGAGAGCCTCCAAAAAATGGTACATACCAAGTTTGAAGTCAATCGGCCCATCCGTTCAGGCTGTAGCTCCTTATACAGACAGACAGACGGACTTCCGGGACCCACTTTTTTGGCATTCTCTACCATCGTAATGTCATGGAAAAATGTTATCTCAACTTTTTTTTTGTACGAATGCATAACTTGATATAGGTATAGTACCTATATCGCAAGTAAAAATCATTGATCTTGATCATTACCACAAGTTTAGCTGATAGCACTAATTTCAGAAGCTATAATAGGTAATTAATTAATATTTTGATTGTATATTTCAAAAAAGCATGCATGCAATTTCCTAAGTAAAAAAAAAAATTATAGATGAATGTTAAAATTGACATGACGACAATGACTGCTTTATATTATTTAAATTATAACTCTCAAACTTTAGCGAACAAAAGTGTTTTCACAGTACATAATAATCATTAAAATCGTGAATATACCTATACTTATTTTCTGCCTACCTACCACAAAAAAAAAAATTGAATGAATATAGGTTGTATCCATCCTTTCTATAGGTATAACTCTTCTATATCATTAAATGAAGAAGTCTCACAAAATCAAGGGTTGGTCAGTCCCAGTCTCTGAATATACCTAAAAATACAAAAGAAGACCCATCAACATCAAGCACCGTTTTTTTTATTTCCGAGAATTAAAAACAAATTTACATAATTTATGTTAACACGCAAGGATATTAAAATGCCCCCCCCTAAAAAAATAATAAACCAAAATAACAGTATATTTGAAGCCATCACATTTGGAAAAGAAAACGGCACTTTTTCGACTTTTCGTTCAAAGTATTATATTCACCAGCCATCATGGTAATATTATTTTTGTATATTAAATAACTATCCACATGATTTGTTAATAAAAATTTAGTGTATAGGTACCTTATTTCTACCTAAAAAGTATCTTTTGATCAGATTGCAAAATTATAATAAAATCAGCCTGCTCTCTTGTTCCAACGACACAAGGTTATTTGATGCCTCGTGTTTACACGATACCCATCGTCGATCGTATCAAAGGGGAATTAAGAACGAAAAACACTCATACTCAAGTCGCCAATTCCGAAAGGATCAACAAACTCTCCAATTACAACATAAGTACAGATCAGGACAGGTCTGTTGCCGATTTAGATGGATGTTGTTTCTATATCGTGCATAACATTAAGGTGAATTTCACAAGTCTGACAAATTGTCACTTCAGTTTTACCAATATAAATATCAATCCTATTCGGTTAAAATCTCCTCCAGAATTAATACACTGTTAAATTTTAATTACTGGTGAAATTCACCATTGTTTTAGGCGACAGAGTTCTCTATTTGAACAGCCTGTTGCCCTCTGTTGGATCATCAAGCTGTTCGATGCTCTACTGATGATGACTAGTTTTTTAGTTTAAACCAAAAAAAAAAAAACAGGCATCCACAGATTCACCACCAGCATTCAACATCTCCTCAGAAGGTCATTGCTTTGGTGGACTTGTGTCCTTGAAGCCATTTCCAGTTGTACTATAAAATTCTACTATATGAGTGTATTGTATATGTTCCTGTGTTCGTTGCTGATGGTGATATTGCTGCTGCTGTAATATGTAAGTCACGAAAGATGCACTTTCCTTCCACTGATTCCACTGCTGGCTGTGTCGCTTGTCTTCATCTTCTTCGTCGTCGTCGCCATTGAGTCGTTGGATTTTTGTAGGAGAGAGAAAGATTGTTTGTTTATAGTTCTGGATGATGATGATGATGATGGTTCGAAGATCGTTTATAAGGTTATATCCATCCATCGCCAGTCCCTGAATTATATTATGTGAGAGACAGAAAATGTTTAGAGAAGAAGATCCATTAGAGAAAAAAACAAAAAAAGAAAATTTTGTATATTACAATGCACATGGTTTGGTATTTTTTGAACGGATGTTTAGGCGTGAATCAGTCACGTTGAATAAATTTATCCAACTGAAAAAAAAACAAAATTGATCAAAAGGATGGAAAGTATGATTTAGATTTTTTATTGCTTTACTTTTGAAATATTTGCTTGAAAAAGTTTGACATTTCATTACGGCCTGGATAAAGAACTTTAGAAATATGCTAACACAATTTTAATTAATTTTTTAATTAATTAATCCCATACTGTGTATTTTTTATAAATATTGGAAGAAAGGTGAAATTCTCATAAATTAATTTAAAGCCATGTTAAAACGAAAAATAAAGTGCTGTTTTTTTTAATTTCTCTTAAACGACAAGACATTTTTACATCCAGTTTTCTGTTATTGTTTGACAACCAATTAGAGCATTGAATTTTGAACACAAAATTAATTAGGTACATAATTTTTTGAAAAAAATTAGTTGGATTTTTTTCTTTTAAATTTTTTAATTTAAAAACAGTAGATTTTGAAAGTCCAACTTTTATCCAATTTTAGCCGCATTCAATTTTTGTGACCATTATCTTGAAAGATAAAGTATCTTCTTTTCTCCTTTACATGTTTAATATCTATAAATGGATAAAGGATAAAAAGAGACCATTTAGTAAAAATTATGAACCATAGCAGCCACCACAAAAAAGTGACGCCATTTTCTAACTTTCCACTCTCGCACTTTCGCAGTGCGGCAAAAATTTCAATTAAAAATTAAAAATAATCTATTATAGAGATACAAAAATCTTCTATAGCTTATTTGAAAGATAATAACCTAAAGTTAAATACATTTGAAGGATATTAAAAAATTCCATCTTTTAATAGGGTAAATAGGGGTAAAACAAAATTTCAAAAAATTGGCTATTTTCTAAACGCGACAATGTAGAGTTGAATTTTTTTTTAATCAATAGATAAATTTATTGCAAGACTGACAATGTTATTGAAAAAATTCTAAAAAATTTCAAAACCAAGCTATTAATGGTTTCAGAAGTGATTATAGGTAGGGCAATTTTTTTTGACAATTTGAAAAATTCAAAAGATAATAAAAAAAAAATATGGGGTCTGATAAGGATTTGTTTTTTAAGTCTCTGCGTTTCAAAATATGTATTTTTGAAAAACACCTACTTATTTTGGGATATTTTTGGTGAGTTTCTATTTTTTTAAATTAAATAAGCTTATAGAACTAGTAGTTTATGACTGTGCGCATACATGTGCAAAAAATTGGTATTTCAAAATGGTTTTTGACCGAATAACGGGAAAAACAAGTTTTTTTGTCCCAAGTTTTTTTTACCTTTTTTAACCGTTTTTTATTTTTATCTTTTTTTCTTCAACAGATAAATTTAAATTTATATTTTAGATCGATAATAGACAAGACTATATCTATGCAAAATTTAAATCAATTTTGTAGTCACAATTTTGAGATAACGGTAAAATAAAGTTTTATTATTCAACAGGTTCTATCTTTTGATCTAAAGCAAATACAAATTCGATTTAACTTTACTGAGCATCCTGATGATGTTACAATTCATTTGGTATATTACACATAACTGTACATTCACTACAAGCTACACAATGTTAAATTAACTAATTAAACTAACTACCTCAAAACACCAGTGTGGGAAGTACCGTAATCTCAGCTCGGAATTTCGACATGGTTGGCTTTAAAAAATTCTAACTTTTGAAACGTCATATGATAGGTGAAATTATAAGCTTTTACATGATACAAAATTTTGTATAGGTTGTCCAAAAAAAAATTGATTCAATAGCGTGAGAACATAAAATTATATGTTTTTTTTGCTTTTTTTGATGAAAATTGATCGAGTTAAAAAAAATTCTAGCTCTTTTTGTAGATGCCTAATAGACATGATCGATGTATATATTTTGAGCTGAAGCAATAAGCTTTCAGTTGGTTGTTATGTATATCAAAAAAATTAATTTTTGGGTGATGGAAATGATTTTTTCACTTTTTTCAAAAGAAATGTTTGTTTTTAATAATTTATTTTAATACTTTTTGCTCATTGTAAAAATTTAAAAATGGTTTTATTATTTTGAAGAAATATTTGGCTTTTTAATGGTATAATTTTTTTGTAAGCTTTTAAAATAAACAAATTAATATAATGAGAAAAGAAAAAAGGTAATTTTTTTTTTATCTTTTTCTTGTAAATTATAATTTACATTAATCATAATTATGATGATTGTTTGAAATAAATAAACGCTTCAATTGACTCATTTTAAAAGTACACAACCTGTTTTCTTACGATGTTATCACGTAAAATCATCGTCCGTAAACCGGCTTTACAGACAACCTTTTTTTTCAAGGATACATATCTATAGGAAATTTTATTATCTACAAAAAATTACCTAATAAAAATTTTTAAATTCGGCTTGCTTTTCAAGTTATAGACAAAAACTCAAAAAGTTTTTATTTTTTTGTAAACTAGTGTAATTTGGACTAACAAGGATTTCAAAAGCCTTTTCTTACAAAAAAGATACAACTTGTGGAACGATATTTCAAAAACAGAAGAAGGAGACGGTCTTAATCCCGAAATATGGGAATTTTTACTGGATTAAACATTTTTTTAAGTCACAAAAAACTAAAAATTTGTTATCGAGGTTTCAAGCCAAAAAAAAGGTTAGAGGAGAAGTTTGTCAAAAACTCAATATTTAATGTTTTCCGCCATAAGAGAATCATAAGTGAATTAATTCATTGTAAAGGAATAAGTTATTGAAAAATCTTAGTCCGAATAAAATTGTTTTTTCGTTTTCACATCGATATGAGAATACGAATGAATGATATCAATCTAAGTTCCGATTCGCATTTTTCTTTGATTAGGTATGTATGATTTTGTGGTTTTTTTTCCGCCTTCCATGTTCACTTCTACGTTCCACCAATTTTCCACTCACAGGTAAAATATTCATCTCACGCTTGTTTTTCTTCAAATTATTTCTTTCCATCTTCAACTTCAAAGCAAAGTTTTTTGTGTTTTTTGTTTTATTTATTTTTATTTTTGTTCAACGATTGGTTCGCGAATTCTTTGAAACGTGACTCATATTTTCTGATATCAGACAGAGATTATACTTCTTTCCTGCAGATTGCATGTCCTATGCCCACTCCTCGTATTCTTCGATGGCATCCTCACAAGAATATACCAACAAAAGGAGAGTTAATTTGAAGCTTATAAATTGATCAAGCATTTAGCCTATTAGCGATGCCACAGGAGCTGAACTGATACGTAAACTATACGCACAAGAACCTTAAAGGTTCATGTCTTCAATAACTGCGGCTTGAACACCTCGAAACCAACTATTAAAAGAACTAAGCGCTGACCAAAGATAAAATGTTCTTGTCATTGGAAGGTGTCATTGCACTTGGTCAATGCGTAAAGATAAGGCGCGACACATTTTCGCCATCTGGTTGTTTAGTGTCCGGATCCAGAGAGTGGCCATTGGCAAGCATTAGTACCGCCGCGGTATAGCAGTGTGGTCTATAGCGATGCAGGCACAGGACTCCAATAAGATAAACCCCAGAGAAGCTGATGATAAATGAAATCAAATGGAATGATATGAAAATGGTTTAATGCTAGAGCAAAAGGTTTTAAATAGGTTTCAACTTATAAAGGTACTCCTTGGTTAAACGTAGATAGGTTTTTGCATGTAGGTGTTTCTCGTTCACACAGGCATCGAATAAATATACCAAAACCGAATCCCATTAGAACGGCAGCTTCGAGTAGCTATTGTGTGTTTTTTGGCGTAAACTTTACGACTTCTGTTTCAGCTGATATATTTTTGAGGTGGGTAGTCTCGCAGTCACCAGTAGCCGCGCTGTCGCTGTTTATTGGGTATTGGATAAAGTTTAAGCACAATAAACGGCTAGGTACCTAGTTGGGTAAAAACGATTTACTGACTGCGATTCATTAATCTTAGTTATTGAGTGAAAAAGGACGACGTTGTAATATATTTTTGTATACAAGTCGATTACTGAAATAGGTAAAAGGTAGGTTGGTTAAATGCAGATTTTAGACACATTCAGGTGTTCAATGAACTAAATTCTCTCTCGCTCTCTCTGTTTGCGGCATGAAAACCGATACAAAATTGTTTATCAGCACTTAGCAAAGAGTTTTGTTACTCAAGTTCATTTATTAAACTGGGGGATAAATGTTGTCGGTGATTGTGGGACAATGAAAAGTATTTAAAAAATAAATAATTCGTTCATTTATTACCTATTTTTTTTTTTTTTTCTTTTTTTTTTGACAGAAGAGAAATGGTTGGGTTCCAAGGACAGAAAAACCTTTTACTTTGACAATCATGGTGCTTGAGTAATGAATGTTTGCCTATTTTGAACTATATCGAAAAAAAGGTTTAGGTCTTTGATATGATCTAAAAAAAAACAGGTCAAAGTTATTAGCTTATGTCTCAAATTCATAGGGTGGAAAAAGGGTTGGGTTCGATACCCCGCTTTTTATATTCCCGTTTTTTTAAATCCCGCTTTTTAATCAAAACTTGAGTTTCTTTTTAATCGATCGATTTTGGTGGTTTTATTTTAAAAAATAGAGCGATTTTTTTTTAATAAAACAATGAGTTTTGATGGCAAAATCGGGATAATAAAAAATAGACCAAATTAAAAAAACGAGAGATTTTTCTTAATTCATTTTGCTGTACCCTTTTAACAAATACAACTTATACCTAAAAAAAAAAATAATAAAGTAATATTCTTTTAAAACCAAACAAAAAATTAACTCAAAACCTATAGTACGCAGATCACGCTCAATTTAAGCTGACATTTTTTTCTCCATTTTTCTTGACTTAGATAATTTTCGTCCTTTCAATTGTGACTAATGGAAAATGTGTAGTTGGAAAGGAATGTGTGACTTTTTCTCGCTGGATCTGCGCTCGAACCTATAGCTAAGATTCACAAATAAATTTAACTTCAGCAAAATTTGTCCGCTAATTTGTATAGGCTTAAATCAATTAACAAAGCAATACTTTTTTCATTATGTATTAAGTTCAATGTGGGCGAAACGAAGAAAAAATAAAATTTTACTCATTTCTTATCAATTTTTAATGATTTTTTAAAATTTAATTTAATGCATTTATTTTGTAAAAAAGCGGGATTGTCGGGATTTGACGGGATTTTAGAAAGCGGAATTATAATTAGTCGGGATATTAAATAAGAGGGATTTTAGAAAACGGGTTTTAAAAAATCGATATTTTAGAAGTAAAGGCGTTATTTTTACTTTTAACTTTTTTTCTGGATTTTTGAAAAACGGGATTTTAAAAAGCGAGATTCCAATACGCTCTCAAAAATACACCTGATAAATGTAATTTAACACTAGTACTTTCCCGAAGCATATAAATACTAATTAGAAACAATATAAATACTAATTAGAAACAATGTATAATACAAAATATTCCTTTTCTTATTAAATTTTTCAATAATAATCATCTTTATTTTATTAATACATTTTTAAAAAATTTTTCGAAAATATTTAATATTAAAAACCTTTTCTTAATATTTACAAATGTAGATATTGCTTTATCAAACAAAAAATTAATATGCATATGCAAACACCCAAAAGAATTTGATAATAACAGCTATCAAATTAACATTTTTGAGTGACAAAAGTCGTCCAACAATTAAAATATCAATTTTGATATAATTATCATATTATTATGACATTTTTTAATTCTAGGTTGAAAATTATTTCAAAATTTGATATTTAAATATCATTTTTATAATTAAAATATTGTTTTGATATTTTAATTATCATAAAAGAAATTCTTGCAGATAATTTGGTATTTAAAAAATGTTTAAATGATATTGTTTTTTTTTTTTTTTCAGTGTAGTAAGTATCAAATGAGCAATACATTTTGCGAGAAGATGATTTTACAGAATTCTGCAAAAAATTAAAAAAGGGTTTGGAAATGTTAAAAAGCGCTCACTTTTTTAACATTTTCCAAACGCTTGCAGAATTTTGTAAAAAAAAAGAATTACGAAAAGCAGAATTGTGAAAAGCAAAATTTTGACAAAAGAATTTTAAACACGGTAGAATTTTGACTCAAACCCTTCAAATCTGCCCTCATGTTTTTTTTCTAGCAGCTCTAGTTTGGGGGAAACCGACGAATTTATGAATACCAGAGTTTTGCGCCACAGAGTTACGCGCGTCAAAGTTACGCAAAACCGAAGTAACAACCGAACAATATACGGGAGTAACGTACCAAAAAGCTAGAGCGTATAGGTTGAGTCAAGGCAAGAAAAAAATTGTATAAGATTGGGTGTCTATTCCTCTCCGTTTAGCCGGGAAGGGGGATTTTCTAAAAAAAAATGACTTAATTTGGATAAAAAATTATTTAAAATTAACGCTTACACCAAAAATAACGTACTGTGTTAAAAACTATATCTTTTAATATGTTTTTTAATATAGCTGTTTAATTGACTAGTTTTTAAAAAATTAGTTTTCAAAATCAAAATTTTGAAAAAAGTGAAAACATAAATTTCGAACTTATTTCTTTAAAAATTTTATATAATTGAGTGCAAATTTAAATTACATAATTTAATGTTTTTATTTGCTTTTAAACGAAAACTGAAAATTGAATCCAAAAACGTCTTGTCGTTTTCGATAAATAAAAAAAAAAACCAAAAGTCATATATTTTTTTTTGAAAATTAATTTTTCAAAAACTGTTCCATTAAACAGATTTACTTAGAAATAATATAAAAGAACAAGTCTTTGGCTTTACAAAAAAGTACAGTACGATATTAATGGTGTAACCGTTGATTTTTAATAAATTTTTTTCCAAATTAAGTCATTTTTTTTTTAAGAAAATCCCCCCTCCAATTTTTTTCTTGCCTTGGCTCAACCTAGCTTTTTGGTACGTTCCTCCCGTATATCGTTCATCTCAATGGTTGCCAACTCAAAAACATCGTTTCATAGCTTTGGTGTTCATAGCTCTGGTTATTCATAACTTCGGTTTTTCGTAACTTCGGTCTTTCATAACTTCGGTTTTTCGTAACTTCGGTTTTGCGTAAATTTGACGCGCGTAACTTTGTCGCGCATAACTATGGTATTTTTGACTTCATTGCCTTGTCGAGTTGTAACCTTGTCATCTGGATCAGGTCTCTCTCCACTACCTCTATACAATTTCTAGTTAACTTTTAATTGAACGCCGTTTTGGATGTTTTTTTCTCGCTAACTAGCTTAACAATGTACAACAAAAGTTATATCAATTTCATTCCCTATGTAATATCCACATTTAAAGGCCATAAACTTTAAAATATTTTTTGAACTTCATAATAAAATAAATTTCCAAAACAACTATCTCCCTAATTTCTGTTATCTGGTTAAAAACTGACCTAAAATTAATTTTTAAAAAGTTCTCTTCATAATTATAACCAAATTCACTTTAGAAAATCAGAATATATACATGCAACGCAGATGTGATGTGCAAATTTAAATTTTAATTTGAAATACTGATTCACACCATATTTATACCACCCTCCGTACAAAAACAGTGTACAACCAGGCACAATGTTAACTCATCTTGTTAAAGTGCAACACTCCTTAAATAGACATTCAGTGGTGCGTGTGATGCAAATTGCAGGCCATTACTCCATTTACACAATAAAACAAATTAATTAAGCAAAACACAGTATCTCCACCACCAACATCCAGAGAGGAGACACTCTGTGATCCTTTGGATGCTGCTGTAGGAGTCTGTTGTTAGTCGTCGGTGGTGCAGGGACATGTCGCCGATTTTCTATTTTTGGAAAAAGTTACAAATGCATTCTTCGTAAAAAAAAAAACTACAATAACTTTTTAAAAGACTGAACCGAACCATATTAGTCATCCATGTGGTAAATAGCCGCCACCAAAAGCGAGTCTTGTTCCTGTGCCGTGCATATACACAAGCCTCCCATTGCCACATATCACCCATTTAGCCTCTCTCCCACCCAAAAACACAGTCCTTTTTAGAGTATTTTTCCATTTTTGGGGTGAACTATTTGTGTGCGGATCCCAACCAACCCGAACCATATCGGCGACAATGAACAACGTTCATCTGTCTTGCGTTGTCAAATGCATTGGTGGCAGCGGCATGAAGAGAGGATGTGCAGTGCAGAGCAGAGCGCACACAACATGCACATTGCACACATGTGGCACACAAGTTGCAAGCGATGCGTGTCGACCGACCCGAATAGTCGTCAGAAACAGTGGCAGTCAGCAATGCCTTGACAGTGGCTCCAGAGCTCCATAAAAATTGATTAAGAAACCTCCCTCTTCCATGAATGTCAAAGCTGAAAAAAAAACCCTACCGTGCGTCGTCGTGCAACGTCCTCGGTTTTGGAATCATGTTGGCAGAAGTACCGCCACTCAGATTGACGGTATCACGAAGTACGTCAATTTATTTAACCATAGCCGGGAATTCCTCAAAACAAAAAGGAGAAGAGAAGAAAATGCAGACTCTGGAAGACGACAGCGGTGGCGACGACGACAGTGTCGGAAATCGACTCTCAGTGTCACACGCTGCATAATTCGCGTTCCACTGCTTGCTCGTGTTTATCTAATTAACACGGCCAACAGGAAAAGAAAGAATTCAACACTTTGACACGCAACACTGGCAAACAGTGCCCAGGCCACATATAAGGAAGAAGAAGAGGGTGCGATAAACCCCAGTAAAAGAGAGCTTCCCCAAGTTGTAGGTATTGTTGAAATGTCTTCAAATTAATTTTTGGAAGTGGTTTTGGGAGTTATTTCGTTTTTCATTTTTTTTTGTTTTTTCTTTCAACAAAAACAAATGTGCAAGTACGTTTGTAATACATCCCTAAAGGGAATTTGAGAATTCACTTGATATATTTCTGCCTTTGCTGATTCATGCACGATGTGGCATAATCATGAAGAATGTGGCATACAAAAAAAAAAGTGAAATAACATCAGAATGAAATTAATCGTCAGTCATCAAATAAAAATTTCCAGTTGATGATGGAGTATGTAGAAAAAAAAATGCTGAATCATTGAGTGAAAAGGATCGATACAAACAGGACTCAAACGATTAAAATATTTTACTTTGATGAGTGTCTAAGGATTTAAAGATTTTTGATTGCTAAACATTCAAATTTTTTCGCATCATTTTTTGAAAATGGTGAAAAACACTAATTTTGTGGTACTTTCTTTAGTTCTTTATAGCATTTGGGAGGCCAAAAAATTCAACTTTTGTCATTAATTAGTCACAGATAAAATTTTGTAACCATTTAAATGTGTTTTAATTTTGTCAAGGGCCACGGTGGTGTATACGTAACATTTTGTTGAATTAAAATTTTAAACGACGGGTAAAACATCGAGGATTTAGAGGAAATTTTTTAAAATGCATTTTTTCGGCAAGGGGTTAACCTTGGATTTTTGTCGAAAATCTACGAAAAATTCAATTTATTTGGAGGAAATTTTTTAAAACTTAATTTTTTTCGGCAAGGGGTTAACCTTGGATTTTTGTCGAATATCAACGAAAAATTCGATTTATTTGGAGGAAATTTTTTAAAACTTAATTTTTTTCGGCAAGGGGTTAACCTTGGATTTTTGTCGAATATCAACGAAAAATTCGATTTATTTGGAGGAAATTTTTAAAAATCCAATTTTTTTCGGCAAGGGGTTTACCTTGGATTTTTGTCGAAAATCTACGAAAAATTCGATTTATTTGGAGGAAATTTTTTAAAACTTAATTTTTTTCGGCAAGGGGTTAACCTTGGATTTTTGTCGAATATCAACGAAAAATTCGATTTATTTGGAGGAAATTTTTAAAAATCCAATTTTTTTCGGCAAGGGGTTAACCTTGGATTTTTGTCGAAAATCTACGAAAAATTCGATTTATTTGGAGGAAATTTTTAAAAATCCAATTTTTTTCGGCAAGGGGTTAACCTTGGATTTTTGTCGAAAATCTACGAAAAATTCGATTTATTTGGAGGAAATTTTTTAAAACTTAATTTTTTTCGGCAAGGGGTTAACCTTGGATTTTTGTCGAAAATCTACGAAAAATTCGATTTATTTGGAGGAAATTTTTTAAAACTTAATTTTTTTCGGCAAGGGGTTAACCTTGGATTTTTGTCGAATATCAACGAAAAATTCGATTTATTTGGAGGAAATTTTTAAAAATCCAATTTTTTTCGGCAAGGGGTTAACCTTGGATTTTTGTCGAAAATCTACGAAAAATTCGATTTATTTGGAGGAAATTTTTTAAAACTTAATTTTTTTCGGCAAGGGGTTAACCTTGGATTTTTGTCGAATATCAACGAAAAATTCGATTTATTTGGAGGAAATTTTTAAAAATCCAATTTTTTTCGGCATTTTTGTCGAAAATCTACGAAAAATTCGATTTATTTGGAGGAAATTTTTAAAAATCCAATTTTTTTCGGCAAGGGGTTAACCTTGGATTTTTGTCGAAAATCTACGAAAAATTCGATTTATTTGGAGGAAATTTTTTAAAACTTAATTTTTTTCGGCAAGGGGTTAACCTTGGATTTTTGTCGAATATCAACGAAAAATTCGATTTATTTGGAGGAAATTTTTAAAAATCCAATTTTTTTCGGCAAGGGGTTAACCTTGGATTTTTGTCGAATATCTACGAAAAATTCGATTTATTTGGAGGAAATTTTTAAAAATCCAATTTTTTTCGGCAAGGGGTTAACCTTGGATTTTTGTCGAAAATCTACGAAAAATTCGATTTATTTGGAGGAAATTTTTTAAAATCCAATTTTTTCGGCAAGGGGTTAACCTTGGATTTTTGTCGAAAATCTACGAAAAATTCGATTTATTTGGAGGAAATTTTTTTAAATTCAAATTTTTTCAGAAAGGGGTTAACCTTGGATTTTGTCGAAAATCTACGAAAAATTCGATTTATTTGGAGGAAATTCTTAAAAATCCAATTTTTTTCGGCAAGGGGTTAACCTTGGATTTTTGTCGAAAACCTACGAAAAATTCGTTTTATTTGGAGGAAATTTAAAAAATGCAATTTTTTACGGCAATCCTTGGATTTTTGTCGAAAATTTCGAAAAACTCGATCTATTTTTAAGACATTTTTAAAAATCCAATTTTTTTCGGCAAGGGGTTAACCTTGGATTTTTGTCGAAAATCTACGAAAAATTCGATTTATTTGGAGGAAATTTTTAAAAATCCAATTTTTTCGGCAAGGGGTTAACCTTGGATTTTTGTCTAAAATCTAAAAAAAAACTCGAATTATTTGGAGGAAATTTTTAAAAATGCAATTTTTTTCGGCAAGGGATTAACCTTAAATTTTTGTCGAAAATCTACGAAAAATTCGATTTATTTGGAGGAAATTTTTAAAAATCCAATTTTTTTCGGCAAGGGGTTAACCTTGGATTTTTGTCGAAAATCTACGAAAAATTCCATTTATTTGTAGGAAATTTTTAAAAATCCAATTATTTTCGGCAAGAGGTTAACCTTGGATTTTTGTCGAAAATCTACGAAAAATTCCATTTATTTGTAGGAAATTTTTAAAAATCCAATTATTTTCGGCAAGAGGTTAACCTTTAAATTTTGTCGAAAATCTTCGAAAAATTCGATTTATTTGGAGGAAATTTTTAAAAATCCAATTTTTTCGGCAAGGGGTTAACCTTGGATTTTTGTCTAAAATCTAAAAAAAAACTCGAATTATTTGGAGGAAATTTTTAAAAATGCAATTTTTTTCGGCAAGGGATTAACCTTAGATTTTTGTCGAAAATCTACGAAAAATTCGATTTATTTGGAGGAAATTTTTAAAAATCCAATTTTTTTCGGCAAGGGGTTAACCTTGGATTTTTGTCGAAAATCTACGAAAAATTCGATTTATTTGGAGGAAATTTTTAAAAATCCATTTTTTATGGCAAGGGGTTAACCTTGGATTTTTGTCGAATATCTACGAAAAATTCGATTTATTTGGAGGAAATTTTTAAAAATCCAATTTTTTCGGCAAGGGGTTAACCTTGGATTTTTGTCGAATGTCTACGAAAAATTCGATTTATTTGGAGGAAATTTTTAAAAATCCAATTTTTTTCGGCAAGGGGTTAACCTTGGATTTTTGTCGAAAATCTACGAAAAATTCGATTTATTTGGAGGAAATTTTTAAAAATCCAATTTTTTCGGCAAGGGGTTAACCTTGGATTTTTGTCTAAAATCTAAAAAAAAAACTCGAATTATTTGGAGGAAATTTTTAAAAATGCAATTTTTTTCGGCAAGGGATTAACCTTAAATTTTTGTCGAAAATCTACGAAAAAATCGATTTATTTGGAGGAAATTTTTAAAAATCCAATTTTTTTCGGCAAGGGGTTAACCTTGGATTTTTGTCGAAAATCTACGAAAAATTCGATTTATTTGGAGGAAATTTTTAAAAATCCAATTTTTTTCGGCAAGGGGTTAACCTTGGATTTTTGTCGAAAATCTACGAAAAATTCGATTTATTTGGAGGAAATTTTTAAAAATCCAATTTTTTCGGCAAGGGGTTAACCTTGGATTTTTGTCTAAAATCTAAAAAAAACTCGAATTATTTGGAGGAAATTTTTAAAAATGCAATTTTTTTCGGCAAGGGATTAACCTTAAATTTTTGTCGAAAATCTACGAAAAATTCGATTTATTTGGAGGAAATTTTTAAAAATCCAATTTTTTTCGGCAAGGGGTTAACCTTGGATTTTTGTCGAAAATCTACGAAAAATTCCATTTATTTGTAGGAAATTTTTAAAAATCCAATTATTTTCGGCAAGAGGTTAACCTTTAAATTTTGTCGAAAATCTTCGAAAAATTCGATTTATTTGGAGGAAATTTTTAAAAATCCAATTTTTTCGGCAAGGGGTTAACCTTGGATTTTTGTCTAAAATCTAAAAAAAAACTCGAATTATTTGGAGGAAATTTTTAAAAATGCAATTTTTTTCGGCAAGGGATTAACCTTAGATTTTTGTCGAAAATCTACGAAAAATTCGATTTATTTGGAGGAAATTTTTAAAAATCCAATTTTTTTCGGCAAGGGGTTAACCTTGGATTTTTGTCGAAAATCTACGAAAAATTCGATTTATTTGGAGGAAATTTTTAAAAATCCAATTTTTTTTTCGGCAAGTTGTTAACCTTGGATTTTTGTCGAAAATCTACGTAAAATTCGATTTATTTGGAGGAAATTTTTAAAAATCCAATTTTTTTCGGCAAGGGGTTAACCTTCGATTTCTGTCGAAAATCTACAAAAAATTCGAATTATTTGGAGGAAATATTTAAATATCCAATTTTTCTTCGGCAAGGGGTTAACCTTGGATTTTTGTCAAAAATCTACGAAAAATTCCATTTATTTGGAGGAAATTTTTAAAAATCCAATTTTTCTTCGGCAAGGGGTTAACCTTGGATTTTTGTCAAAAATCTACGAAAAATTCGATTTATTTGGAGGAAATTTTTAAAAATCCAATTTTTCCGGCAAGGGGTTAACCTTGGATTTTTGTCGAAAATCTACGAAAAATTCGATTTATTTGGAGGAAATTTTTAAAAATCCAATTTTTTTCGGCAAGGGGTTAACCTTGGATTTTTGTCGAAAATCTACGAAAAACTCGACTTATTCTGAGGAAATTTTAAAAAATGCAATTTTTTGTCGAAAATCTACGAAAAATTCGATTTATTTGGAGGAAATTTTTAAAAATGCAAAAATTTAATAAAAACATGGATGGAAAGAAGTTTGTTAAATCAATTTTTTTTTGGCACTATTTATCTTTAAAAAAATCGATGGATTTGGAGAAAATTTTTTTAAAATGCATTTTTTTCGACTAGAAAATCTTACAAAAAAAAAACCATGGATTTTGAGGAAATTTTCAAAACAACATATTTTTTCTGGCAAGGATTAAGAAGGGTAAGTCACAGTTATTTCTTTAAATTTGGATGCAAATCAAATTATTTATATTTCAATCAAATGACGTACATAGAATTACATGATAGAATTTTTTTGATAAATTTCTCAGAATTTCTTTCTCTGTCACATTGATCTTTTATGACACAATACCCACTAACTTTATTTTAAAATAAAAGTGAATTAACGCAAACCGCACAGTTTGGCATTTAACCTAAAAACCAATATCTTTATGACTTTTTCATGAATTTCATATAAGTAGTAAATTTCTCGTTCAAATAATAATTATCTACCCAGAAGCTAATGATTAAAAAATTAATTTAAAAAAATAAATGTCAGATCCTTATCAATTTTCTTCTTTCTTTCAATTTAATGTCTCTCCTTTAGATAAACTTATTTTTGATTTTTTTTTTTAATTTCAGTTTGTATGCCAAACCACATATTTCCATCACCTGCCTTTTGCAGTATCAATTAAATAAAAACGAATTCAACTTCCGTAAATCTGTCATATCTTTCGAAATTGGGACGTTTTATAAACAAGAAAAAAAAAATATAAAATATATAAATGAGTACAAAGCTCAATAAAATACAAATAAATTTGACTCTGAAACAAATTGCCAGTAAATTTATTGTATATATTCTCTCCAACACAAAAAACTGCTCAGTCATTGTTATTGCAGAATGATGCTGGCTGGCATCAAGAAGAAGAAGAATTCTTGTATACAACAGTGCTTCCATAATGCGCGCAATCAAAACTGACACAATTATTATAATTTAATTAGCGGTTTAATAAAAACACCTTTCATTGCCTAATTAGCTATTACTTTTATGGGCTTTTTTTTTGGTTTCCTCAGAAAATAAAAAATTTAAATAAAAAAAAAGAAGAAAAAAAAAAACATAAAAATTTAAATTTCACTCTTTCTTCGTTATTTTTTTTTTTTTTTTTGTAAATTCAATTCACATCCACGACTAACAATGATTCACAAAGACAACAACAACAACAAAATTGTGCTGGAACCAATCGCTAAAAAAACTGTAAATTTGTTAAAAAATTTAATTGACCAACATTGAATAAGACACAAAAAAAAAGAAATTCACTTTATTTACGATGCAACAGCATATTGCAGCAACATGTAGCACAAGAGTTTTAATTTTTACTGGCGGGACGAATTGGCGAGTTCCTTGCCTGCTTTCAAGCCAAGAAATGAAAGTCCCAAAGTTGAGTATTTTTTTTAATGAGTCATAAAAATATTTAAATTTATTTGAATTAATTCGAATCTTTGAATAAACAAGCAACAATCTCAATCTTTCCCCCTTCTGAATCCCCCCTTTAACTTTGGTTCTAAGTAATTTTTTGTTGAATATAATTTTCACCCGGATGTCTAACATTAATTAAAAAAACCCTAAAGCAGACGGGAAAAATGGCCAAACAAGTCCTTTGGTGTTTACACCGAGCAATTGCATGTTAGACAACAACAGGCAATCGGGACTGGACAGCCAAGTCATTAATCTATTGTTGGTTTGGGGAAAGCTAAACGGGGTCGAAGAGGTGAGGGGAGGGGGGTAAACAACCCTTGTTCAATTTATGTGAGGAGCTTGTTGAGGACAAACAGAACTAATACACAAACGACCAACGACGATATGGTCGACAACAACGACAAAGACGACCAAGTCCGTCCAAGTCCAAGTCGAAGTCAAAGAAAAAATTATTATTATGTGTAAATTTTACAACACGAATTACCAGATTACTATTAGATATAAGCAGCAGTTAGCTAGCTAGTGCCAGTATGCCAGCAAGAGCGTGTTAAAAGGGCGCCGAAGATTCATGGCACAAAATGGACATCGATTTGCCGTAAATTGCACTTGAAACAAATGTTGATGAAATGAGATATAAACAAAAACACAAGAACACACAACACAACACAATGTTTCCCAAATGAAGAACATTGTCGTTGTTGTCGTGTCTTTTGCCGTTTTTTTTTTTTCTTTGGTAAAAATAATGTGAAACTTAAGAGAAAACGACTCCTTTGATAAAGATTGGACAGCAAAAACGAAAACATTAAACAGACAACAATAATGTCAGTTAATTAGCGAATTAAAAGCCAAAGATGTCTTTTTGGATTTCCAAGACCTAAGCTATTTTATATATCCCAGGAGTGGAGTCTATATTTGCTAATGTTGAGTAAGGACTTGTGGAAAATTCGATATGAGATAAAGAGGTGAAGAAAGTAGGTAAATATGTAAGTATTAGTTATGAGAACTTTCGATAGATAGATATTTAAAAACTATCAAACTATCGATAGTTGTAAAATATTCATTCATTCATTCATTTAGTTACTATTTTCATTTGAATAGTTTTTTCATTCGATAGTTTAGTAACTATTTTTATTCGAATAGTTTTTTCCATACGATAGTTTTTTTCATTTGAATAGTTTTTTTATACGATAGTTTTTATTCGATAGTTTGCTCGATAGTTTTTATTCGACAGTTTTATTCGATAGTTTTTATTCGAATGAATAAATGAATGATTGAATGAATGAACTTTTCGATAGTTCAAATCATTCAGTTACTAACTATCGATAATTAAAATCATTCGATAGTTCCCATCACTAGTAAGTATGTCCTAAGAATATTCGTATAGGGCATTCAACTTTTGTTTAGTTTTCTTAGAAGATTTTGCGAATACGACTAGTTGGAAAAATCCGCAGTAGGCACAGAAAATAAACTTAAAAAAAAACTTATGCGTATGAAAACTATTGCATACTAATGGATTGGACTTCATTTAGAAAAAAAAATCTCTCAGTTAATTTTGTATAAAAGGTGACTGAGGTAAGCATTTCCCGTGCCTATAAGCCTTTAGTAAAGAATTTTATGTATTTCAATTTGAAAGTATTGGCTTTCGTAAAGTGAAAAAGATTCGATACAGTGAAATAGTACGCCACTACGTCAGAAAAAGAAGTGTGAAACACAATGGTTACCTACGAAAGGAATTTTTTTCCTTGCGACAACCTGCATTCAATTTTGAGAATATGCACACTATGATTTTGGAAATCATAGTGTGGGAACTTCAGGGAGCGAACATGCTAGCCCCAGTTAGTAAATTGCCTAAACTATACGTACTTAGGCAATCTTTAAAAGATGAAAAATTTCTGTTGTTCTTACCTACATAAATTATGGTTTTATTTTTTTCACTTTGGTTGAAAAATCAAAATTGAATTTTTTTGAAATTTTGTTATAAGATGTTGATTAGTGATTTCTTAAAAATGGCATAGCAATTTTATTTTAAAACATTTTTTCCAAAATATTATTTATAAAAAATTAGTTTTTTAAAAAACGGCTCTAACGATTTTGAAAATTTTTTTTCTAAAAATGCATCTTAACATATCAATCAAAACTGCATACTTGTTTTGGAGGGCAAATTGATTTCAGAAAAACTGACTCTTGAATTGTCAATAAATAAGCAAAAAACACATCTATTTAGGCTCAGAAGTTTAGGTTTAATGAATAAAAAAAAAAAATTTTAAATCGTTTCTAAGGAGTTTTTTGTGTCAAAAATTAACTTACTCAAAAAAAAAAATTTAAATCTTTTGAATACTCAAAGTTTTTATTTTAAAATTTTAAACTACTAATCATCACTTGTTTAAAGATAAGAAAAAGAAAATTTGTTTAAGAAGACAAAAAAAGAAGACTTTGAATTAGTGATGGGAACTATCGAATAAAAACTATTAAACTATCGATGGTTGTAAAATATTCATTCATTCCATAGTTTTAAATCATTCATTTAGTTACTATTTTCATTCAAATAGTTTTTTCATTCGATAGTTTTTTCATTCGAATAGTTTTTTTAAACTATAGTTTTTTCATTTGAATAGATTTCTTAAACGATAGTTTTTTCATTCGAATAATTTTCGAATAATAAACCATAGTTTTTTTCATTTGAATAGTTTTTATTCGATAGTTTATTCGATAGTTTTATTCGATAGAATGAATAAATGAATGAATGAATGAATGAATGAACTATTCGATAGTTCAAATCATTCAGTTACTAACTATCGATAGTTGGAATTATTCGATAGTTCCCATCACTACTTTGAACACTGAATGAAAAGCCAATATAAAACAACGTAAAATCAATGAATACCACATTGATTTAACTAATATTCGGAATGATTTTGCGTTGAAGATAAACATTTCAAAATCAACGTGGAAATAAGGTTAATTTTTTGTGGTTTTCTATTTCAAAGCAACATATTTCAAAGAAGTTCATCTTTAAAACAAAGACGTTTCAACTTCAATTTATTTTTTCCCTCAGTGGATGTCTATTATTTCACCCAATTTTAGACACACGCGTATTTTTATCCATCATGTTAAAAGATAAAGCATCTTCTTTCGCCCTTCACAATCCTTTTCAATACATATAAATATTCAGAATATTAAAATACGCTGCATAGTGAAAAATCAAAAATGTTTTTTTCTCTTTTCTTGAATAAATAATTCTTAAATTTTTACAACTTTTTGTTTTTATTTCTTTTTTTTAAACATCCTATCAATATGCAATTTAATTTTCTACAAAAACTTATGTGAAATTAATGTGAAAGTTATAGAAAAACTCTAAAAGTAACAAAAAGAGCCAAAACGGTTAATTGGTACGTATGAACGTATACACACCAGTTAACCATTTTGACAAAAAATTTTAGAGGTAATGCTTCAAGAAAAAAAAAAAAAAAAACAATATTTGAAATAATATAATATTTTTTGAGTTGTCATAATATAACGGATTTTTTTTATTTCTGAATTTCTCGTAAACGCCTAAGCGAATTTCAACGAAATACATACAGAAAAGCCCATATAATCCTTGTTATGTAGCATTTTTTGGAGACTCTCCAGAGGGGTTTTTGGAATTAATTTTTTTAGACCAAAAATAACGGTACCTGTCATATATACTAATTTCGGAAAAGTTTAATTTTCTCAAAATCCCCAACGATTTTGTTAAAAAAAAAAATTAAAGAAATTTCATCATTTGATGAAAAAACTTTTTTTTTCAAACCCGATTTTCTGCAAAACTGCTATTATTTTTATACAAAAGCATTTAAATAAGTTCAATATAAATCAGAAATAAAATTTTCAATTATATTCAATCGCTTCACTGAAAATAAAAATTATTTTTATTATTTTTTCTTCGTTATGATATCAGTCTGACCACGGGCATACATTTTCTAAGTGTCTGAATGTAAACAAATTCCCTTAAAAATATTAAAATTCAAATAATTTATGCTGTGAGTTTTATAAAATGTCAGTAAACACCAAAATAATGCGTCTTAGTAAGGGTACGACAGATCTAACTGATGAGCCCACTGTCGTACATGAATGAAAAGCTCTGGAGTTGAAGTCACTTGGAACTTTAAAATTAAACTAACTACCTATCTTCATTAAAAAATATATTTTTTTAAGTCAACTTAAGTTTTATAATGCTGCATCAAGGTGTTTGTTGTTTAATCCTGAACAAAGAGCAAGTGTCATTTAATTAGCCAACAATAATTGCAAACAATGGTATACTCCCCTTGGAGTAGGTTATTATTATTTTCGGATCATTTGCTGAATATGCAATTGAGCCCGGAAACGAACAAAGCTCTCAAACCTATAATGACACTGACAGTATTTCCCAATTGGAACAAACAATCCAAAAAAAAAAAACAGCGATCTGAACCACACCTTCTCAATTTCCATTGTTAATGATAATTTCGCAATGACGCACCACACGTCTTTCACGGTTCACAGCTTCAAAAAACTCCTTACATACTTTTTCAAGAAATCATACATCCTGTGTGCCTGGTTATAAGCATTTGCATAAGCAGATCCTTATTTGTGCATATCATTGTTCATTATGTGTTCCAGTGTCTACTTTTGGATTGTTGAGAGAGGGTGAAAGAGACCGAATTGTATACCAAGACTTGACCGCACCGACCGGACCGACCGATCAGAGGACCACCTGCTCCAGGTGCGTAATTATTATGAAACCTATCTCCAAACTCGCAACAAACACAAACCTACATTTTGGTGGTGCCTCGATGAATTAAATAAATCGCTCAGATAAAACGCGGTATCTATGTATCTGCATAAAAGTAGGTAAGGTATCCCTCTCCGATCGATGCGGTCCTCTGTGGAAGCTGCCCCGTGGTGTTATTCATCGATCTTGTGGTGTTGTAATGATCACTGGGCGTTGTTATTGTAATTTTTTGTTGTTATTGTTGTTATTTTATGATGATCGACAGAGAGTCGTAAAAATGCCTGCTGCTGAGGTATTGTTTGGATGAATTCCATTGGACACAGGAAAAATAAAATTATGGAAGATGCACAAGATGATTAAAATGCAACATCCAATATTGTGAAGAAGACAATGAATGACGAGTGATCTATGGCCTTCTAACCCATTGTAGGGTTATATTTCGAAAAAAAAAGGTGTTACGAAGCACCTTTTTTGTTGAGAGTTGAGTTGAATACCTCCTGAGTTATGATCAGTTATACAATTAATTTTACGATTCAATATAATAAAGCTGTATTCAGTAGGAAGGAAGGAATATACAGATGTTTAAATGGTAATTGTGAAGGTTGGTGCGCATTTAATGAATTTTGATAGATAGCCTTGATGGGTTGGAATTGGAAAAGTCTGGAGCCTCGTTAAATTAATGGTTAGTTGAGTTAAATGTTTCTAATACGTTCTAGTATTTTGATTGTTTTACAAAATTCAAACTAAAAATGAGGGATGTGAAAAGAGATATGTAGGAAAAGGTATTTATCAGCGGTAAGTCAAAAATTCTTCATTCAATCAATCAATTAAATGATGGAAATTGTATTTCATATAGGGAACTACCACCATGACTCAAGACTTGTCTGACAGTATATAGACTATTTTATATGAATAAAGTTTTAAAGATTAATCAAAGTTAGATTGAGAGGTTTAGGGCTTCAACTTTACCTTTAAGCCTTCATGAACGATTTCCGATTCTTCAACTTCTTCCGACGCGTCCAGAAAAAGATTTTTGTATATCAATGAACAGTAGTTGATTTTCTCGGGTCATAATGTGATCAATATAGGAGTTTCCAGCACGGAATTCTGCTTGTTTGTCAACCAGTTTTTTACTTGCGATATAGGTACTATATATCAAGTTATGCATTCGTACAAAAAAAAAAGTTGAGATAACATTTTTCCATGACATTACGATGGTAGACAATGCCAAAAAAGTGGGTCCCGGAAGCCGTCTGTCTGTCTGTCTGTCTGTCTGTCTGTCTGTCTGTCTGTCTGTCTGTATAAGGACCTACAGCCTTAACGGATGGACCGATTAATGTCAAACTTGGTATGTGGCATTATTTAGCGACTCTCCAGAGTAGTTTTTGGAATTAATTTTTTTGGACCAAAAATAACGGTACTTGTCATATACCGATTTTAGTAAAATTGAAATATCTCGAAAACGGCTCTAACGATTTTGTTTTAAAAATTTGAATGTTAGTTTTAAGCCAAGGTCTATCTTTTAATGAAATTTTTTTTTTTTTTAAATCATTATTAACGGTACCTGCCATAGAACCGTTTTTTTTTTTTCAAATCCGATTATCTCCGAAACTGCTTATTCGATTTCAACGAAACTTTTTGTGAAGAAGCATTTATTTAATTTAACTATAAGTCAAAAATAAAATTTCCGAAAAAATAATTTTTGGATTTGTAATTTTGAAAATTTTCGAAAACGGGACATTGAATTTTTTTGAAATTTTGTTTTTAGATGCTGATTAGTGATTTCTACAAAATGGCATAGCAATTTTATTTTAGAACTTTTTTTCTAAAAAATTATTTATAAAAAATTAGTTTTTTAAAAAAATCGCTCTAACGATTTTGAAAAATTTTTTTTTCTAAAAATGCATGTTAATATATTAATCAAAACTGCATACTTGTTTTGGAGGGCAATTTGATTTCAGATTTTATTTATTTTTTTTTTAAAACGAATTTTTATTTTTTTTTTTTTTTTCAAATTTCTATATAAAAAGTCTTAAAAAAATTAAGCAACTTGAACTCTAAGACCAAGTTCGTGCGACCCAGTCGTGCATTTTATTTTTTATTTCTGCAGGGCTCTACGTTTTGCGAAAGCTTCACGATCATCCGCTTTTTTACTCTTCGTAGAAGCATTTGGTGACCTTAGCTTTTTATACGGTTAAAAATTCTGTCGTAGTTTTTAAGACAACTCTTGGAATTAGACCTTTTTCAATACAAAAAAAATTAGTTTTTAATATTGCGATTTTATTATACAGTTTTTAATAAAATTTTTATGAATTTCGAATACAGAACATTAAAATGTTATCAAAAGTATTGACATATAAAAAAATTTGAAACAAAAACTAATGCCTTTGCACCTATATTATAACTTTGTCTGGGTAAGAATTGAAATGAAATACTCGTCTTCTTTTATGTTAACATATACAAGAAAATTAAATTTTATTCAAACTGTATTAAAAATGTTAACGAAAATAGAAGCCATTTTATTATTGAAAAAAAAAAATTCTTGTGTATGGCATTAGGGTTACCGCTACGTGAAAAAGTTAACAGCAAAAACTATTTTGGTTCTGAGAAATGCATATGCTAACCTTTTTCTGAAAAAAAAATCATGAGTGCAATTCACACGTGGTTGAAGTGAAACCTTAAAAATCATTTAAAAAAAATCGAAAAAATATAAATTTTTTTTTATCCCAACACTTTTTTTATATGACAACCTACAATAAATTTTATAGCATCTGAAAGCTTATTGTTTCAGCTCAAAATATTTATATCGACCATGTCTATACAACACCTACAAAAAGAGCTAGAATTTTTTTAACCCAATTAGTTTTCATAAAAAAAGAAAAACAATCAATCTCTTTTCTCTTCTAACGCCATTAAATCCATTCTTTAAAAGACAACCTATAAGAAATTTTATATCATTATTATTTCACCTTTTATATGACGCTTCAATCATATTTCTACCATGCCTACAAAAAAAGTAAGGATTTTTTAAAGCCAACCATGTCGAAATTTCAAACTGAGATTACGATACTTCCTCTACTGCTGGCTGGTCATCGGCAACAAATATTCACAGGTGTTTTGAGGTATTTTTCAAGTTTTTCAATTAAAGATTATACAACTTGTAGAGCACGTACCGTTATGTGTGATATATTAAATGAAAGGTAATACTATCAGCATGCGCATTAAAGTTAAATAAATTTGTTATGTGCTCTAGATCAAAATATGTATATAACGTGTTTAAGAAAAGAACATCTTTTCACTGTTATCTCAGAATTTTGCATATGAAATTAATTGAAATTTTGCACAATCATAATTTATTTACGTACCTATCTACTGTATAAATTTCATTCATCTATCTATTTAAACAAAAAAGTTATGATCAATTGATTTTTCGTGTCGCTTTATCGATTCATCTTGTTTCAAATCACTACGATACTAAAGAAGTTTTTCAAAAACTGTCTTAAATTTGTATTCGGAACTTTTTGATTTGGACCCGGTACAGCGGAAACAAGAAGAACACGGATTTCAAGGTTACCAACTGACCTTCACTGAAATCAAAATACCTACTAAAATTCTACAAAAAAAACAAACGCTAAGAGAGTTTCTAAATTATCTGCAATGATGTTATTTTGTTCTTTGCAAAATTTTGGATATCAATGTGAAAGATTTTTCTTAAAACAAACACATATAATTTCCTTTTTAACAACGAAAAATCTTCAAAACATTGTTTCATTAATGCTTAAATTTTCCATATCGATATTATTTTATTTTTTTTACTTCCTGACTAAAAGCATTCATTTCCACTGAAACAGACAAACTATTGTAGTATCATAATCTCTTTATTGGCAAAAAACTAACACAAAATCTTTAAATTTATCCTGTTAATAAAAATTCTAACAAAAATTGCATCTCGATATGTTCCCAAAAGACCCAATCAAAATAGTTTATTTCTTCAAATTTCCGTCAACAAAATACAAACAATTTAAAAACGGAAAACATCAAACTTTCGCTTGAAAGAATTTATAAACCAAATATGTATAACTAAAAAAAACTATAACAAAAAAAACTATATCCTCAAACCAATTTTCATCAACTTAAGCGAACAGTTTTGTAGAAGTTGCAAATTTGCAAGAAATAAAGAAAAAAAATTCCTGCAAAATGGAATAAAATAACGCTCCGTAAAATATCCAACGACTTTCTTCTTGTGTTTGTGTTCGAATTTGTGTCTGTGTGTATACCAAGGACGAAACTAACCGATTATCATAAATATCTCAATGCAAAACGCTCTTTTTTTTTCCCATAGTTAAAATCGATGGTGCGAAATGTCTGCAATATTAATTTGATTTGCTGATGGCAATGGCGATGGGCGAGAATATTCATTTTTAGTTTTATTTTTTTTTTTTTTACAAAGAACTTTTTCGAGGTGCCTGCCTTACACACAACGAATAGAAGAAAATTTCTAAGAAAACTTTCCTAGAACCACAAAAAAAAAGGAAAAGGAAAGATATTTGCAAAATATCCTTTTAACATCCTGAAGTCTCAAATATACACATAAAATGCCATACCATCCCCAGAATGTCTGGGTTGCTTTTGGTTGGCCTTGTCCAATGCAACAGCAAAGCCCGTTCGCTCTATCCCAAGTGTGTTGTTCATTCGACTTTTAATTTAAATAATTGATTCTTAGGATCACCACCGACCGCCCGCCCTCTCAACCAGGACACTACCACAAACTTTTCTTCAACACAAAAAAAAAAATCGAGTCCGGACGCAATGTAATACAATAAATTAGGTGATTGCTTCCTTCCTCTCTCTCTTGGACTTGGTGATGATGGTCTAGCAGAAAATATTCAAAGTGGATATAAACGCGCTCGAAGGAAAAAGGATAATTTCGAAAATTTGCATTATAAAGGTCCTATTTTTTTGTGTTAGTTTGTTTCGGTGAATTTAGTTTTGGTAAAATATCCTCGGAAATAACATTTTGATGTTCCATTACGAAAATTAATTGTATCGACTGTCAAACTGTGTGTGACTAAATGATCAATGAAACCATCAGTGGCATCCTTTTTCCTGTCACTTAAAATAGAATATAACACAGTCAAGACGACTGCACATAACAACAAAACATTGATATATCCTTTTGCAGTGCGTTTGAATTCGACTATCGGATCCAAAATTGAAGCCGAAACCATGATTTGTCTAGCAAATGCTTCGTCATGAATGGCAGCAGGATATCATTCCGGTCATAGACATCTTGTTTTGTTTTTTTTTCTGATTTTTTTGTGTGTGTTGGTGTCTTTCCTTCCATGAGTTTGGTTTGGTTCGATTCAGTTATAACGAGATAATAAAAATCCAAGTGGAAAGGAAACGTAACTCTGACAGAAAGGATATCAACACCAGAGCCAAAGGGAATCCTGCTGAACAAATATAAAAAGATGGTGGGTTTGGTTCGCAATCGATTGAATATGGGGAAAAGTGCACATCATCATCGTTGTCGGTAGACAGACATTACAGACGCGACGTGGCGCGGTGTAACAATTTTCAGTCGGAAAGGATAAAAAAGGGATATAAAATGGATGTCCTGCGTATAGAATTGACTTGTTTGACAGGTATAGCGGTCGGAATTAGATATAACGTTTTTGGATCTGTCAGTAAAGAAACATTCAAACTGTGATTCAAAAGAAACGCACTAGACAGAGTCAGTCGGGTAGGTTGCAAGAGTTATATTGCCAAAATGCCGATTGAAGTTTGAACACAATATACAAAAGGTATATATGAAGCCAAATCAAGGACTATAAGATTGCTCTTTTTTGGGTTTTTTTTTTTTCAAAAAAGCATTTGACATATGCTATTACCGTCAAAAGAAGAAATAGAATTCCATTCGCAAAAATACTAGAGAGACTGGAAATTAAATAAAATGTGTCAAAGTCAATCTTCTCTACCTTTTTTGCGAGCAGTGAGAGATATAGAGAAGCGAAGTGGATTGATGTATCAATGTTTCGGTATCACCTTTATTGAAATGGTTATAGAATGGGGTTTCCCTTCTATACGGTCTTTTGAAAAGGATAAACAGGTGGAAATTGTCGAAGGAATTTAATTTATTTTTTGGTGAAAACACTCAAGTTCAAAGAAAAAAGAGGAAAGAATTGTATATGTGGAGTGGCAGTTTAAACACATTTTTTTTTTTTGTGTGAACTTGATGCATTTAAGGTTTCAAGTGTTTAGATATCAGACTTTCTCAAGTGGATGATATTTTTTTTTATCTATTTCGATGATTTTTTTTATGTGTAATGTTTTCTTTTAATTTGATTTCTTCAATTGCTTCCGGTTGGATGGGGATTTTTTAATCAAATTGTTTGATGAAACTTACTAAGTCTACTTAATCGGATCCTGACCCTTGAAGAGTTCTTCTGAAATACATATATTCAATCCAAAGCATTTTACTTCCATTAACGTGCCATATCGCCTTGTCACCTTGCAACTTTGTCTCTTTGTTACTTGTCACCTAGTCACTTGGTACTTGTCGCCTTGTCACCTTGTCGCCTCGTTACCTAGCTCACCCAAATTTTTATTTTAACAGTTTGGCCGATGTTTCATCCGCTCCAGAAGCTTTATGAGAGGGAGCTGACTTTTCAAAAGGTGATTAAAATACATTTTGTCATTTCTCGGAAAACCAAAAAAAAAATTAAAGCAAAATTGTGATTTTTCGTGCGATTTTTAGATTTCACTGGTTATCAGAGCCCAATTTGTGAGATTTGCTGTTTTCATTTAACTTGAGATGGTTTAATTGAAGCTTAAGTGAAAAGTGATCTATCCACCCTTTTGAAAATTCACTCTTATCATGCGATTAAAGATTGCTGTTTTCACATCTCATAAGTATTTTGATCAAAAACCTGGACATTATTATTTTTCGTGGTTTTTGTTATTATTTCTATTTAAAATGAATATTTCTACAAGAAAAACAATATAAACCTAAATTTTATTATTTTTATTTTTTCATCAAAAACTCATAAATTTATTTTTTTTTCTCCATCGCTAACGCAATTCTCAGTTTCTTTTCTCTCTTCCGCAACCTTAATTAAGATCACCCAAAATAAAATACACATAACATCAGTTAATTTAATTTAAAAATAAAAAAACATTGCATAAAGTTAGGAGTATTTTCTATCAAAAAGTGAAAAACTATAATTGACCCTCAATTCTCTAAAGAGCACATAATTTGTTTTGCATTGGTTTATTAATATCGTTCATAAATAACTGAAAAAAAAATTCTACATTAATTTTTTTTTTAGATTTCTGTCACAATACCTACTTCGATATCGCATTTTGAATAACACTTACCAAAGTATTGAAATAAAAATGAATTAGATGTAACAGTTAACTTTGAACTCATTTTTTAACAAAACTCATTTTTTCGAAAAAAAAAACAAAAACAAAAAAATAAGTGCAGCATATTGACCCATGTTTATTTTGCACTCACTTTGAAAAATTTTTTGGTGTCAATTTTGATTTTCAGAAAATCGACTTTTGACCAGATTTTTACTGCAAATACTCCTATGTGAGTCGGGTGGATGGATATTTTGACTATCGTCGTCCAAGAAGAATGGATCGTTCTGCCCTAAGGTGGAATTGTGGGTATCGTCGTAGATAAGCAGTTTGGAAAAGTGGTCTTTCCAAATGCTCAGTACCCGGCGTATCTCCTAACTTTATTCCCGTTTTCACAACGGCAGGCTTTTATTTTAAGACTGATATCCTTGTGGAAATTGTTTCATTCTTTTTAATCCAGTCAAATAAGGGTTTAACCTCGGAATGAATGCTAATAGAAATTTTTGAAGTGAAAACTTCTTTAGTATCGTAGTGATTTCAAACAAGATGAAACTAAAACGCGACACGAAAAATCAATTGATCATAACTTTTTTGTTTTAATAGATAGATGAATGAAATTTATACAGTATAGATAGATAATTAAATAAATTATGATTGTGCAAAATTTCAATTAATTTCATATTGAAAATTCTGAGATAACGGTGAAAAGATGTTCTTTTTCTAAACACGTTATATCTTTTGATCTAGAGCACATAACAAATTTATTTAACTTTAATCGGCATGCTGATAATATTACCTTTCAATTAATATATCACACATAACGGTACGTGCTCTAAAAGTTATATAATCTTTAATTGAAAAACTTAAAAAATACCTCAAAACACCTGTGAAGATTTGTTGCCGATGACCAGCCAGCAGTAGAGGGAGTGGTTGGCTTTAAAAAACTCTTAATTTTTTTGTAGGCATGGTAGAAATATGATTGAAGCGTCATATAAAAGGTGAAATAATAATGATATGAAATTTATTATAGGTTGTCTTTTAAAAAATGAATTTAATGGCGATAGAAGAGAAAAGAGATTGATTGTTTTGCATTTTTTTACGAAAACTAATTGGGTTAAAAAAATTCTATTTCTTTTTTTAGATGTTGTTAAGACATGGTCGATATAAATATTTTAAGCTGAAACAATAAGCTTTCAGATGGGATACAATTTATTGTAGGTTGTCATATAAAAAAAAGTGATGGAATAAAAAAAAGTTATATTTTTTCGATTTTTTTTAAATGATTTTTAAGGTTTCACTTCAACCACGTGTGAATTGCACACATGATTTTTTTTCTCAATACCTTCGTCTTGGAATTCTACATACCTTAAAAGTCTAGAAAAATCTCATGTCCGCAAGTCGCGATTTTCAAGGTCAAAGCGACCTTGACCCCTTAGAATGGGACTAGCGGACAGAGGAAACTTCAGGACATTTCAGACATTGTAAACCACCCTAACACCAAGCTGTATACCAAAAGTCAGCTTGTAACAAATTTTTTCCTTGAAAAAAATCCATTTTTCTTTCGGTGAACACTCTCGTCATAATTATGGCAAATGGAAACTATTTCTATCATATTTTTTGCCACTAGAATTCATATCATTTAAATTTCGAGTTCCTTAATTTACAAATGCATGACTTGTTACATATTTTTATGTATACATCCACCGCGAGTATAAAATCGGTTATGAAAAAATAAAATACACATTTACCACAAAAGTAAACATGTCCATAGTTCAACAACAACAACTACTGTGACTAATTCATTCGAATTTGATTGCTGGCGGCACCAGTGGCGCCGAGCTTCATTAAAGGGTATTAAATCCCATCACCATCACACACAATTCAATGCGTTTAAATTGTTATCTCTCGTTTTGTTAGTAATTCCATAACAGAACTCATACATCAAGTAAGCTATCAAAAAAAAAAATGGATAACTCTATACGGAGGAGCAGAGTAAAACACAAATTCTTATATGACTAATAGTTTTGAACGAAATAAAATAAATAAAAAAAATTATCAGACATAAAAACCTCACTGGCTACGAATGAAAACGTTCTGCACAGTAGTTCTGTTTATATAAAAATGTGGTCAAAATTCAAAAATTTCTAATAAACATAACAGATTTTTATGAAATTTTTGGCAAAAGTTCAAAATGTTTTAGAGAATGATTATTTAGTTCTTGAGTATTGACATATTTCTTGTTAAATTCCGATTTAAAAATTTCAATTTTATGTATCGATTTTTGTCCGTCTTTGGACCATAGTGTATTTTGAAAGAGAAAAAACCAAAAAACTTTTCCGCATTCGATTGTAAAGTTCTTTGATGTAAAAGCGTGACATTTTTTTTTCATTTTGTTTTGCATAAATTTATATGGGAAAAGAGATAAATGTATGAGAGAGTGCACAAGTGTATGAATTTATGCCACATAAGTATGTAATATTTTTCTTTTTATGTCGAATTACGAATCATAATTCCCAAGCATATTTCAATTCACTTATATTTTGTATATGCCCACTCGGAAAGCTATTGAAATCCTTTTTAATCCTTTGACGGATATAAAAACCCTTCGTTCTTACAATCCACCCCCTTCCTCAATCCCAACAACAACAACAACCATGATGTGAATCAACAAATGAAATATACAAGTTTGTCTGAGTGGAAGTGACGGAGTGTTAACCCACAAAGTACAAAAAAGGTTGTGTGTAGTTTTTTTTTTTTTAATTTTTATTTACTTTTTTTTTAGTAAAGACCTACTGCAGTCAAGGACTATTGAAATCAGAAAGAAAAACTTCCCTTTGATGGAAAGCAAAAAAAAAAAAAACAAATCTAGCTTTGAGCTCAAAGGAAACAAAAATATCTCTCTCACAAACCGCAAGAACTTACAACTATGGGAGTTTTTTTTTTTTTTTGTGAGGCAAAGGCAAAGAAAAAGGATTTGGTTGATTAATTAAAATGTATATCCTTTTTAAACAGTTTTTAGCGGTTTTACATTCGGAGACGACGACTACGATGATGATGGGGAGGATGGATGCTCATTAGATTAGTGTGTTGCATGGCATGACTCTGTGGTGGTTACTTTGTGGTTATGAAATGTTTTTGATGCAATTTACAAAGTTCATCATCTAGGGAACTGGGTAAAACTGTCTGGTTTAAATATTTTCTAGGTATATTTATTTTATTTTTTGACAAAAAGTTTAGTTACTAGGACAGGTTTTGGGTTCTTAAAGAATAGGTTGAATTTCAAACAAACTTGTCACCTGTCACTTTGTTGCTTTGTCACTTTTTCGGCTTGTCACTTTATCACATTTTCATCTTGTCACTTTGCCACCTTGTCACTTTATCACCTTGTCGCTTTGTCACCTTGTTACTTTATCGTTTTGTCACTTTGTCACCTTGTCACTTTGTCAACTTGTCATTTTGTCACCCTGTCACTTGGTCACCTTATCACTTTGTCGCCTTGTCTCTTTGTCGCCTTTTCACTTTGTCACCTTGTCAATTTTTCACCTTGGCACTTTTTCGCCTTGTTTCTTTGTCGCTTTGTTTGTTACTTTGTCGTTTTGCCACTTTGTCACCTTGTCACTTTGTCAACTTGTCACTTTGTCACCTTGTCACTTGTTCACCTTATAACTTTGTAGCCTTGTCTCTTTGTCACCTTGTTACTTTATCGTTTTGCCACTTTGTCACCTTGTCACTTTGTCAACTTTTCATTTTGTCACCTTGTCACTTGTTCACCTTATCACTTTGTCACCTTGTTGATTTATCGTAAGATATATTATTGGAAGATAATATTTTTAAGTAGCACGGAATTACTTAGAGCCATTTGCTGAATCTTAACTTAAGCATTTAAGTTCTACATAAATCCTTATGTGACAGTTTACGCAGAGGAAAAAGTAAAGAATAAGAGTTTATGTTCAACATAAATTATTTAAGTTATGATTCACCAAACGGCCCTTAAAAACGAAGTTTAGGCAAATCTGAAGAAATTCATCATAACTCGCCAATCTTCATTTATCATTCAGTATTTGACTTTTATAATTTTGTTGAACATCAAAACGAGTCCCGAATTGAAATAATGATATTTTTGACTTAAATAGGATTTATCTGCAATTTTGTTGTTTATAAATTTTTAAATAAAAAATTGCAGTAAGGAAACTCAAAAATCATGTTAAAAAAAATAACACAAACAAAATTAACCAGATCACCTCGGCACTTTTGAAGAAAAATAAATTTCTTCCAAAATGATATAAAAGAGCAAAAACGTAGGTAGTACCAATACGATTTATTTTGGCGTTGATGAGCACACTCACACCGGCAATAAACCAAACAAATTTATTATTTGTTTATTATTTAATAATTTTTACCTCAAAAAAAATTGGAACTCAGAAAAAAATTCAATTCGGCATGGCGCATTTGTTCAAACAAATCAAAGTGGTAGCAATTTTTGGATTTTCTAAGGGGAACAGAAAAAAATCTCATTAATTGTTGTTCATTTTTATTTTATTTTTATTTATTTTTATTTCGTTTGAATTTGTTAATTTGTTGAATGATAAATGTTCAATCACAAATCTACCACACACACGTGTTTATAAACATAAACGAGGGTGATAATAATAAATTTTACATATTTCTACTCAAGCCAACTCGAATTAAACCTACGCATTTGATCAAATATTTTTTATTTTTTAAATGATCCATTTTGGTTGTTTAATTTTATCAGCTGGTCTTAGCAACATTCTGTTTACGGGGGGTTAATTGCCTTAATAAAATTTATTGCAGTTCATGACATGCCAGGTATGCGTTTGAAATTGGTAAGCTTCTAAAAATAGATTGAACTTGAACTGAAAATAGAAACAACAAAAAGTTTTAAGATAAACGTTGAACTTTATTTGAAAAAAAATTGTACATTTGTTATTAAAATAAACGGGAACTAATTCGAACAGTTTGAAGAAGTACATTTTAGAGATTTAAATCTCTTGTCATATTGCCGGCACAGTTCACTTAATATTACGGAAAATATTTAAAAGATTTGAATAAATAAAATCAATTGGTTGTTTGGTAAAAAATAACGAATTTGAAATTAATAGACAAAAAAAAGAAACTCATACGCCACAGTGACCCAAATTTACATACAAATTACTATGTTAAAAATTTACCATTTTTTTGTTCCTTAAGAAAAAGTTACATTTAGATTTTGTTTCTTTAAAACCGAAACAATATTACAAAAAAATGCCAAGCTGCGGAAAAATTACAATTGAAAAACGCAACTATCTTTATTTTTCCATAAGGATCGTCGTGACTGCGTCAAAAGTTGTTAAAGGTCAAAAATCGAAAAAATATAATTTTGTTTTGCTATTTCTTCGTAAATGCACGAGATGTCGAAAAAAAATATTAAGCTCAATTAACACACATTTTCTTACAAAATTATAATTATTTTCTTTATTATTATTACTATTATTTTCTATAATTTTTTATTAATTAATTAAAAATAATTATTTTCATTAAAACATGTATGTATCTTAAGTCAATGCCAAAGTGAAAAAAAATGTGAAAAAGTGGTTGTCTCTTGTCTGTATAGTCGGTTTACGGAAGATAATTTAACGTGATAACGTCATAAGAAATGACAACCATTTATAATTTTTATATCATCTGAAAGCTCATTGTTCAGCTTAAAATATTCATATTGACCATGTCTAAGCGACATCTACAAAAAGAGCTAGAATTTTTTGAACCCAATCAGTTTTCATGAAAAAAAGCAAAAAAAAAAACAATATTTTTTATCTTCCCAAACCATTAAATTGATTTATCATAAATTTTATCATTTGGAAGCTTATTGTTTCACCTTTAATATGACGTTTCAATCATACCTCTACGATGCCTACAAAAAAAGTAAGAACTTTTTAAAGCCAACCATGTCAAAATTTAAAACTGAGATTACGGTACTTCCCACACTCGTGGCTGTTCATGGGCAACAGATCTCCACAGGTGTTTTGAGGTATTTCTGAAGTTTTTTTTAATTTAACATTGTGTAGTTTGTAACAAATGTACCGTTATGTTTTATACATCTAATGAAAGGTTATATTATCAGCATGCTTAATAAAATTTAATAAAGTTTTTATCTGCTCTAGATCAAAAGAAAGAACGTGTTGAAAAATAGAACTTTATTTTACCGTTATCTCAAAATTGTGAATACGAAATTGATTGAAAAAGTACACAAACATAGTCCTGTCTATTAACTATCTACAATATAAATTTCAACTTATCTGTTGAAGAAGAAAAGATAAAAATAAAAAAACTGTTAAAAACGATCAAAAACTTGCGACACATTCGGTCACAAATCGTTTTAGAATACCAATTTGTTGCACATGCATGCGCATGGCTACAATCTAAATGCTCCATGAGTTTGAAATTTTTTGAACGCTAAAAAAAATTGGTAAAAAACCCACACAAAAATACCCCTAAAAAAGTAGGTGTTTTTCAAAAATTCATATTATATTTCAAAACACAGAGACTAAAAAAAAATTCGTAATAAACTCCTCATTTTTTTTTTTTTTTTTTTTCATTAGGTATCTTTCGAATAGCATTTTTCGAATTGTCAAAAAAATTTCTCCTACCTATAATCAATATTTTGTCAAAGGACTACCTCATGTTTTAGTTTAAAAAAAAAAAAACATTTATAACTTGGTTTAGAAATCTTTTAGAATTTTTTCAAAAACAATGTCAGCCTTTCAATAAATTTTTCTATCGATAAAAAATATATTCAACTTTCTACACATAACGTCGCGTTTAGAAAATAGCCACTTTTTTGCAAATTTTATTTTACCCCTATATTTACCCTATTAAATGATCAAATTTTTAAAAATCCTTCATTGGTACTCAACTTCAGGTTATTACCTTTCAAAATGTTTGTATCTCCAATAGTTAATTTTTAGTTGAAATTTTTGTCGCACTGATAAAAATTTCAGGTGGAACGGGAGAAAATGGCGTCACTTTTTCGTGGATGCTGCTACGGTTCATCGATTTATAAGACAAACAATCAGTCAAATCAGTCTTCATCGCTTTTCTAACTTCTAACTTGATTACACTTAAAAAATTGGCGTGTTTTTTCTACAACTCAGTAGCTACTAATTTTTTGATTTTATTCGAAAAACAATAAAAACAAATACTTACTTGTGTAATTTGTATTATTGTTTTGCGAATAAAATCAAAAATGAGTAGCTACTGAGTAATAGAAAAAACACGCCTAATATAACCAACTAAGAATCTAGGGAAAAAATTACACGGTGTAACACTCAAAATATACGCGGGCGGAGACCTATCAGGTTTTGTAGAGCTAGTCGCACTGAATACGAAACGGTATTTGAAAATCCCCTAACACCCCCAAAACCTGGAGTTACGGGCAAAAAACGGTTTTTTGGACCTTCACCCATTGAAAAAATTCTAGCTTCGACAATTTTTTACCCATTTTCGATTTTTGTATAGTTTCTGATAGAAGATAAATATACCTTTTTAACAATGTATAAAACATGTAACTCGGTTAAACCACTTAGAATTTATAAGATGTCAAAGTTCAAAAATTAAATTTTTTTTGTCATTTGCCCAACTTCGGCATCAATTTAAAGTATATGTTTTCAAAACAACATGCAATTTAAAAAATATATTCTAAAACTATATCTATTTCCCAATTGATCGAGGTATTTTTTATGAAAATCACTTCAAAATTGGCTTAGAAAAAAAAATTTTCGATTTCAACCCAGATACAGAAATTCGAACTTTTAGGTATAGAACAAAAATGTTGTTTCGGCACGTAGTAGGATAAGTTGGGCGCCAGGATTTGATGTAAAGTTTTTGAGGAGGAGCTCAATACTAACATTTTTTTTCTTTGGGAGGGTGGTCTATCTCCCCCCGTTTAGGTGGGAGGGGCATTTTTCTAAAAAAAATTATCAAAATAAAAAAATTTTTTGTAAAACAACGGCAACACTTACAGTAATAAATGATACCATTTCCAAAAGGCAAAATTGTGCATTTGATTCTTATTTTTAAATCAATATAATATTACCAATAGTTTTTGAAATAATCGATTTCAAAGTTAAAAATAGGGGAAACATTTTTTTTAAAACTCATTTTATACTATTTTTGTCCAGACTGTGAATTTTAGTAAATAAATTACTTAGACAGAAAACTGCCTCAATTAATTCCTTATCGAACAATGAAAACTGTATGTTTCTATGTCTTCTAGTTTTTGAGAAAATTGAAAAATAAAAACAAATAAAAACAAAAAATATTTTGAAAAAAGAAAAATCTGATAAAATAATTTTTCAATTTTCCCAAAAACTAGAAGACATAGAAACATACAGTTTTCACTGTACGATAAGGAATTAATTGAGGCAGTTTTCTGTCTAAAAAATTTATTTACTAAAATTCACAGTCTGGACAAAAATAGTATAAAATGAGTTTTAAAAAAAATGTTTCCCCTATTTTTAAGTTTGAAATCGATTATTTCAAAAACTATTGGTAATATTATATTGATTTAAAAATTAGAATCAAATGCACAATTTTGCCCTTTGGAAATGGTATCATTTATTACTGTAAGTGTTGCCGTTGTTTTTTAATAATTTTTTTTTATTTTGATAATTTTTTTTAGAAAAATGCCCCTACCACCTAAACGGGGGGAGATAGACCCCCCTCCCAAAGAAAAAAAATGTTTGTATTGAGCTCCTCTACAAAAACCTTTCATCAAATCCTGGCGTCCAACTTATCCTTCTACGTGCCGAAACAACATTTTTGTTCTATACCTAAAAGTTCGAATTTCTGTATCTGGGTTGAAATCGAAAATTTTTTTTTCTAAGCCAATTTTGAAGTTATTTTCATAAAAAATACCTCGATCAATTGGGAAATAGATATAGTTTTAGAATATATTTTTTAAATAGCATGTTGTTTTGAAAACATATACTTTAAATTGATGCCGAAGTTGGGCAAATGACAAAAAAAATTTAATTTTTGAACTTTGACATCTTATAAATTCTAAGTGGTTTAACCGAGTTACATGTTTTATACATTGTTAAAAAGGTATATTTATCTTCTATCAGAAACTATACAAAAATCGAAAATGGGTAAAAAATTGTCGAAGCTAGAATTTTTTCAATGGGTGAAGGTCCAAAAAACCGTTTTTTGCCCGTAACTCCAGATTTTGGGGGTGTTAGGGGATTTTCAAATACCGTTTCGTATTCAGTGCGACTAGCTCTACAAAACCTGATAGGTCTCCGCCCGCGTATATTTTAAAACCTCATTTTTGTAACACCGTGTTATTTTAATCCAATTTTTGTTCGAGTAAAACTCTCAACAGAGTTAAAGACAACATTTTGAAAATAATTCCCCCAATAATAAACCCCAAGTAGGCCGACAGACTTACCTAAGCCCTTAAAAAAGCAATCTGTCACAATATTATGTTTTAAATTTATTAAAAAAAAAATTGTAGACATATTTTTTTTTACATAACTTTCTATACTGCGTTTGAAACATTACCCTTTAGGTCAATTATCTTCCAAGAATAAGAAAAACACAAGTTCTATCTCTCCTTTACATCTATATAGGTTAATGAACGGTCATGCAAAAATAAATCATCATAAAAACCCCAAATCTTTGAATTTTAACAAACAATAACACTCTCGTATATTGTTAATTTCTCACACATTCGCCTCATAAATTAACGCATTCACATCTTAAATCTTCTTTTAATTAATTGTTTTAAAGCGAACACGAATTCGTACATCATTGCTCGCCGACCGTTTTGGTGTTGTTGTTATTTTGTAGAAAAAAATGTTTTACGAGAGTGGATGGCCAATCAACCTTTAAATACTTTCGACTTACCACCCACCCTTAATTCATCTGCTGAAGGGCATTAAAAAGTGGTCTTTTAAAAAAAAACCTACTCGAGTATTATATGCTCAATGCTGTACTTATTGCTCCTGATATTTAATATATATTTTGCATAAATAATTATGAAGGAATAAAAAATTATATAGTATTTTATATTTTTTCCCATGCAAATTTGTTTATCTGCGGGATTCCAAAAATACCAAAGTGACAATTAAAACTGTCATCATTTATTATTCGAGTGAAATTAATTTTTCATTTAACCATTCGTTTTTTCTCGTTTCTTTTTTTTTTTTTTGCAAATTGCCAAAAGAAAAAGTATTAATAATAAAAAATTAAATATACGTATTTTTTGAGTTTAAAAATTAAAGGAAAAAATTAAAAACACTGCAGCAGAGGCAAAGTGAAATGACCTCTCCAAATCGTGAAATGGTCTCTTTCATCGCCCCACCTTGGGGTTGTTCTTACCCCTTTTAGGCAATACAATGTGAGAGGGTAATAAATTGGAACGCAATTTTGTAGGTTGCATGCGTCCATTCCATTCCATGTTATATGTCCACCCCCTCTTTTTTTTAATTTATTTATCACGCGAAGCATATCCTAAAATACACGATTACCAGCAGCAGAAGCGCTTTCTGCATGAGCAGCCGGCAGCGGCTATTCACATTTCTCAAGTGACAATTTGTTAAATTGCTTGTGATATCAGCTCCATTTGGCAGAAATGATGGAATATCCTTCAGAGATTATTCATAAAATGAAAATTATTGAGGTAATTTTCTTCTTTTTTTTATAATAATTTTTTTCAACCGAAAAAAAAAAAATAATGACCCATTTCCCATTGGAGACTTTATATATCTATCAACTTGTATGCGGAGACACTCGCAAGTTGTATCTGGTTAATCGAAGAACATAATAAATCAAGGCCTTGAGAGTTGATTGGTTTCTAATCGTGTATGCAGAGCGGTTATTTACGCGTGTCTCAATATTTATTGTAATGTCTGGCTGATTGAGGTGAGATTAACGACTTTGATATTTCTATTTCCAGTTATTTACGTTTTTTTTTTCTCTAATTCTTATGTATTATGGATGTTTGTTTATGCAAATTTTTTAGTTAAAACTTTGTATTGGACAGAAATTTATACGATTTTATTTGCATAAAATATAAATTAAACAAAAAATTAAAATTAATCAGGTCTTCAAGATGTGTTTCCATGTTTCAGACTTTAATTTAACTTAAGAAATAACACTTAGAACGAAAGTGCATAGTTGCACGTTTAAATTGACAATATTAATAGATTAGATGCGGGCAAAAGGAAGACTGACAATTAGCGGATGTACTCAGTTATGTTTGTATTTAGTAAATAATAACAAAATCTGTTTTTTATAAAGTTATATATTTTTCAAGGTATTTTTGAATATGCTCAGTGGAATAAGATCAAAGATTAATCCAGATCACAAAACAGATAAGAAAAAACAATCAAGAAAGTTAATTTTATTTTTTATGTTTATCCTCGAGTTTGAAAACACCCTTAAACAGCAAACAAATAATATGCAAGTCGTTTGATATCAAATTGAAAACAGATGTTTGACATCATTTAAAATTTTAAATTTAAAATGTTAAATTTATTTTTATAGAAGAAAATGACGCGTATACGCCACCGTGACCCGCAAAAAGTTTTATATGTGAAAGGGCTAATAAAAATCCTAGTCCATTCATCTGTGTCGATTAAAAATGATAAAATACTATCAGCTTGGTCTTGTTCAAACCTCAAGTGTGACCAAAAAAAAAAATTCAATCAAATTAAATAAAATGCACTACTGGGGGTCGCACGAACTTGCTCTTGCAAGTCAAAGCACTTTTATGTTAGTTTACTTGTAGATTATAAGAGCTATCTGTATATAAATAAGGGGAAAAGCCGACATGGAGACCAAATTTTTGTTACATAAAAATTTGTTTTTGTTATTTGATTTTTTTTTTTGCTTTGCATATAACGTATGCAAAAATTAATCAAAATTGATAGAGCCGTTTTCTAGAAAATTGCAATAACTTATTAAGGATTTAAATTAAGAGCCGACGTGAGAGATTTATAAAAACGAAAATACCATATTTACACTATAGGTATGTATTTGTTGAGAAAAACCAAAAGTTAATTATGTTAGAATTACGTACAGAATTACGTGTTTCAAATTTAAACAAAATGGTTACAGTCGATTTCGAGAAAATTGCAACAAAATTTTGTATGGAAGGTATACAGATGTTCTTAGCGAGATATTATTAAACAAAAAAAAAAAAACAAATTTGTAAATTTAAAAAATATCTGTACCAAATTTCATAAAAATCCGTCAGACCGTTTAGGCTGTAGCTACTTGTACATATAGACGCACGGACGCACCGACGGACGCACCGACGGACGCCATGACGAAACCCACTTTTTTTGGCTTCTATATCATCGTAATGTTAGATTCAGCTTAGAAATATTCATTACAGTTCAGGGTCTATAAAAAGAAATTACGGACCCCTTAAATCGGATCAGGGTGGATACAATTCTTTCGAAAAGTATGACTTAAAAACTATAGCTATAGCGAAAGAACATTTAATAATTTTATTATTTTTAAATGTTCTTATTTAATTATAATTAATTCCTTTTTTTGACATCCCAAAAAGATTTGACTAAAATACTCAACTTAAATTTCCATTATAAAAATCGGATTTGTAGATTTCAATCTGTTATTTCCCATTTTATTATTTCCATTTATGGCCTATGACTTCTTCAATTCTTTTCGATATCCAAAGTAATATTTAAAAATTTGCCACACAATATACATTTCTTTATTAATGGTAGATAATTCAAAACACTGAAACTGGGAGAATTCAAGTATAAATAACTATAGTTTTCAATTTCATATGCTCCCACCTTTTAAAGGTAATTGGTTTAATCCCCAGTTTACATGAAAATGAAATCAGAACTAAAATCGATTATATGGGGCAAAGTGAAAAATTAGCAACTTACTGCACTCAACCATCCAGCTGATGTATGTCATTTGCATCCATAAACTAATCGTGAGTTGAGTGTATTGACAAAAAAACAGGGTCGGACTAAGTACAAATTTACAAGTTTATCAACAAAAACCAAGTTCAACTTATTAAAGGAAGAAGTTTCTAGAAATATTTTCCACGATGTCTTCTTTGATCATAAAATTATCTCATATTAATTTGATATTATTAATATCAGCGAGATGTCCGAATAATAATTTTGCTTCTAAAAAGCTTTACAGATGGCAATTTATAGCTTCTGTAAAGCTTTATAGAAGTAAAATTGTAAATTGCGATTTCATAAAGAAACTGTAGTGTACTTTTTGGACTTTCGAATTCATATGACTTGACTTAATCAAGTCCAGCCCTGTAACAAGGTACCTACAAACATTTTCCTACTCCCTATATCGCGAGAATTTCAATTACAAGTGCATACCTCTATATTACATCGATTATCATAATGACTTGCATCTGTAATTTGTGCTATTAACCGCCTAAGAAGTGGGTGTTGTAATAGTACCTAATACCCAGTTGGCTTGCATGTTAACAATCGAACCATACTTAAATCCCCTTTAAACCAGCCAAACTACTCCAATGACCTGCTTGGTTAAGTTCAAGTTTACGGGCGAGTTTGTGAAAGTGTAATTTTTGTTTTTGCCTCCCAGGCTGATGATGGACTGGACACTCGTTATCATAGTGCAATAACACATAGAATCTTGTTTCATAATTTTTCACAAGAAAAACACATCCACAGAGAATGGAGCCAGTTGTTGGCTAAATGATGCTATGCTTCTCGGGAAAGCCTGCTGCAATATAAATGGCATAACTTTGCAAAAAAAAAAAAAAAAAAAAAACTATCACAAAACTGACCGAAGCAGTGCCGACAAAAATTACCACAGACCAACACAGGAAATATGCATTTAATCATCATTTGTGAAGACCGCAAAAACAGCAGAAGCAGAAGCACTACGAGTTGAGAATATTATACAAGGTAGGCAACAGCAGCCGCTACAAAAAACCAGGAGAGATGAAGCACCACAGAGCAGTACAAGAAGTAGCTAGTAGGTAGGTAAAGGAAGAGTATGAGGTACCTAACCTATCACTAAGTATTGAAAGAAGCCTGAAGGACGTTTGGCGGTTGAGTGGATACCACCGCATGGTTATGGATGCGGTTTTGCTGGCAGGACTTTTTTTTTTTATTTTTTTTTTTTTTGTTCAGTTTTTGACATAATTTCCAAGCATCTGGTGGAATGGAATTTTTGTCGTTTTCCTTAAGATTTCTCTCCTTTTAGTAGTTTTTTCTTTTTTTCATTTTTTTTTTTATATTCGTAGAAGGATTAAATAATTGCTCTGCAAGTATGAATGATGGAATTTTAGTAAAAGGGTGGGGGCCATCATCATCACAAATGAGCATATTATATGCGTGCGCACACACATCATACTCGCGATGCATGGTGATCCAGTTTGATGAGTTTTTGGAATGTAATTCATTTTATGAGTTCTTTCGTTGAAAATGTTTTGAATGCAAAAATCCATTAGAGACACGGGGAGTAATTAAAAATTTCATAATTACAGTTGAGAATGCGAAATTGGATACCTCTAACGTAGGTAGACGTAATCTGACTTGGGTGGCTGGAGTTTTATCAGTGGTACAAAAAAAAGGTGTTATGGTATAGTTTTTTATTTCTTTTTTTTTTTTTTTTTTCTTAAAGAATAACAACTGGAAGATAGAATAATTATAATAAAATGTAAATTTATATTAGAAGAAATAGTTTGATAAAAAATTGCTTTATTTGTTAATAATTGGTGTAGAAATACATATTAGAAATCATCGACATTAATTTATGTACCAAAATTGTAGGTCGGGCAAATTTCTAAATTACATAATACTTTTTGCACTAAAAATCAACAATTTTGCATACGAGTAATTCAGATTTAAAACTTGACCTCATAGAGAAGTTGTAAGCAGGATATCAAATTCTTCTTTCCGACCGACAGAAAATGAGTTTATATCAAAAAAAAAAAAAACATTTTCAGATTGGAATGTTTTAGAAATTGAGTTTATTTTCGATTTATTTGAAACAAGAAAATTCACAATGCACAATAAATAACTGGTCAGCTCATAGAAAAAAATATATATATAATATATATATAATATATATATTAGGGTGGACCAAAAAAATCATTTTTTCATTATTTTAATTTGCTCTACCGATAACTTGTTTTCTCGACACAAAATAATGCTACCCTAATTTTTTCAGAATTTTTCGATGATATTTAGGGGTTGCGCGCACCCCTTTTATAAAAAAAATAAGCTCTTTTAGTTTTTATTTTTTTTATAGCTTAGATAATTTTTTTAATCGAAAAGCTGTTTGAGTAAAAAGTATTGAGTTTCAATAGATCTACTTACATCAATTTTTCTTTTTTCAAAAAAAAATATTTTTGACTAATTACCAGGCGTTAGAAGTCGAAATTACTGATAAATGCTGTGAAAAAAGCCTTAAAACTATGTTTTACTGTTTTTTATAACGGTTAAAATTATTTTTATCGTATTCCTCATCAAATTTACTATAAAAGCAGTGCTTTTATATTGTTCAATTCTTCTTAAATTGATAAAAGAAAAATAATTTTTAAAAAAGATCGTACCAAAACAAGTGAAGGAAAAATGGGGGAGGGTACTATATCTTGGGCGCCGAGATTTGATAAGGGTATTTTGTAGAGGAGTTGAATACGATCATTTTTTACTATGGGATGGGTGGTCTATCTGGCTCCGTTTAGGCGGGAATGGCAATTTTCTAAAAAATGAATTTAAATAATAAAAAAAATATTAAAAAACAATGGCAACACTTACAGTTATGAATGATACTTTTTTCAAAAGCTAGAACTGTACACTTTATTCTAATTTTAAAGTGTAGTTATTTCAATCAATTGTTTTTGAAATAATCGATTTAAAAGTAAAAAATTGAGAAAAGAAGTTTAAAAAAACACATTAAATACTATTTTTGTCAATATTGTGGATTACAATGCAAAAAATGGCTGATAAAATAAAGTTTCACAATTGATTCCTTATCAAATACTGAAGTCCACATGTTTGAACGCTTCCTAGTTTTTGAGAAAATTGAAAAATAAAAAAAAATTCTTTTTTCTCAGATTATAGTTTTTATGGCTGTTTTCGATATTTTTTCCACCATCAAAAAACATATTCGATATTCAATATTATAAGACGCTGCATCAACAACAACATCATTAAAAAATATGGATAGTTTTCAAATTAAAATTTCGTGGAACCAGAAGTACGATCTCGAGTTGGTCTGAGAAAAAATAATTTTTTTTATTTTTCAATTTTCTCAAAAACTAGGAAGCATTCAAACATGTGGACTTCAGTATTTGATAAGGAATCAATTGTGACCGATTATTTCAAAAATAATTGATTGAAATAACTACACTTTAAAATTAGAATAAAGTGTACAGTTCTAGCTTTTGAAAAAAGTATCATTCATAACTGTAAGTGTTGCCATTGTTTTTTAATATTTTTTTTATTATTTAAATTCATTTTTTAGAAAATTGCCATTCCCGCCTAAACGGAGCCAGATAGACCACCCATCCCATAGTAAAAAATGATCGTATTCAACTCCTCTACAAAATACCCTTATCAAATCTCGGCGCCCAAGATATAGTACCCTCCCCCATTTTTCCTTCACTTGTTTTGGTACGATCTTTTTTAAAAATTATTTTTCTTTTATCAATTTAAGAAGAATTGAACAATATAAAAGCACTGCTTTTATAGTAAATTTGATGAGGAATACGATAAAAATAATTTTAACCGTTATAAAAAACAGTAAAACATAGTTTTAAGGCTTTTTTCACAGCATTTATCAGTAATTTCGACTTCTAACGCCTGGTAATTAGTCAAAAATATTTTTTTTTGAAAAAAGAAAAATTGATGTAAGTAGATCTATTGAAACTCAATACTTTTTACTCAAACAGCTTTTCGATTAAAAAATTATTTAAGCTATAAAAAAAATAAAAACTAAAAGAGCTTATTTTTTTTATAAAAGGGGTGCGCGCAACCCCTAAATATCATCGAAAAATTCTGAAAAAATTAGGGTAGCATTATTTTGTGTCGAGAAAACAAGTTATCGGTAGAGCAAATCAAAATAATGAAAAATAATTTTTTTGGTCCACTCTAATATATATATATATATATATATATATATATATATATAATATATATATATATAATATATATATATAGTTTAAAAAACCTAATTTTTCAAACCTTGTTTTCGAAAGTAATTTATAGCCCAGGGAAATTAGTTGAAATATGGGTATGAAATCGCATTACGCATACGGTTTTCAGGGGGTCAAATAACGCAAGTTTTCCAGTTAATGGGAATGGGCTAAATTTACACTATTTAAAATAATAAATATAAAATATGATGCTCTATCATTTTTCCGAAATCTGAACATATCAATCTCCAAGATGCGGTTAGAAGTACTCAAGATATAAGCTTTTTTAACTTACCATATCGGAGTTTTAAATTCAAATAAACAAACAAAAAAGGCTCTAAAACATAATCTCATAAACGGTTTTTATCTTGAGTTCTTTTTGTCGCATTCTCAAGATTGGGGTGTTCATTTTTTTGTTAAAATGAATAACAATGGAGCTATACAATAAAAACAATACAAATCTTTTTTCCAAGATGGCGGCTGCTCCTGACCTTCAATCATATCAACAAATTGACTTTTATGATAAGGACAACCACCCGAACACATTCCAAGAAAAAAAATCTTATCCCGCGAAAAATGAGATTTAATTTACTAATTTCCCTCGGCTATTATAACTAATTCAAATTCTAGTTTTCAAATTTGAATGTAATTTTTTTATTGTTCAACATAAACTGTTTTTCATTCATTTTGCTTAGCTATCACACAAGGAAATGGTAACGGAGTTACGAATAACAGAGTTACGCGCGACAGAGTTACGCCCGTCAAAGTTACGCGAAACCGAAGTTACGAAAAACTAGAGTTACGAATTCTAAAGTTATGTTAAGCTATGACATTTGATTTTTGGGTTGGCAACAATTGCGAGTAACGATATGGAATTATGGAAACATAATGTATAAATATACCTATCCAATCAAAATTTTACAAGATTAAGTAACACCCATTTTCGCTTTACTCATTTAGTTCTGACCAATGAGAAAAGTGTTAATCTGTTGTTTGTATTTCCATATTTCCATATCGTTCCTCGCAATTGTTGCCAACCTAAAAATCAAATGTCATAGCTTAACATAACTTTAGAATTCGCAACTCTAGTTTTTCGTAACTTCGGTTTCGCGTAACTTTGACGCTCGTAACTCTGTCGCTCTGGTATTCGTAACTTCGTCGGTTTCCCATCACACAAGCATTTAAGCTTTTATACAAAACTTTAACTTGTTTCGGGAAAATGTGAGTTTTTTTGGATTTTTCTAAATTTTTATTGAAAGAATGGCTTCTAAGCAGGTATTAAAGCGTTATAATAAGAACTTTTAGTGTATAATAAAATGGCATCTCTAAAGTTAATATCTGTATGCATTTTTTTTTAAACGGCACCCAGCATAACTCAAGCAGTTTTAAATCAATTCTACTTAAAATTTGGAGCAGATCTTTAAAACACACGGATTTGTTGATTAATTAACTACAACAAGTTAAAAGCAGTCAAGGTTTCCATTTTGACCAAAACTTTAATATTTTCAAAATACCTATGTAAGCCATGTTAAAAAAAAATTAGATCATGGAAATGTTAAAAACAATTGCACATCGAGCTTGAAATTTTTGAGGTGATTTTTAGTACCTGTTCTTTGCATTTTTTTTTTATAATTTTACAGATCAATAAGCATTATATCTCCAAAATTATGTTTTCTCTATTCTTTTCAATATAAAAAGAAACACTTAATTTTTAAGACCTTAAAATATCTAACTTGTAGAGAAGTGGACTTAACTCATTTTACATAGTTCTAAACGCCTCATTTCTTTTTAAAGTTATAATTTATTTAAATTTTCAAAAAAAAAAGGTTACGGAAAAAAGTTTTAAAACAAATTCTTACTGATTTTTTTTTTTTAATTTTTCTTATCTAAACCTAAAGAATTAATTTCTTATGGTTAGCTAACATATCGGTTCTGTGAACTAAAAGTGATATAAACTTTGCTTAGACGTAATAACCTAGACAATAACAAAAGTTAGAAGTTTCTTGCTACCACCTTTCTTACAATTTAAAAAAAAATCTTAAAAACGTAGGTATACTTTATTAAAAGTTTTAGAATGACTTAAGGTAAGGTCTGATAAAAATTTAAATATTTTTCAAATGGCAATTGTTTACGCATGCTTGTTAATATTTTTCACCGTAAAATTTTAGTAACATAATATCTAAACATTTACCAATAAAAAACGACTTGCAATACATTTTACGATGGGTCGCACTTACTTGCTCTAATGTTAAAAGTTCAAAAGGATATTCCAATTTTTTAATTAAAAATTCATAAAGCTTATTCTTTTTTAAATTTAATAAAAACTTAAAAAATAATAAAAAAAAAAAAGACATTTATTTTTATATCCTTTATCAAAAGTTCAATTTTATAACTAGCATTGAAAACTCTAATGCTTAAATGCTTACGACCTTGAAAATGTTAATCTTCCCATAAAATGAAACAAAAGTACTGTAACTTAAATACTTAACTATAAGCTGTTACCTGCAATTTGATTTTGCTAATCCGGATAATAACTAAAGCATCATTGATGAGAAATCTCTGATCCTTCTATCAACTTTTATGTTCAGAGCACTTCTTCCATCTAACATCTCTCTCAAAATAATAAAATCCTTTTTGTCAAACACAAACACGTGTCATAGAAAATCTCTCAATGTAATCATATTCATGTCCACGCTCATTTCATTCAAGGACATCACACAACAATTCCTCTTTCAAAAACTTTGTTGGAAAAAGCGAGCAGTGAAAAAAAGGAAATAATAATCCTCCATTAAAGCTAAAGCTCCTTTAACCATTACCACCATCAACAGCTACCAGATAATGTGTAGGGGAAATTCCCTCTCTGACACACAAAACTAACCCTCTCATCAACCTTGACCTAGTTCAGTCGTTGGTTGGCGGTTATACAAAGCTTTTTAGAGCATAACTAACTAACTTACCACTTACACTGACACCGAAGCCAACCCACTCTATATTCTCATATACAAAATTATATCCCTCTAACAATCGATAAGGGAAATTGGGACCTTTTTTTTTCCAATCTTTCTTTTATAACAAATAGAAATATAGAAGAGTATTATAGGTTCCTTGGATAGGGTCGGTACAAAGATTGCTTTCGTCCCCGAAGGAGTTGCCCAGTGAAGTGTTGTGTTCCGGTCTAATATCATGCTGAGAAGACTGACTGAGTTGAGCAAGCAGAAACTCAAGTGCTTATGGAATGTCGGTACATATGACGACCTTGAGTGAGGACCAAGGAAATAAAATTATCCTTCATTGGTTCCTCAAAAAAAAAGAAGGAAATAAAGACTGGAAAGTTCATGAAGTGTGAGCAGAAAAGTGAACGAGAATCTAACATCATCTAATGGCCAATCTGCTCTGCAGGATGTGAAACGGATTGCGTGTTTTTCCCTAGAGGCAAGGCGAGGAATCAATTACACATCACCCCCCGATTTTAAGTGAGCGCGAGGACGACATTTACACTTTGACAACAGAGAGTGTTCTCACTGCGTACACACCCTCAAGGTCATCAGCATCGCACTCTGCATGAATGTTTAGATCCTTTTACAACAAAATCTTTATTTCCTGTGTTTCGGAGAGAGAGAGGATGTTCCGCTTTGTAATGGTTGCTAGATGGCATTGATGGTGCACCCCAAAAATGCGCAGGAAACATTTTAAAATCTGTCTTTGGGTCCCCTTGAAGGTCGCATTCAAGGTGACTATTTATCATGTCATTTCTTGGTTCTATGTGCAGCACGTTTACTTTGGTGTGTTCTTTTCGACAAATGGGGTCGAAATGTTGCAAAATTGATGTAAAAGACCAAGGTCATGCAAAATAGGGGGCGAGCATTTGAAAAGTTTTTATATTTTCAAAATTCAATTTAAAATGTATATTTTCAAGTTCGCCAGAATTTCCTTGGAAAATATAAAAAACGTTAAACGATTTCAATGCTATAAAAGAGTGTAATCCTGAAGACATTATAGTGACCATGAACATTCAAGGTTTTATAGGGAGAAATGAGTTCAGCTGTAAAATACTCCTGTTGCATTCATCCCACTGGTGCTTCGCATAAATTGTACTAATAAAGGACGTATGCAAAGAGAAACGCTTTTTTGAAAAATAGATCTTTATATTTTTATCACTGTTTTATAAGTACATACTAGCACTTAAAGCGTTTTCAGTACATTTTGTATGATTAACACAGCGAACGTGGTCTTGAGCAAAAAAAAAAATGAGTGGATATCGATGCAAATTAGTTTTTTTGAAAAAAATTAAGAAGATAAGAGGTTGTCTGTAAAGCCGGTTTACGGACGATAATTTTACGTGATAACGTCGTCAGAAAACAGGTTGTGTGCTTTTGTTTAAAATGAGTCAATTGAAGCGTTTACTTATTTTAAACAATCATAATTTACAAGAAAAAGCTACAAAAAATACCTTTTTTATTTTCTCATTATATTAGTTTTTTTATTTTAAAAGCTTACAAAAAAGAATTTGCAATTTATAAGCCAAGTATTTCTTCTTAAGAACAAAACCATTTTTAAATTTTTACAATGCGCAAAAAGTATAAAAATAATTTATTGAAAACAATCATTTTCATCAAAAAAAGCAAAAAAAAAACATGAATTTTTATCTTCTCACGTCATTAATTCCATTTTTTTCCCCAACAACCTATTAAAAAATTTTATAGCATCTGAATGCTTATTGTCTTACCTCAAAATATATATATCGATCAGGTCTATGAAACATCTACAAAAAGAGCAAGAATTTTTTGAACTCGATCAAATTTCATTAAAAAAAGCAAAAAAAATATTATTATTTCACCTTTCATATGACGTATCAATCCCATTTCAAAAATTACCCAAAAATACCCCTAAAAAACAAGGTTTTTTTCAAAATTCATATTTCGAAACGCAGAGTGTTGAAAAAAAATCCGTATCAAACGCCTAATCTTTCACCTGGCATCTTTAGAATTGTCGAAAAAAAATTCCTTTACCCAAAATCATCATTTTGTCATAGCCCCAACACGTGTAACACGTTCAAACAAAACGTTATAGCTTAGTTTCAATTTTTTTTAGAATTTTTTCTTAAATGCAGTTATTCTTAAATTAATCTCATCTATCTAAAGCAAAAAAAATCAATTCTCTACGACTTTGCGTTTAGATTTTAGCCCAAATTTCATCTTTCCGTTTTACCCCTGTTTACCCTATTAAATGACGGAATTTTTAAAAATTCTTCATTTGGATTAAGGTTTAGATTATTATCTTTCAAATAAGCTATAGAAGATTTTTGTATCTCTAATAGTTTATTTTTAATTTTTAATTGAAATTTTTTGCCGCACTGCGAAAGTGCGAGAGTGTAACGTTAGAAAATGGCGTCACTTTTTTGTGGTGGCTGCCATGGTTCATCGATTTATAAGACGTTATCACGTCAAAAATATTAAAATTTAAAGAGTTATGGAATTAGTTAAGGAAAACTTATAAAGAGACCAACAGTAATATCATAATTGGCTCTTATTTTTTTTTTTATTCTGACAAACGTTACTGTGGTTTGATATCTATGTTGAAGACAGATAATCAATCAGTTAAAAACAATATTAACAGGTTATTAACAAAATTTTAGCCATGAAAATCACGGACATGTTCTGTGATTTGCTTAAATGTTGCAAATATTTTTTTTAAATCCACAGGCTGACATTAAATTTATGATTTATAAAAAAAAAAAAATTGACAAAGTAAGTAAGTAATCAAATAAGCAGAAAATTTTGTAGGAAGATGATTTTACAAAATTCTGAAAAAGTCTCAAAAGTGCATGAAAACGTTTATTGCAGATTTTTGTAAAACAGAATTATAATCAGAATTTTTACCCTAATGCCATCAAGTAATCTTTTTTAATTTTTTCATAAAAGTTTATATTCCAACAAAATAAGTACCTCAAAAAAATACCAATGGGAGCATAATTATTATGTAAAGAAAAAAAACATTTTTTATTTAGAGCCCGTTTTGACCAAATTTGTTTTGTTTTTTTTTTTTCCTTTGATTTAAAGTAGTTTTGACTCTAAAAAAAAATGCTTCGTACTCAAATTTCAATTTGGCCCTACTATTTTTGTACTTTTTAAGCGAACTTTGTCATGACGCTTATAAGGTCTGCGCATGGTAATGACTACCGATTTCTTAAAAAAAATCGAGTTTTCCTTCAAAATGTTCCAAAAAATTGAAATTTTAAAAACCCTACTAGTGTAACCTGGGAAAATTATAGTTTTTGACTTAACATGATCCAGAAAAAAATTGTGAGGGGCACCGAAATTCTACTTTGTTCTAAGACACATCCGAATAATTGATGTCATTGCCGTGTTTTTAATATATTTCTTCGTGAAAAAATTCTTCGAAAGTCACACTTTAAAAATAATAAATTTATTTTGACTATTGTCATAAAGAAATCATGAAAACGTGACTTCTAACCGAATCAGATTATATTTCAGTATGAAGAAATGTTGAAAATAATGCTTATATTGAAAAGGGCTGGGATATTATGTCGGTATTTAGTGAGATGGAACTATACAAGAATATTATTTTGTGTTATTTTACTGTGCTCCCCTTGCAAAAACTTAAACTTAATACATAAAGGTAAGCTTACTTTACGAATATTTTTATAATTTTTTTTTTCTTCAATTTTAATTTCGTCAAACTAATTTTGTCGGAATCAAGATTCCCCTGACTATAATGTTCCAAGTTTAAATAATTTGTATTAAAATATTAATCGTTCACAAAACCACTTGATCATTTCATATATATATTTTTTTTTTCTAACTTCATTCGTACCAGCTGACATTCTCACATATATTTCTATTCGTTTCACGTATTCATATAAAAACTACTTATAAAAATGGTTTATTATAAAATATAAAACCATTTCTAAAAAAAATTCTTCATTCATCATTCGGTTAGTGACCTTCGTGTCTGGCACCAATAACCACTTTTTCAATCTCTTTCCAATCACCTGAATACAAAAAACCTCAACAGCTGATTTTTTTTTTATAATCATAATCGTTGGGTTTGAAAAATTCCTGTTGCCACCTTTCTACAGGAAACTCAATATGAATTGTTCTTTTTTTTCTCGTTTTGTTGTTTTGTATTCAAGTCTCCTGTTTCCCTATAGGATTTCAAACTCTGAACTCAAGTGGACGAAAAATCTTTATACAAGAAGTCGACTGGCTAGCTACCTGCACGTAACTGCGCACTGTGCAAGGTATTTCAATCATGATCCGATCCATTTGAGTATGTCTGGTTTGTGTACACAGAAATTATAGATCCTCCAGACAGATCCCCAATTATGTGTCAGAGAAATTTAAAAAAGATGATGAATGAGTCTTATGGACTTGCATATAATTAACAGTTTGATCGTAGAAGTATGCCAGAAGGAAAATTTAGTTAAAAATTGACATTCAAAAACTTAAGACTGGGTTATGATAAAATCCAAAAAAAAAACCAACTAATAAGAAGTTTTAATTTTTCTATGAAACCAATAAAAGACCTTTAGTTTTGTAGTAAAATCAGATCCTTAATTCATTCGAAAAGGAATTTTATAATTTTAGCTCCAGAACATGGAGAGAAACAAGTAGAATACAAAAAAAATGTGAAATAAGAAGTTTATGACAACAGCTGTTTCCTATGGACTGGTTTTTAGTCACTGGAACGAAAACGAAGACTTAAAGGTTTATGCTACAAACACTTGAAAATACCTTTTCTTTTGTAATAACCCGAGTTCAATGCCGTTCTTTGTCGACTTCTTTTTTGATGGAGTGTGAATGTAGGTATTAATTTAAATTGATTGAGCAAAAGGTCGAGAATATGTTGGGTATAAGGAATGGACGAAAAAACGACATTTTAATTTCATAAAATGGTTTAGTATTAAAGGGCCCTAAAAAAAAGTGATTTCAACCCATCCGAAGTAACACTTTGCGGGGAAAAAAGACTCGCAGATCCCCGAAAATGGCTGCGTTAATAAAACGCATATGTTTATCAGGCCTTAGGTATAGTAGTCCCTTTTACCAAGATTATTAACGCGATCAAACCTCTGAAAAATAATAAGGCCCGATGCATTATCAAGAGCTGATGAGCCTATTATAAGTCTACCAGAGAATACACATTGTATATAGAGCTGAGGTTGCTATTGCGATAGCTTCTTTCAAGCACTCTGCTCTTTTACCGAGCAGATTGCTTTTCAATATAACTGCTCACTGCTCAGTTCTTTCCTGTGTTCATTTCTTTTTCTAATACAATGATTGTTCTTATACAATAATGAACATGAAGTGATCAAATGATCAGGGGGAAGAGTTGAAAATGTTCTATGCTCTTAAAGATGTCAAATTTTGTTTGCTCATTCGAAAGAACATTGGCTGAATATCATTACCCGCACTCGCGAAATTCACCTTTCGGCCGCCATTTCGGATTTTAGTGTTTGTTGAATATCTCGATTTCTGTAGGATAAATTGTACATAAAAGTTGTACAGATAAAAAACTTAAGTAATTAAATTTCGCGTCTCTAATGTTAAGAACACTTTTTCGATTTTCTGAATATTAAAAAAGTTACAAGCCAAAATTATGAAAAAACGTTCCGAGAAAAGATTATTCACCTTAAAATTCTCTACAACTCTGTTATACAACTTTTTTTATCGCTATAATTAGTAAGGTTATTAATACTTTTTTGTTAAAAAATACCCCTTTTTACGAAATAAAGAGACTTAAAAATAAAAAAATTGCAGGTCCTGAATTTGTAACATAAAGCTATAAAATACTCACTTATCATTTAAAATTCAAGATTTGATAAAAAAAAAAATTAAGAAAAAAGTTAGGCTTAAAACACAAACAAAAAAGACCATTTTTTAACAAAAAAAATGTATTAATAACTTTTGTATTTATAGCGGTACAAAAAAAAATTGTATAGCAGAGTTGTAGAGAACTTTAGGGTGAATAATCTTTTCTCCGAACATTTTTTCATAATTTTGATAAAAAGTGCTCAAAACTTTAAAATTGTCTTTTTTTTCGTTTTTTTTACTTTTTGGCTCGTAACTTTTTTAATATTCAGAATATCAAAAAAGTGTTCTTAACATAAAAGACGCGAAATTTAATTGCCCATACAACTTTTATGTAGGATAAATAGAAATCGAGATATTCAACAAAAACTAAAATCCAAGATGGCGACTGAAAGGTGAATTTAGCGAGTGCAAAAAATCAGGGTAATGATATTCAGCCAATGCTCTAACGAATGAGCAAAAAAAATTTGGAGGTGGTACAAACTGCTGGGTCAAATTATAAATGCACTGGACTAATACCATTGTTTCAGTGCAGGCATTCAAGCAAATATTTTGTATTAAAATATTCGGAAATGGTTTCTTTGTTTTCATTTCTTTTGTGTATTGTGTTCCATATTTCAAATCAGGAAGAAACTAAAAGAGTAAACTGCCGCGTTAGCTGCTATTTAAAGTGTGATTAAATATCAGCTTTAAAAACCTGCTCTTTTTATATGCTGCTTACTGCTATCACCTCCAAAAAGCTCGGAAAAAAAACTAATGCGATTGCAATAAATACAAGAAGTCTTTTTTAATGTTTTTTTTGCTCTATTCCTTAATTTTTTTTTAAGTCTAAACAATTTTTAATATTTTAACTCTACCTAATAAAATCCCCAAATTTAATCTTTCTGCGGGGGCCTGGTAGCTCAAGTAGTTTCTGGCATACAACATGAGCTAAATAAGTTGCAGCCTGCTGAAAAAATGTATGTACAAGTACATGCTTAACTCATGTACCTCCTGTACAATTTTTCGCACTTCGACCAAACCGTTCACTAACTGGCATGGAGCTAGTCTATAAATGAATTATTCCTTGTTTCCCAAAAGCAAAGTAAAATGATGTATAGTAAAAATGCTGTTTGTACTAAATTTTTTGACATTGACAGCTTGGTCATTGGTTTAAAGGTGCGTTTGCACTTAAAGTTTTCAAGTACACCATAAAATGAACTTAGATTAAAGTCTTTAAACATCAACGACTTCATTAATAAGCTCATTCATAAAGTACAAATTTCAGTCTTGTGAAGCTAACTTCTCATATGATTGAAGGCATTATGTTTGAAAAATAAACCTCTTGATTTTATTTTATATTTTTTATATTCTTTATATGGGCATTTTTGTTCTTAATTGGGGGCTTGGTTTTGAGATAAATTCTACATTGAGTTAACCTCACTGATACGTGACAATAACACGTTAAATTCACATTTTCACTATCAAGGTGCAATCGGCGTAAAATCAGCAGACATTGGGACACCACTGGGGAACTTTTAGTAACTTTGGTTCACCACCTCTCTATCACCTGTGCTATCAAAATGTTGTTGCAACTGGCATAAAATAAAATCTCGCCAGAACAATTAAGAACAAAATTAGACTTCATTTGGATGACAATTTAGCGACAATTAGGGAGCAGAAAAGGCTGGAAAGCTTACTCAGTGACAATTGTGCTGGCTGATGGGGTGCGGCTCGTTTGTCACCATCATCAAAAAGACCAGTAGCAAAATGCTTGAGGGCAATTCGTGTAATTCCTTTTTTGTAGTAATTTTTTTATATTTGTGGATTTTTTTGTTGTATTTCATTTTATTTTTATTATATAATTTTTTTTTTGTATATTTAATAATTCAGTTGTGAAAAACAATTGCAAAGCGAGAGGATTTTTTTTTTTAATTCAGTATTTTTATGTGTGCGGGACTTTAAGCAATTATTGCGCTTTGCGGAAACAAATGCGGCGGTTGGTAGCGGTTGTTGCATTGACTGCGCTATAATTAATGATCCGTGATAGTTGGTAATAAATTGTATTCCCTATTTGGTCATATGCGAATGGAGACGAAATGGGTGACAAGTTGTGGTATTGTATGTGTTGTTTAACGGTGTAGTCAGTAGAGTAAAGTGTGAAAGTAAAAAAAAAATAAATGTCATTTATATAGGTATGAGTGCATGTGTCTATACGTCATGAATTATATTTTTTTTAGGAGAGGCATCGTTATTGATAGCTAGAGGTTAGACTAATCGAGCTTATGTTGAGGTTATATAAAAAATAAATGTTTGTGAAGGTGTTTGACAGATTAAAATTATCTAAGTCTTTAAATTTAGAAAAAAGAAACGCATTTATAATGAGCATATACATACCTCAAATATACATTTAGTTTAACATGCAAATAATGTTTTTTACTTGCAATTTTGGTGATTTTATTGATCCCAAACTCATAGAACCGCTCGTAATATTTCGACTTTACAAATATCTATTTTGGATAGTCAGTAAGTCAGTGAATAGTAGACATTAGAAATAGTCAACTTTTTCAATATTAGTCACTGATAAAATTAATGCTGATTAAATTATAGTGTTTAGGGACACTGTGGTGTATGTGTAACTTTTTTTTAATGAATATTTACCTGGAATGCTAATCGTTCTATTTTTGAGTAGGTAGGTACCTAATTAATTAGAAAGAAATACAATCTCTATAAAATAAAAAAAGAAAACGATATTTACCATAGTTTAACTTCCCGACTTTCTCCCTACAGTTATCGTTCAACGAATTTATATAAATATTTCTTTTATTTGCGAAATAGTTAGTACCTGTCATAAAACCAAATTGACAAAATTACTTTTCTCAAAAACGGCTCTCACGATTCTTAACGGTACCTTTCCTTTCATACTTCCACAAAAATAAAGTAAAATTTTCAAAAATCACATTTTTGGATTAACAAAAAAATGATTTTTGAAAACAGGTTGATGATTTTTTTTAAACTTGTTTTTATTTTATTATTTCTTTTGAATGGCAACATAGTTAAATTTTTTTTTTTCTTTTAAGAGCCGATTTTTCAATCTTTTAATAAACAGTCAGTTATAGGTCGTTTCAAATCAAAAGTCCCATGGAAAATTGAGCAAAAATAAAAAAAACTCATTCGCTTACTGGAAGGAAGCATTTATGAGGCAGCTGAACTTTTTCTAAAATTACGATAAAATAACGAAGAACAGTTCTTGATATCCTTATTTTAATTAATTGATGCGTCTGTGAGATTCACTGGGTTAGCCTCAGAAAGAGGAGGCAAGTCTCCCAGGCTTGCATCACTCCATATCCGCGGGCAATACAAAAAAACATACAATTATTTAATTATTTTGAATTTTAAGGCAGTTGGGATAACTTTGCCGAAGATATTATTATAGGACTAGATGAAGATGGACCAGAAATGTCCAGTTTATATGATAGCAATTCATAACTTAAAATTCTATTCACATCTTTTCATTTGTATAATTGGGCAGTAAGTATCTTATTTTTATTTTTCAATTATTTTGGAGTCGTCACCATAGAAATCATTAATAAACAAATTCAGATTTTTCGTTTGTTTATTTTTTTTCTCTAGCATTTCTTTCATTCAAACAAGCATGATTTGTTGTTGTTTTTGAGTTGATTTGTCGCAATGAGCCAATAAAATTGAGTTTTTTGTTTATTTGTTCTCAATTTTATTGGAAGGGAGAAAACAAACTCTGAGTCAGGACTTTTGATTTGAAACGACCTATAATAACTTTATTCGTCGAACAGTTATAGGTCGTTTCAAATCAAAAGTCCTGACTCAGAGTTTGTTTTCTCCCTTCCAATAAAATTGAGAACAAATAAACAAAAAACTCAATTTTATTGTATGTTTTTTTGTATTGCCCGCGGATATGGAGTGATGCAAGCCTGGGAGACTTGCCTCCTCTTTCTGAGGCTAACCCAGTGAATCTCACAGACGCATCAATTAATTAAAATAAGGATATCAAGAACTGTTCTTCGTTATTTTATCGTAATTTTAGAAAAAGTTCAGCTGCCTCATAAATGCTTCCTTCCAGTAAGCGAATGAGTTTTTTTTATTTTTTCTCAATTTTCCATGGGACTTTTGATTTGAAACGACCTATAGGCTCATAAACAATCAGATAAAAACATTGAAGTTTTCAATAAAGAATAATTTATTCTACAGAATAACAAAAAAAAATTGTCAAATTCAAAAATATTTCAAATTAAACGTCATTTTTATTCATGATTGTTTTTGTTTTCTTGTGTTCCACTGTATTTTTTTCAAAATTCTTTCTAAACAGCTTTGACAACTGACACAATATTTTTTTTGAGATTATTCCTTAGAATAATTTTTATTCGTCTCTGAAAGAAGCAGATAGTTTTATTCTTAGGAATAAGCTATATCTGCCTGTTGAAAAATTGATTTTTTCTCTATCCTTAGGAATAAGTACTAACTGACTGTTTAACTGACTATTGAAAAATTGGCCCTAAGTCTTTTACGATTTTTTTTAGGCTACAATATCAATCACGAAACCAAAAGTCATATGTCCTTTCGGACCCAGCGTTACTCTCATGTAACATATCTTTAAAAATTTGTAAAAAATATTCCATTAAATAATTTTTTAGGTTTCGATGTCTTAGTTGAAAGATAATAACGCCTTGTTACTAGATTAGTACAAAAAGTTAGTCAAATATAATACTTTTAAACTTTTTTTATCGAAAAAGGAACTGAAATTTACATTTTTTTTATTTTTTGCAAATTTTTTTTTTTTATATATGTCATAATTTTGAAAAAAAATATAAAAAATGTTAATCCAGAAAGTGTTTTGTTTTTTGGCTTAGCAGAAGTAGCGTACATTATTGTTCTATAAAAAATTATTTTCCCAGTTGTCCGACTTTTTTTGGTGGTCGTAGGCAGTGCATGTTACTTACATGCAACAAGAGAGTAACACATTATTTTTTCTATTTATTATTTTAGAAAATAGCTTTTTGCTATTCAAATTTCTTAGTTGTGATGTTTTTGACACGATGATACTGAAAAAAACATTTTTTAATATTGATTTTCATAGCTTGGGTTCGAAAGGGTTAACTTTAACTTTGATTTAAGCAGCATTTTAGTATTTTAAAAATAAATGAGCCATTATTTTTGAAAGTGATTAAGAAAGATATTTCCTTCCTCATTTTATGTTATTAATGACAAGCCCAAAACAGCATTATATATTCTTTTTTTAAAGAAGTCTGATTTCAATTTTTTTTAACTAAATATATAAATCAATTCCTATTAAACTTGATTATTTATGAAAATAAGTTTTCTTTAATACCTATAATTTTACTTTAAGTGAAAAAAATTCTATACAAAAATATGGACTTAAATTTATTTCAGTTTAGTTTCTATGTTTATAATTTTTATTATTAATGAAAGTGGTATAATCCCATTTGGGGGTAAAAATAGTTAACTTTCTTTGAAAATTCAACAAATTTAATAGCATTTTAAAATTTAACACCTAAATAATCTAAAATGCAACATCTGAATTCCCTTACATTTATCTATATTATGAAAAACTTAAAAACGCAAACCCTTAAATATCTCGAATCATAAAAAAATGGACTTATACCATTTTTAAATACAACGAACGGCTCAAATATTGTTAAAATATAAGGCAATCGAGGAAAAATTAAAAGTTTTCAAAAAAAGAAAAAATGTGCAATTTGTTTGATATGTTCTTTTTTTCAAAATTTATTTTTTTTTCAAATTTAAATTTTTCCTCTATGTATCTTGAATTTACACAATATTTATTGCAATCTCAAGAGAATATGATCACAACAAAAACATTACCTATAAAAAAAGAGCCAAGTTCTCCTATGTTGAAACTATGCTGGCACAAAAAGTACTGAGATGTAAAAGTGTACCAAGTTCTAAAGTTTGAGTTAAAATTCGTATCAATAGAATTTTGATTGTTCTCTTGACAATTTTTCTTTTAATTACCGATTTTTAAAGTTATTTCAAAAATTGCCAAGTAAACAATCCAAATTTTACAGTGCCTCTTGATTTTGCGTTATTTATAACAAATACCAAAATGTGGTGTTTTCTGATGTTTTATATCATCTTAAAAGTTCAAAAAAAACTATTTGATAAATAAATCTTTAAGTTTGCAGATTTATTTCAGGTATAAGTTAATTAGAGACTCTATAAGACCCTAAAATTTTAATATAAAGGTATGCCACGAATTGGTTCAAAAGATACATTGAAAAGTGTCTCATAACAAAAATTATAGAAACATTTTTGGGATCCAAAAGAAACATGATGACAAAAATTTTAAACGTTGACTTCAAAAAGTTTTATTTGTTGGTCGAATTCAGGCATAGAATCTATTTTCCAAACATTATAAGTCGGAAACATACATTATATAGGATTTGTTTTCAAACTAAAATATTTCCATCTTTGTTTTTTGTGTCATGTGACGGACCTATGCATTTCTGTAGACAAAAAAAAAAACAACTGCATTCCTTCAACGCTCATTTTAATGACTCCATTAACGTCACCTAAAAATATTGACCATAAACCCTTCCTCTACAGCAATACAACATTGCTCTTCTCTGATATTCAACCGATAACTACTGGTCACGTTCGTTTAAGTGTAAAAAGGGCGAATTCAATTTAACGAGTTATCCGCTATAAAAAAAAATAAAGAGAAAAACCCGCCACAAAAACAGTGACTTTTCCTCATAAAAAACATTCATGACCATAAAAAAAAAGTTAAAGATGAATATCCGTTCTGGGAAGACGTTAGTCTGTGCCTGTATCTACAAAAAAAAAAAATAAACGTCACACTAAAGGTCACAACACAAAAAAAAAATAATTACAAAATTTACTATCAGATCAACGTAAATCACTTGCATCTCACGCGTTTGTTGTTGTTGATCTCGCGGGTTCGAGTTTGTAAATCGCTTTAGTTAATTATTTGTCCCCATGAATGAAAGAAAAAAAAAAAGAAATGAAAAACAGAAAATTAAAGTAATAAGAAGAAAAGTATAATATTTATTTGACTCGCACGGTGTGATGTGATCTAAATGATAAATGAAATTAAGTCACGTACTGTGTTGACTTTTACAAAAATCCAAGAGACCATAACAAAAATGTATGTAATATCCAAGCACTTTGGGATAAAATATTTTTGAAATCGGAAATAAACCAACCATAATGGCTGATTGCTCATTTTCGTTCAGTTTTGTTTTCGGATGTGAAGAAAAAACTGCATTTAAACGATCTTTCGTTAAATACCCGTTATTATTGAACGAACATTCATTTTAAACGAAATTACCTTTTTTTTCAAAAAAAAAAAGACACGGGAAAGCTCCATGTTTCGCAGGGTTCACTGCTCCAGAGTTAGCGTAGGTTTAACTCAGGTTTAACTCAGACTTAACTCAGTGTAAACTCGGTTTAAACTCTGATTTAGAAAAAGAAAATAACTTACCTCATTTTCATCGAAAATTTCCCACTGTTCGCTCAAGTTGGTCCGACAAGAGATGCAACTAGCGTGGGCTTCCTGGTTTGATTTTATAAAAAAAATAAAAACACACCATTCCCATCACAAAAAAAGAATTCTGCGTAACCGAACAATCCTTTCTGTGTCTGTTTGTTTGTACATCTGTGTTCTTCAACCTGTGATCTGAAATTGTTTTCATCCCAAGTTTATCTCCGGGATTAAGTCATATTGACAAAAAGGACTAATTTTAAGTTTGATTATGAGAAGAAGAAATTAATGACTACGATTAAATAAAGTGTTGCGCTCTGTGGTTATCTTTTTTGGTTTAGTATAGTGGCGTACGATCATTATACGATTAAAAAGGAGGCTTGACTTGAGTGTCTTGTTTTTTTTTGTAGTATTTTTGTTTACACTGTAAGATTTAACAGAGATTTATGAAAGGATGTCAGGTGATTAATCTACAAAGGCAGCTTCCTGCATTCCCAGATGTTGCATCATTCAGGTGAAAATTATGTATTAATAAAAATGCAGTTATATTGAATCACCGAAATTATATTAAATTGTGATATAAAAAAATCTTGATGTGTGGTGATTTGACAGGTCATAAGAAGTATTTTTTGAAATTTTAAAACCTTTTATTTGTGAAAGATGCAGGTCGTTCAAAGGGATTTTAATCGCTACGTGTGAATGCTTAAAGAGGATTAAAAATCCCCTTGTTAAGAAGAGTGTTTATTTTTTGAACATTAGAACTTAATTTTTGAAGAATTTTTTTCCAGCAACTAGTATAAAAACAAGAGTAACTTCTTTGAAAATAGTTTTTACCAAATAGTTTAGTAATTTTCTCATGTTTTTTTTTGGAAATAAAAATTTAGACTAAGGAATTTCATGTAATCTCTAGTGTTTTGGTATAAACTGGTCTAATGCTATTTATTTCTTTTTCTGCATTTATCCGTTTATAGGGATAAAATCATTCTCATTTAAAAATACAAAATCACATTTGATTGCATTTTAGACCAGTTCAATTCAGCCAGACTAAAGAAAATTGACTTCGGATTGGTCTAAAAAAGAATCTTATCGATGAAACACTGAAACAATATAATAACTAATTTGTATGTTTTTCTATTAATATAAACGATAAAGATAAGGAAATAATTTTAAGTACCTACATCCGGTTGGTATAAACTTAAAAGTGGCTTCAAAACTCCATAAAGATAAATTTCAGTTTTTGTAGGTTTATGTTTTATTAATAGTTTTCTAGTGAAAAAAAAGAAAAAAGATCCCTAAAAAATATTTTCTTTGTGAATTGGTATAAACTGGGCTACTACAGATATTGATTAACATGTTTGTTTTTTTTTGCTTAAAAAAACATGTTTAACAATGATGACAAATTATTCACCATTTTTCTTATACCAGTTTCTTAACAGTAAAATTTAGATATACCTACGAAGATTAAGTGCAGAAATTATATTATTAATTGCTTTTACAGGTGAAAAAAAGTATTTATTTAAGATACTGTAGCGCTGGAAGTTCATACTTTTTTTTATACCAGATTATACCAGTCAAACAAAATATTATTTGACTACGCCCATATTTTTGACAAATTTCAAAACAAGTTTTATCCATGTTTTCTAGATACCAAATCTCTCGATAGTAGTGTAAAGTTTGGCAAAATTTGCAACTTATAACATTCACTAAACATGTTTTGTTATATAACATGTTTTGAAATTAGTGAATAATTAACCGTTATTCTTTTAAAAAGTTTAAGTTTTTTGCAAGTTTAAGTATTTTAATATAAATAAAAATAAAGAAAACAAAATATTTTAAAAATTTTCTAATTGGTATAAACTGGTCTTCTACAGATATTGATTAGTTTGTTTGTATTTTTCACTTTCCTAAACAAGATTAGCAATAATCGGAGAATAATGTACTATAGCTTGCATTTGATATGTATGTTGTACCAGTTTATACCAGTTTGCTGAACAACGAAAATTAGTTATACGAGTTCAGAAATTATCTTCTTTAAAGGTTAAAAAATATATAGTTTAAAAAACTAAACATACTTATAGAAAATGGTTAGATCAAAAAGCGTTGAGCAATTTGTTCAAACTTTATAAAAGTACACGCACGGTCCGGACCGGAAGTGGGTCAAAAATCAAAATTAAGTTCCAAGATTTTATTACATTGTTAGTTAGTTAGTTAGTTAGTTAGTTAGTTAGTTAGTTAGTTAGTTAGTTAGTTAGTTAGTTAGTTAGTTAGTTAGTTAGTTAGTTAGTTAGTTAGTTAGTTAGTTAGTTAGTTAGTTAGTTAGTTAGTTAGTTAGTTAGTTAGTTAGTTAGTTAGTTAGTTAGTTAGTTAGTTAGTTAGTTAGTTAGTTAGTTAGTTAGTTAGTTAGTTAGTTAGTTAGTTAGTTAGTTAGTTAGTTAGTTAGTTAGTTAGTTAGTTAGTTAGTTAGTTAGTTAGTTAGTTAGTTAGTTAGTTAGTTAGTTAGTTAGTTAGTTAGTTAGTTAGTTAGTTAGTTAGTTAGTTAGTTAGTTAGTTAGTTAGTTAGTTAGTTAGTTAGTTAGTTAGTTAGTTAGTTAGTTAGTTAGTTAGTTAGTTAGTTAGTTAGTTAGTTAGTTAGTTAGTTAGTTAAAAGCGTATTAACAAAAGCATTTATTTACAATGGTGTAGCGCGGGAAATTGTTAAATTTCGCTGATATGTACTAGTTTCTACCAGTCAAACAAAATATTCTTTTAAAAAATCTAATTTATAAAATTTTTTTGATGAAATGGATAATATTCTGTGACAGCAGCCCTTAAAAAAAACGAATAGTTTTAAGCGTTTGGTTTTAATCTTCTGTTTCTGACCATTTAGTAGTTTTCATTGCACTTGAAAGTCAATCATCTTGAATTTCTCCATACAACAAATTCATCAAGAGATGTATTTTTTTACGTATTTCTCACTGTGATTCCGTCAACATAATAGTACCTACTTGGACATAAAAAATTGCAATAAAAATTTAAAAGATCGTTATAGATATAAAAGTCAGATTGTTAAATCATTGACTTAACTACTTGCTATTTGTTTACACAAGGAAAATCCCATCTATCCATCAATTAGTACATACATTCATATAAATGGGTCGATAAACCCATTAAAACAATCCTCAGAATCCCCAGAACCAAAACCAAAAAACCCCATCATAGCTGAAAGCAAGCAAAGCATATATCCACGTAAAGACCCATCTAAATTTGAGGCGACTATATATTTTACAACCCATTATCTAATTTCTAATCGTAAAAATGTGTAATTAAACTGTTTTACAGTCTGTCTTCTATTTATTTGTGTGATAGATACAATAGCTAACCAGTAATGAATCACTGCTTGTGTCCGAAGAAGAACTACCATTCCATAGGTTTGGATGAATTTCTTGACACTTTTTATGGTTGTTTTTCCTTCGGTTGGATTGGTCGTTGAAGTTGTTATATATTATGGATGCGTGGTAATAAACAAATATAAATTGCAGAGTATTTTTTAACGATATCAAAATCTGTGAATCTTTAGTTTAACTTTTTTTTAACAAAAAATCCTTAGATTATGGGCTATAAAATTCAACTTATTGTTCGTACGTCATCCATCAGATTTAGTTCTTTTTTTAGTGAAGTGGTAAGTCTGGTCTTAATTATAGCAAATAATTTGAATTTGATGATGGTTTTGTTGGATGAGAGACTGTGATTTTTAATTATTAGCAAAGTAAGTCATAAATTACTACTGGTTAGCAGGAATGTCGGTTAAATGACTCTTATATGTACGTATTTTTCATCTATTTAATTCTTTGAACTTAATACCTAACACATTTGAAAGTTTTTTTTGGAGATGAAAAATTACATATAGTTAGTTAAACGGACATTAATTGTGCTCGTTTAAGTATCTGATCGCAACAAAAATACAAGAGTAATTTAAATCAAACTGTATTAAAAATGTAAAGGAAAATGTAACCCATTAAACAAAAATCAAATTTCTTGTGTTTGGTTTTAGGGTTATCGCTGCCAGAAAAATGCATTTGGTAACCTGTTTTGTGATAAAAAAGAGGTTGTCTGTAAGGCCGGTTTACGGACGATGATTGTACGTGATAACGTCGTCAGAAAACAGGCTGTGTGCTTTTGTTTAAAATGAGTCATTTTTACAATGCGCAAAAAGTATAAAAATAACTTATTGAAAACAATCATTTTCATAAAAAAAAAACATGAATTTTTATCTTCTCACGTCATTAATTCAATTTATTCCCTAACAACCTAAAAAATTGTATACCATGTGAAAGCTTATTATTTCACCTTTCATATGACGTATCAATCTCATTTCAAATATGCCTACAAGAGAAGTTAGAATCAATCAATAGAAAAGTCAACCATGTCGAATTTCCAGACTGAGATTACGGTACCTACTTCCCACCCTGGTGGCTGCCTGTTCGGGGGGCAAAAGATCTCCACTGGTGTTTTGAGGTTTTTCGCAAGTTTCTTGATTTAACATTGTGTAGCTTGTTGTTAGTCTACTGTTATGTGTGATATACCAAATGAAAAGTAATTGTATAAGGATGCTCATAAAAGTTTAATAAAATTTCTATCTGCTCTTGGTCAAAAGTTATAACCTGTTGAATTCTAAAATAAAAAAAAATTTTATCTCAAAATTGTGTTTACGAAAATGATTGAAACTTCGCACACATTTAGTCGTGGTCATGGTCTATCATTATTCTATATACTTTATTCCTGTATATATTAAAGAAAAAAAGATAAAAATAAAAAACGATGAAAATCGGTTAAAACCGGTCAAAAAACGTATTTTTTTAAAACTTGTTTCTTCCGTTATTCAGTCAAAACTCATTAAACGATTCCAATTTTTCGCACATGTATGCATAAGGCCAAAACCTACATGTCCTATAAGTTTGAGATTTTTCGAACGCTCAAAAAAAAAAAAGCTAAAAATCAAAAAGTACCAAAAAATACCCCTAAAAAACAAGTTGTTTTTAAAAAATTCATATTTCGAAACGCAGAATGTTGAAAAAAAATCTGTATGAGACTTCCCTACCCAAAATCACCATTTTGTCATAGCCCCAACACGTGTACAACGTTCAAACAAAACGTTATAGCTTAGTTTCAAAACTTTTTAGAATTTTTTCTTAAATGCGGTTATTCTTAAATTAGTCTCATCTATCTATAGCAAAAAAAATCAACTCTACAACTTCGCGTTTAAATTTTAGCTCAAATTTCATCTTTCCGTTTTACCCCTGTTTACCCTATCAAATGACGGAATTTTTAAAAATCCTTCATGTGGGTTTAGCTGTAGGTTATTATCTTTCAAATAAGCTATAGAAGATTTTTGTTTCTCTAATAGTTTATTTTTAATTTTTAATTGAAATTTTTGGCTCGAAATTTTTGCCGCGTGAGTGGAACGGGAGAAAATGGCGTCACTTTTTTGTGGGGGCTGCCACGGTTCATCCATTTATAAGACGTTATCACGTAAAAAAAAAAAATTAAAATAAAAAATCTGAATTTTTACCAGAGTTGTAGAAATATCAATTGAAAAACTATGCATTTGAAATTAAAATAAAAATATAAAAAAAAAATTTATTGCAAATAAAAACTTTTCTGCTTTAAAAAAATTCAATGCAAAATGTGCCTATGATTATGAAAGTGGACTAAGTCACTTTTTGCATTGTTTAAAGAAAAACTTACATAATAATTTTCTTATAACAATTTAATTATATTTCTTTTATGAAATCACTAGAGGAGCAATAAAGAAGTTTATTTACTGCAATTTCGCTTTCAAATAAACTTTACCTCTTAAATTATAATTATTTTAAGGCTAGATTTGAGGCCATTTTTAGGAGTGACTTAGTCCACTTTCATAATTAAGGGCACAAATGTGTGTTTTTTACAATTTTGACTATTTAGCCTTACTATTTCAACTATAATATTGGACCTAATGTTATGTAAGGCCAAACAGTCAAAATTTTAAGAAATTCGAAGAATATAAAAAAAAATATTTAATGCTCACATTTTGCATTGAATTTTTTGTTAAGCATAAAAAAATGCTAAAAAAACACTAAAATCACTTCTTTTTAAGCCAAAGTATTCTATCAAATATTATACACTTTAACTTAAAAACAAGTGATTTTAGTGTTTTTTAGCATTTGAGTTGGGTTGCCGAGTAGGTACTTGTCTGCATTTGCGAAGTAACATCCGACATTTCTTAGATAGAAGAGAGTATTATCTAAAATATGGTGTATAGTTTTGCTTTCTAGTGAAAAAAAGTTAAAGAAGATTTTTGTCAGTGTTGTTTTCATTTGAATAGGGTTGCCACAGTTGTAAGTTTACGTTCTTTATATTATTTTTTACTATTTAGACTTTCGTTTAGCATTTAACAAATTTTTTTATCTGGCCAAACAACAAAGATATAAATGTATTAGTTATGTGACAATTTTTCCTTTAAAATAGGGTTGCCACATAGAAGTTTCTATTTTAGAAGTGGCAACCCTATTTTTTGGCGTTTTGTTTTCTCCGTGTAGAATATTTTTTTAGTACAAATATAACTAACTTATCATTTGCTTTATTGATGTTTCTTTCTTTTTAAAGAAAGACCACAAGAAACTGATGTAAAATTTACAAACCCCTATGTTTGAAATAATACATCAATTTTACTACCTTAAGATTTCTGAAATCTAAGTGATTTATCCATGCTTTTTTATGGCAATCACTATCTATTATTCAAAAACCTCCCTTTTTTGTATTTTCCTAAACTATATATACTGTTGATAGCTTCATTTATGCTATATGAACTGAACAGTGTGCTTAACTAAACCCGTATCTCCTTGGCTCAGATTGGAAATGAACAACGTTCTAGATACCTACGATAGCTAGCTATGTGATAAAAGTGAAAAAATTAATGACCGAATAGAATTTAACTAGTGTTAAGTATATTTGAGCAGTAAAAAAATGTTCTTCCTCTGCTGTCTTTTATAACTGCTCGTAAATGTTTTTGAAAATATTCGTTTTTTTTTATTAACTTTTGTTGCATGTGCTGGTGCACAACATTTTGGAAATAAAACAACATTTTACGACCACCAGCAGCGTTTATTATATTTCTAAGTTACTTACGCGTCGTATTACAATGCCATCCTAAAAAAAACTTATAAAATTTATTTCAATCAGAATCTTAATCACGTTTTTGAAAGGAACCTTAATGTTTGTATTGTCTTGTAAAACTCTAATTGTTGTCAAATGAGTTGTTATTTATAGTATCAGATGAGTGAATAATTTCATCAAACAAATTTATTCTATTTTGGTAAAGAAAATGCAGTCGAAAAGTTAATGACCGTATAACACTTAAACATGGTTATAATAAATATGTTTTGTTTAAAATAAGGGCAATATAGTTGGACAAGGAAAATCGGTAATAGACTACTGCGCGATCTCGGGAAAATGGATGGATTTCGTAAATCATTTCAAAGTTGAACAGAAAATATTTTCAGACCATATGCCAATTGCAGTAACGTTTTCAACAACGGTGCACAATAAAACTAAATCAATTGATCTACCTCTGAAACTCATATGGAAAGAGAGTAACAAAAGCAGCTTTGAAAGCAGACTAGCCCTAAATCTTGCTCAAATAGAAACACAAACTGACCACGAATCGCTAGAAAATTTAGTAAAATGCATCGTGAAATCTTACCCAACTCCTGGTAGAAACACCAAACAAGCAGGAAAACAGAAGTGGTTCGATCGAGAATGCAGAGAAGCGAGAAAACTGTCTTTCAATTTGCTGAACACAATAAGGAAGTCAACCAATGTAGATGAAAGACTTCTTCTGCGTTACAACCAAACTAAAACTAATTTAAAAAAATTATTAAGTAAAAAGAAGAACGAATACCTACAACAAACAGCACGAAACCTTGCAACCGAAAGAAACCCAAAAGAATATTGGAGGCAATTACAAATCCTAAAAGGCCAAGAACACAAATGTGGAGTCAACATTAATGGAATCGTATTGAGAGACCACTTCAAAAAATTACTCAACCAAAATACATTGAATATGCCTATACAGTATGCAGAACCATTTGTAGAAAACCAAATTCTTGATGCAGATATATCGTTGGATGAGATAATTGTGATAGTCCAACAAGCAAAAACAGGCAAAGCCCCAGGACCAGATCGTGTTTCAACTGAATTTTATAAAAATGCACCAATACAATTTCTCCAGAAAATGTGTGAAAGTTTTAACTACATTTTTAATACGGCCCAGGTACCTAACTCTTTCAAAGAAGCTCTAGTATTTCCCATATACAAAAAAGGAGACCCAAATGATCCAACAAATTATAGAGGTATCTCGTTTACAAATGGTATAGCAAAAATATTTACAGGAGTGTTACTTTCTCGTATAACAAATTGGGTAGATGAAAACAGCCATCTCAGTGTATATCAATCAGGTTTCCGCTCTGGTTTTTCGACTACTGATAATATCTTTGTGATAAATACAATTATCCAGGACTTCCAACTCCGTCAACGTAAATTATATATTTTCTTTGTAGACTTCAAGGCAGCCTTCGACACTATAGATAGAAAAGCGCTATATTTTAAATTAAATCAACTGGGAATGTCGACAAAAATGCTAAGCATAATAAAGGAACTGTACAACGGATCAAAATCAGCAGTATGGGATGGAACAAAAGCATCGGAATGGTTTGAAACCAAAACTGGTTTAAAACAAGGATGTTTACTAAGTGCCATGCTGTTTGTCCTTTTCATAGACGATGTAACATCTTGTTTACCTGCCGGAATAAACATAGCTAACAAAGTTATAAAATGTCTCCTTTATGCTGATGACCTGATTTTACTAGCTGAATCACCTAAAAGTTTACAGCTGATGATTAATAAGCTAAACGAATATTGTAATTCCGGGAACCTTATCATCAACCTTGATAAATCTAAAATTATGGTAGCAGGCTGTTCGAGAGGACGATGCTCACAAAGAGAGAAATGGTATTGCGGTAGAGAGAATATTGAAGTAGTCAAAACCTACAAGTACCTTGGAATCGATGTAACTCCAACCTTCAATATGAAACAACATCTCTCTTCAAAACTTATCACAACGAAAAATGCCATTAATATTAGTTGGAATCTCCTATTGAGAAAGAAAGAGGTACCGAATTCAGCTAAATACAAGGTATATGAAGGGGTTCTACGTTCAATGATGTGCTATGGAGCTCAGGTGTGGGGCTTTCAAGAATTCGAGGAAGTCGAAAAACTACAAAGATTCTTCATCAAAAAAGTATTTCAGCTTCCTAAAAATACTCCAAATTATATGCTTCATCTCGAAACGGGACTAGCCACTCTTTATATATTCACTCTGAAACTACATGTTGACTACATCATAAAAGTTATCTCGACGTATAGTCAAGAAAGGCTGCAACACGTTCTAGGATTGTATGCTATCAGAAGGAATCATCCCTTTATACAAAAATGGAAAGAACTAGCTGAATCAGTCGACTCACCTTTGGATGCAGACATTGAAAGACCATTAGAACTCAGAAATCAAATGTATGTTATAATAAGAGAATTAGATATAAAACACAGAGAAAACTACACGAAAAAAGCACTAGAATCAGAAAACCGACTCATATACCCAACTCTAGTCCATAACCTCAACGAAAATAATTATTTCAAAGACTCAAATAGCTGCAGAAAAATATCGTTGTTGTTTAGAGCGAGAGGGGAACTCCTCAACTTGAATGGAACGTCTTTTAACAATAGCGAAACCAATTACTGCACACTATGTAATCAACATGCTAGAGAAGACACGTTTCATTTCATGGGTATTTGTCCAATATTGAGAAACTGGAGGATGCAGTATTTCCAAAAACCATCTTTAACCCTAGAGGAACTCAAGGAACTAATTAATGGACCGAATTGGGAAGCAATATATAAATACTGCAATGAAGCTCTTAATTATAGAAGACTAATTATTACGGAATTTATTTAGAATATTTAAGTTACATATATGAACCTATTAGATACTATTATATAGGTCCCTCCGACAGACGGCAAATTTCGCCATTGTCATTTCATTCATTTAAAAATTGTAACAAAACAAAATGTCAAAACTGTGTTAAATAAATGAATCTTAATCTAATCTAGTTGGATTTCGAGTAATCTGGTACTGGCACACGTTTATTGTATCTCCTAGAGCTTGAAAGTTGCACCAAACGAATCCGGAAAATTAACAATAATTGTATCTGGAAACCCAGCAAAACAATAGAAAATGACGAATTCAGCAGATCAAAAGGTCAAAGCAAATAAGGAACCCAATTAATCGAAAAAGAAATTTGGCAAATCTTTAAGATAACTTGGAAAATGAACAAATCGGATAAATCAGTGGACGAATCTGAGAAATCAATATCAAATGAGTTCAGGAAAAATAGTACAAAAAATCAATAAATTCATAAAGGTCTTAAAAATATTTTTAGTGAAAGGGTGTTTTTTTTACGGCCTATGTGTTAGAAAGGTTTCAAAACAACTGACATAATTTTTTTCTTATTTTTTAAACTTGGTGAAAAAGTTTAAGGCTGAAAATTGGTACAGAGCAGTTAAATATCGATTAAAGTAAAATGTCAAAAGTCCCCTAAAGTCTCATGTGTTCATAAAAAGTTATTTAAGTTTTAATGTCGAAAATGTAGGTTTTTAATATATATAATCGAAACGGGAAGAGCTAGCAAAAAAAAATATATGGATGACTTGTAGGTTTTGTAATTTCCTAAAAAAAAAAGGTTATGACACTTTTTTTTCTACGAGATATTGTTGAGAAGATATCGTGGTTTTAAAATGTGTCAAATGTCGAAAATATCGGTTTTTTGCCTGTTACTCTTAAACGATAAGTCCTATCAAAAAGTTGTCTTTGAAAAACTGATAGATAATGGTGCTCCTTTATATTACTACATTTTTTGTTTTTTTTTTTTTTTTTGTTGAAGTAGTCTTTCAAAAAGAAAAAAGAAAAACTTTTTATTTTGTCAAATTCAAATTCAAAAATTGCGAATTTGTGTACATAGCTTCTAAAATATGAGTTTTTTTACTTATATTTTTAACTCGTATCATATACTATAACGCTTTCCACAAAAAAACTGAAAATATGTTTTAGTTACTGATCGTTTTAAAGTTAGTGAGCTCAAAAGAGTGGTATATATAGAAATAACGTTTTTTTGTCTATTTTCGTGAAATGGTTAGTGTTATCCAAACAAATTTTCCCGAGCTGTAATTTAAAAAAAAAAAAAAACAATTTTTTTTTATTTGGACATAAAAAATATCATTTTTTTATACTTAACTCTTCCAAAATTCAGTTTTTGAAAAACATTTTTAAATTTATTTTATAGCCCATGATGTTTTCCATAAAAAAGATTAAGAAGTACTTTTTCATAGCTGCCATCGTTTAGAAGATATTAGCTTTCAGAGAGAGGACTATACGAAAAAAATCACGTTTTTTGTATTTTATTCTTAAGTAGTTTAGTCTATCGTAAAACCTTGAAAAAATTCGCATAGGGCTGACAACTTGCACAGTGTATTGAAACATCGATTAAAGTAAAATTTTTAAAATCCTCAAAGATCCCATGTGTGCATAAAAAGTTATTCAAGGTTAAATGTCGAAAATAAAAGAAAAAACCCACGAAATGAATATGAAAACTAATAAAAAAGTTTCATTTACAACAGAAACTTGGAATCCAAGCGGTCTTTTAAAAGATTTTAGGTCAGGGTGTTTTTTTTTTTTGGGAAATAAGGTACCCTTATGAACCTTTTTATTAAAAATGTTGCCTTTGCCATAGGAATTATACAGGTAAAATAATTCTATACATTTTTTTCATGTTAAAAGGTATTTTTTTGCGGATACAAAATGTGGGTAAATTGCTAAAACTAAGTAATAATAATATTGAAATCCAGCAATTTTGTTAAAATAGTGTTTGGTAGCAAGAATCTAAAGTGTTTTTACGGATCAATCATTCTTAAAAGTGTGAGTTCTTGATTGGAAACAAAAAATGCTGGACTAACCTAATAGTCGGAGAGGCGACCGACCGTCGAGTTACTTAGCTCATAAGGTTAGAGGTTAAAATTGGTGTCAAAAGAAAGATAAAATGATACTGAAAATAAAAAAATAGGGTTGCCACTTCTAAAATGGGAACTTCTATGTGGCAACCCTATTTTAAAAGAAAAACTGTCACATAAGTAATACATTCATATCTTGGTTGTTTGGACAGATAAAAAAATTTTTGAAATGCCAAACGAAAGTCTAAATAGGAAAAACAAAATATAGGTCGTTTCAAATCAAAAGTCCCATGGAAAATTGAGCAAAAATAAAAAAAACTCATTCGCTTACTGGAAGGAAGCATTTATGAGGCAGCTGAACTTTTCCTAAAATTACGATAAAATAATGAAGAACAGTTCTTGATATCCCTGTTTTAATTAATTGATCCGTCTGTGAGATTCACTGGGTTAGCCTCAGAAAGCGGAGGCAAGTCTCCCGGGCTTGCATCACTCCATATCCGCGGACAATACAAAAAAAAATACAATTATTTAATTTATTTATCATTTGAAGGCAGTTTTGATAACTTTGCCGAAGATATTGTTATAGGACTAGGTGAAGATGGACCAGAAATGGCCAGTTTATATGATAGCAATTCATAACTTAAAATACTATTCACATCTTTTCATTTGTATAATTGGGCAGTAAATATCTTATTTTTATTTTTCAATTATTTTGGAGTAGTCACCATAGAAATCATTAATAAACAAATTCAGATTTTTCGTTTGCTTATTTTTTTCTCTAGCATTTCTTTCATTCAAACAAGCATGATTTGTTGTTATTTTTGAGTTGATTTGTCGCAATGAGCCAATAAAATTGAGTTTTTTGTTTATTTGTTCTCAATTTTATTGGAAGGGAGAAAATAAACTCTGAGTCAGGACTTTTGATTTGAAACGACCTATAATAAAATAATATAAAGAACGTAAGCCTACAAATGTGGCAACCCTATTCAAAGAAAACAACACTGACAAAAAACTTCTTTGAACAAAACAGTATAACTTTTTATGCACTAGAAAGCTAAAATATACACCATATTTTGGATAATACTCTCTTCTATCTAAAAAAATGTCGGGTTCTACCTCGCAAATGCAGACAAGTACTCGGCAACCCTACTCAAATGCCTAAAAAAAACAGCAAAATCACTTGTTTTTAAGCCAAAGTGTACAATATTTGATAGAGTTACGGGCTATAATATACATCATGTTTTAGCTAAGTCTCAACAAAGATATATGAATGTTTTATATATGTGACAATATTTCCTTTAAAATAGGGTTGCCATATAGGTGGCAACCCTATTTTTTTATTTTCAGTATCAACTTATCTTTCATTTGACACCAATTTTTACCTCTAACCTTATGAGCTAAGTAACTCGACACGGTCGCCGCTTGGACTATAATGAAATGGTAATAACTTTACTAATGGGAAAGAAGCCAAGAATAAAGAGACTGCATAAAATAGTTTTAAATGAAAGGGTGTTTCTTTTTCAACTAATACTAATACACAACTAATACTATTTCACTCAAACGCCTGCTTCTTACTGCATTCGTGGTTGTTGAATTTTGTTGAATTTTTTAATTTTTTTTCTTTTCTAGAAATTGTAGCTTTGCAAAACAAAATTTGTTGCGCAAAAATTAATTTTGTAGCTCCTCTCAGTCATTTTCTATTTCAATTTCAAGTTTAAAAAGTGCACTTCCTGTTCGCTGTACCAATGCACGAAATTTAAAAAAGACTTTTTTAAATTTTTGAATTTCGCATTTTTTTTTTTGGATTTTAGAAGGTCACTTTTGAGCTATGTTTTCAAAACAAAATCTTGAATATTTCAAAAACGGTTTGAGCTACAAAATTGGGGTTTGTATCAAAAATAATGTATTCAAAAGCTACAATTAATTGCAAAAGAAAAAATTAAAAAAAGTGGTTTTTTAAAAAAGTCTCCACTGACTCGTCAAACCGGAAGTGCACTTCTGAAACTTTAAGTTGCAATAAAAAATGACTGGGTGAAGCTACAAAATTAATTTTTGCGCAACAAATTCGCATTTAATTCAGGGGCGTATACAGGTTTGCTTCTTGGGGGGGGTCATGCCATTTTTTTTTTTTTTTTCAAAAGTTTTGATAGCAGGCATAAACCTGAAAATGGGCTTTTTGAATTATTAATTATTTCGAATCAAAAAGTTCCGAATGTAGTTCTAAAAATAACCAAACAAAAACGGTATGAGATTCGTTTAAGTTTAGCGTTAAGCCTTAAAGCCTAGAACGCTGCTGATGTGAAACAAAATTTTTCGTCGGTCTCCACGAAGACAACGAAATGCTTGCGAAATTTGGACCGAAAAATACTCAAAAATTGCAAAACATAAATGAAAAAAAAAGCAAACACGCATCGCAGAAAGACATGCAATGACAAAATGAACAACAAAAACAAACAAAAAAAGCTCAAAATGTCATTTTTCCACACACAATGAATGTCCCCGGCAATTGTTTGTGTGCGAAAAAGAAGTTCGTTGTGCCGAACAGCGTACTACAGAACGAAAAGTTGAACGAAATTTTTGGTTTACCATTTCGTTGTTTTATTTTTGTATGGGATTTTTCGTTTCTTATCAGCAGCGTACTAGGCTTTAATTTTGACCAATTAAGGCTATCCTCTCCTAAAAATAAAATGTACTGTACGAGTACTTCGATTGAATAATTTGCCTTAAAACAACTGTTCATTGTTTTCCGCTAGCCCAGAAAGTTAAAATAAAAATCGTTTTTACTTAATAACAGTTTTAACTTTTGAATTAAAAGTCTTCCTAACCTCAGGCAAACGAATCGCAAAGTTTTGTAAAAAAAATTGAATTTGAAAATATAATTTTTTTTAAATTTTGTTTTAAAATTGTATAGGAATTTAAAATACCTCTATTAAAATAGTAAAGACAAAAAAAAATAATTTTGGCGATATTTTGGAATTCGTCCGTTTTCAGGTATTAATCAGCGGTTTACAATATAAAAAACATTCAGTTGTATTTATTAGATTAAGCCCTGCTTTTTCAATCGTCAGATAGACTATCAGAAGAATAAATGTCACTATAAAAAAAAAACTTTTGTTCCTAGGAATAAGCTCTAACTTAGGTTTATCTATAACTATTCAAAAAATTAGCCCTAAGTGATATTTAATAATAATATTTAAATTGCCTTAGATAAGGTTGCTTACATTGCTTCTATAATTGGCTGGCCATTGATGATTAACAAATCGATAGTTGTTTCAAAAAATGCAACAGATCTAGCAAATTTAGTATGTACAAAATACTGTTATATTCTGTAAGCAAACAAAATTCACCAAATTTTATCAGACGAATGTATTGAACTGGAACATTGCAAAAAACTAAAAAGATTTGAGAAATGATATCCTTCTTTAACATTTTGCCGATGACGAATTTTATCAACAGAATTAACCTCCACACAGCAAGGCCACAGAAAGCTTCCCTATTTAAAACATATTTTATTCACTTCATCATATAAAAAAAATAGAAGATATGGCTGCTTCTTTTATTTGCTGGTAAGCAGTGTCTTGCCCTTAAGATATTATTTTTGTGTACCTACTAGATTCAATTTCTTTTAAAAAGCTTTGAATATAATACTTATCCGGATTTTGTTTCCATACAAAACTCTACAGCACAGCTCAACTAATATTATCGAACGAATCAAAATAATCCTAATCCAGCATAGCTAAAATATGACCACATCCCCAAAATATGGTAAAATAGTTTGTTTGAATACCAAAAATTTTTTTTACTTTTAATTTTCGTTCATGTTCTAAAACTTCAACATTTTGAAAATAATCTTACTCAAAAGATTTCAGTATCACATAACAAATTCTTTTTTAAGTTCTGAGTTCTTGGGGGGGGTCATGACCCCGTGACCCCCCCCTTGTATACGCCGTTGATTTAATTAGCTACAATTTTGGGCATCAAAAAAATATTAATTTTCCTACTTTCGTCCGCTAACTTCAGTCTTATTTTAGCGGAATTTTGAATAACAAAAAAACTGTTCAAGCTACAAAAACCAAGTTAATGTAATTGAAAAGCATTTAAAAAGCTACTAATTTGGAGGTCAACTAAACTCATTAATTTCAATCATTTCAGATTTTGTCCGCTAACTTTAGACTTATTTTAGCGGAAAATTCAATAATTCAAAAACTATGCGAGCTACAAATTTTTGGTTTGCGCAACAAATTAGCATTTAATTAGCTACAATTAATGAGATAAAGTTTTTTTGATTCCGCCACAAAGTGTCCGCCAAAATAAGGGACGTGTTATCTGAATGGTTGTCATTGCAGGGTTTTAGGGTTTTAACCATTCTACAGGCCTTGTGACTTGAAAAATCAATTACCTAGTTTACCCTACTGAACCTTGAGAAGAAAGTTTTGCTATCGAGATATAAATTCACTGAAACCAATGACGCTATAGGGAATTGTTCCTCAACTTCGACATATTGATGAATTGGCCGACTGCGAAAACTAGTTTCGACTGTTTAAAGTCTTATGGCCATCCGCAATGATAAAACTGCATTCATGATTCATCTTTATAAAACTTTGAGACACATATTTTGTTTAATCTTAGTTCAATTTAAATTTATCTCATCCCCCTACATTTTTATTTAAGACATCTCCAGCTTGTTTTATTTCTGTTTTTATATTCCATGTAGTGAGCTATAAAAAAAAAGAAGAAATGTCGAGCATTCGAAACCATGCATTTCTCTGCTGTATTTGCATTCAAATGAAACAAGGAACTTAATTCCCTTTTGCCACAAAAGTAGACAACACCAGCACTACAATAAACCAACCAACCAAACCAAACCATCGCATCACTTTGGTTTGCCGGCGCGCCGTTGTTGATGCTGGCTGCCACATCATCCAAAAGTTATGGTAAATTTTTTGGTTTAAGTGGATATAAATCTTTGGCAAATTTATTTCCTTAACCAGATTCATTGCTATATACGAGTCTTATTCTTTTTTCCTTGTATCAAGGTTTTCTTTGAGCTTTAACAACATGTGCCTTGACTTGGTTTGGCACACATCCTCGTTCTTGTGCTCATTGAAAATGCAAATCCAATTCAAAAAATTAAATCTTTTTTCCACAAGATATACGCGGCGGCGGGGGAAGTGAAAGAGGTATGTATTGTATTGACAATACTACACCGTCCCTGAGATCGACCATAGTCAAAGGTTATCATTTTTAAACCTCCAAGGACTTATGACTTGCGGTGCCATGGAGAACAGGCCAAAGAAATTAGTCACTAATGCAATATTATACCGCGAAAAAGAAGAACAGCAAAAATTTCATAATGTTGTGGGTGTGAAAATATGCGATGGGAGCATCTTCATCTTTATCCGCACATTAAAAGAGTAAACATAAGATCGTTTAATTGTCAGTGATGCCACTTTAAAGTATTTCAATAATTTTTAAATTTTCTTTAATTGAGGTGGTTTTCGAATCTACATAATTTACAAGTGGATAGAAAGTTAAAAAACAAAAGTAAGTAAGCTATCCAAAATCTGTTATCAAAATAATGAGTAAAGAAACACTTTTATTTCTGACTGACAGCTGTCAAAAAAATTATAAGTTTATAAAATTCAGCGTATTCAGGATAGATGGCAACAATACAAATAAAAATTTACAGATTTTGGTGGAGGTTTAAACAATTTTTGGAACCCAAATTGGATTTTTTGTTTTTTTAATTTTTGCTAAATTTATTAAAAAAAAAAAAAAAGTAGCATTGGCATCACTGATTTTCAAATGTCAGAAAAATCCACCTCCTGTTGAGCTGCGGTGACAGCTTTCCGTTGCTTTTGTATAATATATTATGTATGGAACTTATTAATCCCGTTATTCGGTTAGAGGTTTTTGGCTTTATTTTGAAATCTTTTTATTTTTCAAATTGGTTTATGGCTCCAGAAAAACCCAAGGAATTTGATTTAATAAAGGCTATTCTCAACTTGAGAACAAGCGTTATACATTTTTAAAAGTTTATTGCACTTTTGTGCTAAATACTTTTTTGAATCTTACAATAAAATAAGAATAACAACAAAACATGGGAGTGTTGAAATAAAGAAAAGATATATAGAGAGGGTCCTTGACTTTGGTTGCGGTCTCGGTCTCTTCTTAGTCATATAAATGTGGTGGATTGCATGATTTTATAATATTCCTTTTGCTGTATGTTCAAATGGCTATTAGAAAAATTAAAAACGATGATTTAGTTGAATAATTCAATTTCCTTATAGTTTGCACTGGAATTCCTTGCTGCACAGATGTTTATTCTTTTTTTTTTTTTTTTTTTGCAGTTTGTGTGTTTGTTTGGTTTCATTTATTAGTCCTGTTCCTGTGAATTTAAGGAGTTGTTGTGTATTTTTATTTTGTCTACCTTATATCGCGTGTCATATTCGCATATATTGTAGAAAAAAAGGGTGGACTATTATTGAAGTCATGTAAGTACATTTGTACGAGTATATGAACCCAGTTTGTATGTAACTCTACTCATACTTACTATGCAATTTAATCTCTTCGACAATATTCCCCAGGAGATGGAGGGTAAAAGTTGTAATAAAAACGTGATACAGGTGCATACAATATGGAAAATTTACTCAGGTATTTTCTTATTTCAAATATGCATACGTATAACGGAAAACTTTTGGTTTGTTTGTATTTATCTTACTATTTCTAAAGCAATTTGCACTTGTTTTAATTTGCTGTGTAAGTCGTTATTTATTGAAGTAGGATTCCAGGTAACTTTTTGAAAAATGACGCGCTTTGCTTATGATAACTAACGCGCATCACTTTTGCAAAATGACGAGCGTCACTTTTGAAAAATGACGAACAAATGACAAGCGTTACTTTAAACAAATGACGTGCGTTACTTTTGAAAAATGAGGCGCATCAGTTCTGAATATGTCTTTTGAAAAATGACGCGGCTCACTTTTAAAAATGACTCGCGTCACATTTTAAAAAATGATGTCACTTTAAACAAATGGCACGCGTTACACATTAAAATGAAGCGCCTCACTTTTCGAAAATGACGACACTTTGGAAAATGACGCGCGTTACTTGTGAAAATTACTTGCATCACTTTTGAAAAATGGCACGCGTCACTTTTATGAAAAGAGGCGCATCATTTTTACAAATTACACGCGTCACTATTGCAAAGTCATGCGTGTAACTTTTTAAAACTGATGACTTATTAAAATGAAGCGCCTCACTTTTCGAAAATGACGACACTTTGGAAAATGACGCGCGTTACTTGTGAAAATTACTTGCATCACTTTTGAAAAATGGCACGCGTCACTTTTATGAAAAGAAGCGCATCATTTTTACAAATTACACGCGTCACTATTGCAAAGTCATGCGTGTCACTTTTTAAAACTGATGACTTATTAAAATGAAGCGCCTCACTTTTCGAAAATGACGACACTTTTGAAAATGGCGCGCGTTACTTGTGAAAATTACTTGCATCACTTTTGAAAAATGGCACGCGTCACTTTTTTGAAAAGAGGCGCATCATTTTTACAAATTACACGCGTCACTATTGCAAAGTCATGCGCGTCACTTTTTAAAAATGATTCGCATCACTTTTGAAAATGACGCGCATCATTTTTGAAAATGACAAGCGTCACTTTTGCGAAATTATGCGCTTGACTTTTTAAAATAACGCACTTCAGTTTTGAAAAAATGACCCGCGTCACTTTTCACTTTTCTTGCGTCACTTTTGAAAATTGCGTCACAAAGACTGAAAAATTGGGGAATTTTTATTTTTTTGGCATTTTCGATAATATTGCGTTACTGTCTGAAAGTTTAGAAATTGGGTATGGGTCATTATTATCAATAACTGTGCCAAAAATCATTACTACAAGATTAGACACATAAAATCTTCCTCTGCAGAATAGGCAAATTTACTGAGTTTTAATAGCTGTTAAAATTTATTCGATGACTTTGACTGAAATTAAGGATGAGAGTTAATCTTACCTTGTCTGTATCATTTTACTTCCGATGAGCAACGAAAAGACTCTCGTAAATCACATTCATATTTTATCAGGTACAATCCATATTAAATTCATACGAATCACTCTTTTCTGTACTATCTCCATTAAAAAGGATCAAAAGAAGGATTTCGATTTGAAATGTTTTATCGGTAACTGTAAATATAATTTAAAATAAACTCACCAATTCAACATTGGTTAGATGTACAAATTCGTCTAGGATAACAAAAAAACAAACTTTGTCCCATGGGATGACAATTTTGCAAACCAATCCTTGAGCAACTTAAGACTTTTGACTTCATATGTGAAAACCTCTATATCTGCATAAGGTAATACATTTTCGGTCACACAAATTGGATGCCATGGTTTAAAGCCCCCACTGGTGTATACTCTTGTAGCAGGAATATACACAAGCACATTGCGCCCTGAAGGCCGAAATAATGAACGAGCCATGTTGGTTGTTTGTCTTCGGTTGATCCCTTAACAAGTGACTGTTAGTTTTTCAAGTTCTGGGGCAGATTACCAATTCCATATACACAACATGAATAGATGTTTTTTTATTTTGTTTGAAGAGTTTAAAAGCAGTGGTGAGCACGCGGTAACGGTCGATATTCACTTGGTATAGAATCATGCCGAACAAAACTGATTGGGAAATGTTTTGCATTTGAACGGATATTTTGTTTGGTCATTGACATTTTGGTTGGGTCTTCTATATACAGATGAAGGAGGAAGAAGACAGGGAGCAAAGGATTTTTGTTGTTACTCGGTTGATGGTTGATTTTGTGGTAAAGAACTTGAAACCTAGACGATTGATTATTTGTTTTTGAGAGTCGAACGAATGATGGTGATGCTTTTGTGACAGATGAGGGAGCGGCCAAACTTATTTGCATACAATGGTGTGTGTGGTTCATTGCAAAACAGACGGATTTATTTGGGTTTATTTTTATACCGATGGATGTTTTTTTTTTTGGTTTTTTTTTGTAATAATGGTCGACAAAACCTTTTTGAAATTTGACGCATAAGAAGATGCAAATATTCAACTGGACTAACCAAAAGTTCATAGTTTTTTTTTAATATTGCATAATTATTTAAAATTCAGTCTTAAAAGTTTAAAGCTTCCCCCGTTTCAAAGTTATATATGAAAAATCACCATTTTCGACATTTAACCTTGAAAAACTGGGATTTTTGGGACTTTTGACATTTTACTTAAATCGATGTTTCAATGTAAAACTTTTCAGCTCTTTATGAATTTTTTCAAGGCTTGCACTTTGTTATGTCTATTTTATCTGGACTAATAGGAATCGGCAGTAGTAAAAAGCTAACAAAATTTTATTTTTTGAAAAATTAGGAAGAATTATTAACAAGTTGTGGTAGAACAAATAATTATATTTTAGATTGTTGGTCAACATTTAGTTTACACAATTAAATTTGTTGCATTTTTTGTTCAGCAAAATAAATAGTTTTCAACAAGAATTTGTAACAGAAAAGAAAGGTGACCGTTTAAATTTAAATTTGGACAATTACACTTTCTGGAGTGATATCTGCTATTTTGAATAATTAATATTAACACAAGAACTGGAACTTATTGCACTTAAACTGACAGGAAAGCCTTCGTAGAATAGGTCACTCAAGAATGTTGCTGATGTTTTTGAGCAAGGAGATTGGTCGGTGAAAAAAATTAAGGGATACAAAAAAATTCCAATTTATTTAGAGATTTTTCATGAGTGACTTTATTTCTCTTAAAAATGGTCATACTATGGAATTTAAAAAAAAGGAACTTTCTAGTTTTGAGATATTACAATGGAAATTTTTTTTCACAATATTCACATTGTCGAAATTTCTGAAAAAAAAACGTGAAGATCGAGTTTGAAATGCGATTAGGTAATGGGTGAAGGTACACTGAGGGAAAAAAGTGTTCAACGTTGATTTAACGTTGAAAAAACTAACGTCATACATCTTTAAATTAAAATTGAAACAAACAAATTTTTTTTATTTTTGTCGGACTTTAGCTTTTGTTGCGTTTTATGACCCATATTTCCAACAGTGAGATAGCACGTTGGTAAAGCATTCGCCTTGTGACTCAAGAAATGTAGGTTCGATCCCCAGTGGCTGCCAAATTTTTCTTTTTTTTTTTATTCAATTGATGCTTTTATGAAAATTGAAACAGCTTTGATTTAAAGATGTTTTATAATGGCAAACCACTTTAAACTAAACTAATTAACGATTTTCTACTTTGATTTTAAAATTTTCGTCTTCAACGCAAAATCATTCCGAAAACTAGTTGAATGAAAGTGGTTTTCGTTGGTTTTAAGTTGTTTTTTCCCCTTAGTGTACCAACTTTACCTTAAATTTAATTAAAATTTTAATTCAGCTGAAGTTTAAAAATCGGGCAGTTTTGTGGAATGCAATACGAAATCACGTTAAGGGGGGAAATCCCTCTGGAAATTTTTATTTTTGCATTAATTTTTTTTTGCCTTATAAATTCATTTTTCAACCGAAGAAACTATTTTCAGTGGTCTAAGCCTTAAATGAAGCCTCAAATGCCCCAAGATAGTCCCGAAACCCATGCCCATTCAACCTACCTCAGTACGAAAACGAAAACTTTAAACGCTTTTTCCTCAAAACGCGCTTATTTCCGCGCCGTGCAACGTAACTCAAAAACTAAATTTGCAAATTACTCTTTAAATTATTGGCCATTGCATGAACCTAAAAGTTCAACAAAATTTTTACAATAAATATTTTTTTTAACAATTTGTTTATAAAAAAACATTGTGTTTTTTCGTTTTTTTAGTCTCTAATTTTTATTTTACACTTTTTTTTACTAAATTTAGGTTCATGCAATGCGTATAAATATATTTTATTGGGAAAAAATTTCTTTTTTGATTATAAATAATTTTCTGGACCTGGACATTGCACGGCGGAAACTCGAGGCGTCAACTTTAAAGAGCTGTAGAGCCGCCATTTTGTTTTTTTTTTTTTTGTACTTCAAAAAATTTGTATCAATACTTTATAATGTCAATAATATCACATACTTTCCCAAATTTCAATAGGTAAATGCTTTCAGTTTTCCAAAAAAAAAATATTGAAAAAGCTGTCGTCCCGAGGAATTTCCCCCCTTAAGTGCGCTGTTTTAAATTATGTATTTCTTTGTTTTTTTTTTAATAATTTTGTTTTATATTTATTTAAAAAAATAGTTTTTCTATAAATTCAAATTTATTCATCAATAAAAATTTATACATATAAAAAAACTGAAAAAAAAACTTTTTTTGCATTTTCAAGTCAAAATCGTGATTTTTTTTTTAATTTATATGCATGCATATGTATTGGATTGAATCGAAACTTTTTAATAATTTTGTTGGCATATTAAAATGTAAAATGCACAGTCAAAATAAATGGGTTTTTCGATATTTCCAACTTAGCACTTGATTATCCCAAAAGCCATTTTTTCTTGATTTTTCAAATACCTAAGTGTTAAAAAATTTAAAAAAAAAGTTCCGTTCCGTTCCGGATTTTGGTGGGAAATTTATTCATTCTGTAATATCCTTCGTTAATTTTCTTGTGCAATCAGCTTTGGTGAGATATTGAAGGTTAAAAACAAAATGATCATTTTCCACATAAAGTTTGATATCTCAGCAAGAAATGGTCGTATCGAAAGTTAATTAAAGCTGAATGAAAAGTTTATCCGATCAGAATTTTTCCGAGTTTATAGACAACAACAAAAAAAAATGAACCCAACAAAATTCCCATATTTTATCGTTAGATCTCAAAACTAGAAAGTTTGAGATTTTTAATATTTTTTTTTTAATTTAAGTACAACTACTTTTAAAGGAAACACAGTTTCTTGAAAAAACTCAAAACATTTATAATTTTTTGTGATCCCTTAAGTTTTTCTCCTAGTTACTTAACAACTACAAAGAAAACTATTAAATAAAAAAGTTTTCTTTAAAAAAATATGTTGGCAAATGGTTTCGCCTTATCCTGAGAAATCCATCCGATGTATGTCTTTAAAACGTATGAAGTTTAACAGCAGAAGAACCAATATAATAAAAAAAAAAAATATGGAAATAAGATCTATTTTAGTGCTAGTCACTCATTTTGGCATTACACAAATTTAAAAACTTCATTGTTATTGCACTTTAACTCCCAATTGCCTTTATTATAGTGACTACTAGACTTTTTGTATCTACTACATTTATATACCGTTCCAAAAATATCAACAATTTTAAGCTTTAATTGAATTTATTTTTACTATTTATAGAACAATCTGGATAGCCATTTATCATATTTTTGTTTTCGAATTAACTTTTGATCAATTCTTAAACTGTCATTTAAATATTGTGGGAAAAATCATTACAAAGTAGCTTTATAGACTGGTTTTTATTTTTTCAACTGATGTAGACTTCTTATTGCAGCCTTCAAGTTAATTAAGAACTGCAGGTGGTACGAGTTTAAGAAACCTTTTGCAACATTTTACAAATTACCTTCACTGACTTATTGCTTAAATAAAAATATAGGTAAAAAAAAAAACTTATCATGGTGGGTAGTCATCAAGAAGGTCATAGAACCATGTCAACCATCAGCATCAGTTCACAGAACAGCCTTTTCTTATAGCCAACCAACTTCACGCCCTTAAACACCCCATTAGTGTCATTAGGTACAAGCTCTATCTGTTTTTCTGACAACGCATCCATCTGACATTCGCATTCGTCTGAAATCTGAAAGTAATACTTACAAGTTACAAAAAAACCAAGACTTAAGGTATCTGAATCTGAATATCAGTTTGTAGGTAAACAAGAGCTCCTATAAGAACATCTAAAGCAGTAATAACTCATTAAACAACAAAGCAAAATGAGTATCTGTTTTTTTTTTTTTGTTATTTCTCTGATGATGACTGCATTAATTTCGATTTGCTTGACTTAAATAAATATTTTTTTTGTAACTTTTTTTTTTAATTCAGTGATTTCTCGGAAATAAAGTTGATGTATAATTTGCCATCCAGACATCATGTTGCATGTGGGTGTAGAGTAAAGTATTTAGGTTTGTCTGGTTGTTTTGTGAGACTTGCGGATATATATTACAAAAACAACAAAAAAACAACTACAACAAAATTATACCTATCGGTATATATATTTTATCCAAATCAAGAACCAAACAATCAAATACGATTCCCGGAAATTCCCGGCTTATTAATGCATTCCTCGGCTGAATTATTCAAATTTTCGGTTAATTTCGCACGGTTCGGTGCGTTGAAAGTCGCGGTATACGGTAATTAGGGAAAATTTTCATTTTTCAAAAATACAACTCCAAACAAACCGACAAGACTCGAGCCAAGCGATGAAACAACGACGATTCGGATGATGCATTTCTCGGGTATATCGTGTGTAGAATATACCCTTCTTAGAACGATATGATGTATAGCGTGCATAATTTACAAATAAGAACAGAACTAAAAAAAAGTCGTCAAAATGTCAATTTTTCCAGCAACATACACTCGTTTTGCAAAATTATAACGAAACAAAAAAAAAAAAAACAGCAGAATCCTCTCTTGAAATTGGATCCGAAGTTCTTTATTTAAGCAAAGAACAAAAGATTTATTAACAGTTCAATGACCATTGGACACGATTTTCATTTTAGTTGAAAAAAACACAACAAAAACAAATACAACAACAAAAAAAAAACGAGGTTAATTATTAAGAGTTGATAAATATTAACGGTATACTCTCTATAATTCTTTCTATAAGGGTAGCTTTTGTTTGATAAGTCATTAAATCACTCATCATGATCAAAACTGAAATGCGCCATAATAACTCTCGCGCAGTGTTTTGTCTTGTTTTGCAAATAATTTATTATGAATCACTAAAAAGTCTTTGTTTTGTGTTGTATTTGGAAAAAAAAAAGGATGTCACGATTCACGACATGATACGATATGAAAACGGAAAAAAAGGACGTATCACACACAAAAGGAACTTATACTCCATTGCCATTTTTAAAGATGAAGTTTCACCCTCTCTCTGTCCTTGGGGAGCATATAGAAATTTATTCAGGTTTATGAAGGATAAATAGATATATGGAATCTTCTTATTCAATCAAGGTCGTATATATAAGTTTTGAAGGACAAAAAGTTATCTATTTTTTTGTTTGTTTTATAGGGAATTTATTTAGGGGAATTGAAAGAATCTTAATATTTAAATAGATTAGATTTATTTGCTTAACAATATGAAAGAATGGTTGACATTTTATTCCAAAAGATAAAGAAGAAGATTTTCAAACACAAGAATCTGATAACTGATAAACCATAACAGTAAAGTTACAATTTTTTTTAAATTCCAGCTTCGACCAAAAGGATTTAAATGAAAAGATTTTTTATTCCGTAAATTGTAAAAGAAGAAAATTAAAATAATTGTGTTTTGGGTACTCGATGGTGTATACGTAATATTTTTTTATTTCAATGTTATCCTGTTGAATAATTGAGTTCTAAAATAAATTTTTGTAGTGGACATTGGAATCAAAGTAAATTAAATTCACAACAATGTCACATACATATAATCGCTTTTAAGATGTAAGTTGCTTAGTGTTAAAAACTTTTTTTTTACAAGTTGTTAATTTCGGTTTAAGTTACAAAAAAAAACGAATAGGTTCTTTAAAGAAAATAAACAACTTTTTAAAGCTCGAAAAAAATTGATTTTATACAATTAAATTTTTTAGAAAAATGCCCTGTCAAAAAAAGTGCACAAATTTTCTTGTCAAAACCTTGGACTTTGAAAAAAATCTTGAAAAAATTAAATTTTTTATTAGGGTGTAAGCTAGAAAAGTCGATTTTTAAGTAGAAGCAAAAAAACTAAATATATGAAATATATGAGGTAGATGTATGCTAATTATCCTGGAAAATATAGATTTTAGGAAAACAGTGTTCAATGAAAATTAGATCCGGATTTTTTCTACATTATAAGTGCATCATTACCTCAAAAGAAAGCACTCTTAAGACTCTATTCATAACTGAAAACGAAAAGTTTATAGGAGTGCGGGTTGCTGAATTATTAGTAATCGCAATATTTTTGTTCCTTCTTTTTACTGTTACGAGATATTCGATCAACAGCGATAATATCTAGCAGATACCGTTCCTTTTGCATGTCATTTTATTTTTTCTTCAACAAATTATTTTTTTAATAAAAAAAAATCGTTGTTTCCATTTTTTTAAAACACAATTATTTAAATAAAAATATTTCTGGAAAAAACTGATCTATCATTGAAAAAAATAAAAACAAAGTTTTATAAAAATTCAAGGACCCATTTTTGAAAAAATTATTCAAAAAAATTTAAGAAAAATGTTCAAAAATATCAATTTTGGATAGAAAAAATTAATTCGAAAATAGGTAGATACCTATTGATTTAAGAAAAAAAAAAAAAACAAATTAATTGTTTATTTAATCCAAAATATTTTTGAACATTTTTTTTAATTTTTAAACAAAGGTTACTAAAACGTTTTTTTTTTTTTTTTCAAAAATGTTAGTCTAAACCAGGTAAATTTTTGACGTAAAAGGCATAAATCAATAAAACGGTAGTTAGAAAGCTCTTGAAACCTTTTCGTTGAAACTAAGATATTTTCTAGTTTTTGTCCTTAAATATGTTATAAAAAGGTATTGCTGCTAAAATTTCCAGCCATTATTCGCATTTTAAGTGAGTCTTTTTTGAATAATTAAATACAATTTTCGAAAAAAAAAAATAAAGATTTCCTCTTTAAATTGGCTATCCCCAAACGATTATTTTTATAATCTTGTCCACATATAAATTCTTATAAATTCCATAAATATCTCAACTCAACCATCTAAGCCCTAATACTTAACGTCGTAGTTTTATCTTATGCGTTTGTTTTTCTTAAACATAATCCCTAATTAAGATATTGAAGTGACACAAATTTCCTTCAACGCATTCCTCACCCCCCCCCCCCCCCCCCCCTATTACCGATACTGTCATTTGTAGTTAACTTATCTATCTGAACCATTCGATATCGTCGTATTTGGGTTTAAGTTAAACACTTCATCTCGTTTGATTTAGGCCAATTTCTATTTATTATCTTACTTATGGGTTAAGTTTGAACTCGTATACACTTATACAAAGTTTCTTCTTGATTTGTCATACTTAGACAAACTATAATACCATCTCGTCCACAGAGTTCTAAGTAAACTGATACACAAATTATCCTTAAAAGTGACAAAATGACCCCCAAAAAAAACACTTCAACACCCACATTCGATGGAATCATGTATTTCTTTATTCACATGCTTTGGAAGTCTAAAAGGTATTCTAACCTATTCAAATATTTATAAACAAAATTGGATACTTTACCCCCAAAACTAGCTTACTCCACCGCCCCCTCCAAAACAACGTCAACGATGAACAAGTTTATTAATCAGCTTCGTCATACATTCTTCACAACTTTTTCTAATTAAACGAAAGCTGGACGGAAGGGCAGGAAAAAAATCAACAATCCTCCATAGCGACCGACTGACAACGACCGACCGACCAACGTGCAAGAAGAAACTTTTCCAATTTTCGAGAGGGTTTGAAGTCAGAACAGACATAATATCACTTTATCCTTTCTAGCTTAACATACTGCTTTACTGCTGCTTTAAGACATCAGCACAGACCTTCTCGTGTTGGTTCATATTTTGTGTGCTCCTTTCGCCGAAGTCGTCGGTCGTCCTTTTGGAAAGAATTTTTTTGAGTATTTTTTTCTTCCCATGATGGGGACAAGGGAAAGGGTAAGACTAAAAATGCAGTTCTCTATTGCAACATCGAAAATACCAATGCTATCTTTTCTTTTAAGGGAGGTGAAACTATTTGCTTAATTACTGAAAAGGCATTTATATTATGTAGCGTATGTATGTTGACTCTCTCACCAAGCTTATACACCCTTATCTAAGTGGACTGACATGCATATCTGTTTTTATATTACACCGCCCCCTTCACTTCACATTTCCCTATACAAGTTTGTATGAAATGAAGACGGAAAGAAAATTCCATCTCATCGTATTACTTAACGGGGGAGATGGGGGGGGGGCAAATAACGACTTTACCGGCAGTTGCAAAATATAAAGATACAGATTCACATTTTACTGGTTAAAGAGGGGCGTTTGGGAATTACAAATGAATTTATTCTGTCTACCTTTTGGGATATTAGGGATGAATAAGATAAAATATAAAAACACAAATAGGAAAACTGTAATTAGATACAAATTTTAGGGTGGATATATTTTGTTCACACACTAATTTGAATTTGATAAAGACTTTTTAATGCTTTTTTTACAAAATCAACTCAAAGTCAAACATGTTTTAAAAAAACATAAAAACATCAAAAAAAAATTTATTTTCTTTTGATGTCTCACTCTATGGATTTTGAGGAAATTTTTAAAAATGCATTTTTTTTCGGCAAGGGGTTAGACGGCATTTTTTTGGAAATCTGAAAAAAAAATTTTTTTTTGAATATTGCATGCACTTGCACTCTTTTCCATTAATTTGCATTCTTTGCAAATCTTTACAGCCGTTAAAAAAAGAAACTATTTTCTTGTGAATAATATTTTGAATAAATTTTTTTTTAAGTTTGCATGCCATTTGGTAGCAATTTTATTAATCAAAAATACAAGATTAAATTTTTTCAATATTTTATTTTTTTATTCTATAAACGCATTTGAATAAAAAATTTTGTTGAAATTAAAATACATACATACATAATTGTTTTTGAAAGATTCATATTAAAAAAAAACTTGTATGGCAGGTTTCATAAATAATTAAAAAAAAAAAGAACTTGTGTAACACCATGAAATTTTGTTTTTTTTTACAAATTGCCGCTTTTTACTTGAGCTTGAAAGTTAAAAAATTGAAAACAAGAAAAAATACTTGAAGCTCAATGAGAAAACTATGTATTTACAATTAACATAAAATACATACAATAAAACGAAAAGTAGAGCTAAATTTTTAAAATCTTGCATCACTTTTTGAAGTGAAAACTTTGAAACAAGATAAAACGAAAAAGCGACATGAAAAATCAATTGATCATAACTTTTTTTTTTTAATAGGTAGATGAATGAAATTTATACAGTAGATAGATAATTAAATAAATTATGATTGTTCAAAATTTCAATTAATTTCATATTCAAAATTCTGAGATAACGGTGAAAACACTTTATATCTTTTGATCTAGAGCACATAACAAATTTATTTAACTTTAATACGCATGCTGATAATATTACCTTTCATTTAATATATCACACATACAAGTTACATATATAATCTTTATATTGAAAAACTTGAAAAATACCTCAAAACACCTGTGAAGATTTGTTGCCGATGACCAGCCAGCAGTAGAGAAAGTACAGTTCAGTTTCTCTCTCTCCCTGTGAAGTTGTCTTTTTCTTAGTGCCTGTGCTAATCTCTTTCTTAAATTTTTTTTTTTTGTTTTCATTTAATGTCTAAACAATTATTTTATATATAATAATTTTTGTTTCCTCCTCTTAATTTATGTTTTGTGTTTAGACAGTGTATTTCTTATTGTGTTTTTTAATTTAATTATGTTTCTTTGTTAAAATAGAATAGAATACACAAGTAATATAAAAGTTAAAATATATAAAAAAAAATATATATAAAAAAAAAAAAAAATCTAATCTATATTTGTGTCCATTTAGTTCTGTATCATATGCATGGTGTTTACTTCCCCGTAAAGCTAAATTCCATTTTCTCTTATTTGTCTCTTCTTCTTGCTTTTTACAGTGTTCAAACATCTAACCATATACTATCCATCACTCTCTTTTCTTTTTAGTACCTACTAAATATTTTGTATTCTCTTTTTTTCTTTTCTCTTGCCTCAATAATGTTATTTGTTTTATTTTTGTGTTAATTAATTTTGTGCCTTATAATAATTCTGGGGTGAGTGATTTTTTAAATAAACAATATATAGTTATAAATTTTTAATAAAATAATAGTTAGTATTTTAATTTTCAATTGCCTGCTTTTTCATCATAATTAGTAGTTAATATTTTTTTCCCGTGTGTTGTGTTTTTGTGTGATCTTGTTGGTTCTCTTGTATGCATACATACATAGTGACATAAACAAATCTAGGGTTACCACCTGCCATTTTTGATTGTTTTTAAGCTTTTTTTTTTTTTTTTCTCTATATTTTTTTTTCTCATACAATATGGATTTAATAAGGTGTTTTTTTTGTAATTCAATAATAACTGAGGCTTCTGATAGACTCACAAGAATGCAAACGATCGCTCTGCAAAAGTTTTCACTCTTGTGTAATCACTGCAAAAGTTCAAATATTTCTTTACAACTACAAAATTTAAATACTAATCTCGCTAGTGTAACAAATAATGTAGACATGGTAAAATCTGTAGTGGATAATAACTCAGAAAGATTCTTCAGCCTGGAAAACAAAGTTGAATTGCTTTTTAAACATTTTATTGATCTGGAAGGTAATTTAGATAAAATAGAAAAAGTTATAGATTCCAATAGTAGAGCTGTATCACTTAACACTCTTAGCAGTGATAAAAACCACTCCAAAGTTGTTAAATCGTTAAATAACTTAGACAATACCCTTAATGAGGTATTGGATAGTAAAATTAATAAAATTAATTCAGAAAATTTAAAAAATTCGCGGCTTTTAATAAAAATTGATGAAAATTTGACTTTGATTAATAAAAATATTAATAATCACAATACATTTAATAACTCAACTAATAACAAAATTTCTGAATCCGTTCTCAAACTTTCAAATGAAGTTGAGAATTTATTAACAATAAGCAATAATAATTTTGATGAAAGCAACAATCATTTCGCAGCTTTGGAGAATGAGTTAAAAAGTACCAAAGATAGTTTAAATAAATTGATCAATATTGAAATTTCTAATTCCACGATTCCCACTACCAACCAAACTTCGGTCAATGCTCTTGAAAACCCTGTTTCAATGTCTATTCAGGAAGAAATGCAGTTTCATGTTCACAACAATAATCTTACAATAAACACTGAAAGTTTATCTAATAATAACATCAATGTAAACTCAATTCAAACTCAAAACCCAACCAACATCACTTTGCCTATTGCTAATACTAATTCTCCAGTAAACATATTTCAACCTAGAGTTGTACCCTGTCCCAAAAATATATTTATCTCTAAATTTGATATTTCAACATCTCATACAGACATTTTAGATCACATTAAGTCTGTCCTTATTAAAAATAACGTTTCTAATGACCTAAACTTAGTGAAATGTAAAAACATTACTAGGTCTAATGGAAGAGTAGCATCATTTAAAGTTTCAGTTCCCGAACCTATGTTTAATTTGTTGATGCACCCTTCATCATGGCCTGATAACACATTTATTCAAGAATTTGTAAACAAAAACACACAAGGGTCAAAAATCCATTTAAATGCAGCTCCAAAAAACTAATATGCTTGTCCCTTTATTATCAAAATGTAAGGGGACTCCGCTCCAAAGCTTCTGATGTATTCTTAAAGTCGCAAGAGCTTCCTTTTGATGTTTTTGCTTTAAGCGAAACTAATTTAACTAATGATTTTAATAGTAATGAATTTTTTTCATCAGACTATAATGTTTACCGTAAAGATGGTCAGTTAGAATTAGGGAATAGGTCTGGAAGAGGGGTTCTTATTGCTGTTAACACTAGTTACGACAGTTCTCTGATTGAAATTCCTAATACCGAAAACATTGAAATGATTTGTGTAAAAATTAAACTTATGCGAAAAAAACATTTATATTATGTGCTGCTATTTGCGACCTTGCAGCCCCATCGAAACTTATCAAAATCTCATTAATGCAGTTGACTTCTTGGATGACACTATTGAAGTTCATGATAACTTATTGGTCCTAGGTGATTTTAATCTTCCTAATCTGTCGTGGTCAAAGTCCGATGATGACTCACATTTTATTGCAACTAACGCAACAACCGAAAAAGAAACTTTATTCACTGATAATCTGTCTGATTGCGGCTTACTTCAGATTAGCGATATAAAAAATAACTTGAATAGGCAACTCGATCTGATCTTCTCCAATGATGCTCATAACTGCATCGTAAAGGAAAGTAACCTTATTCTCTCAACTATTGACCTGTATCATCCACCACTATGCTTAAGTTTCGCCTATGAACATTGTAACTCAGAAGTAGAGTCTGAAAAACAATATTGTTTTAATTTCCGGAAGGCTAACTTTAACAAACTGAATGAGCTTCTAAGTAATATAAATTTTGATCTTATTTTAAATAGTGTCAACGATAGTATCGATAGTTTAACCACCAATTTTTACGTAGCCATTTTCGAATGTTTTTACCAGTCAGTACCATATTCACAAAAGAAAAATATGTCTTCTTCACCCCCATGGTATTCAAAGGAGCTTCGTTCTCTACGCAACTCCCGAAACGCTCTATGGAAGAAATATTTAAGATCTAGATCAGACAAGGATTTTTCTCTTTATATGGATGTAAGCAATGAATTTTCGAGCCTTTCAAAACTTCTCTACGATGACTACATCAATCAAATGCAAATTGATTTAATTTCAAACCCTAAGCGTTTTTGGCAATTTATTAATCTAAAAAGAAAGTCAGACGGTTATCCTAATACCTTAAATTATTTAAATCACTCTTCTAGTGATTCTAAAGTTATAACTAATTTATTTGCCAATTTTTTCAGTCTTGCGTTTTCTGATAGTAACTTTGTGCCTGATAGTAACTATTTCACCTACATGAATAACTGTAACCAAACATCTTTAGTATCAATTAATATTACTGTTGAAGACGTGATACAAAAAATTCATAAACTTAAGAATGATTTCTCATCGGGTCCTGATGGCTTGCCCGCGATTGTACTAAAAAATTGTGTAGCCCATTTAGCCTCACCTATTGCCACTCTGTTTCAAAAATCCATAACTCTAGGGTTTTTTCCATCAATCTGGAAGGATTCATTCATCATCCCTATTCACAAAAAGGGATGCAAAAGTGATATTGCTAACTATAGACCAATTGCCAAATTATCGTGCATCCCAAAACTTTTTGAAAGTATTATCTTCGACACACTATATTTTAATTGTAAATCATTGTTTTCAGCCAGACAACACGGTTTTCTGAAAGGCAAATCTACGACCACTAATTTAACCGAGTTTGTATCGTACACTTTGAAATCATTAGAAAATAAGAACGAAGTTGATGTCATTGCTACAGACTTTAGCAAGGCGTTTGATAGAATATCACATAAAATTATATCGTTTAAACTTAAAGCTCTAGGATTTCCTCCCGGTTTTATTCAATGGATGAATTCATACCTTTATAATCGTAAATATCAAGTACTTTTTAGATCTTCAATCTCAGATCCATTTATTGCAAAGTCGGGCGTCCCACAAGGAAGTCATTTAGGCCCCATAATTTTTATTTTGACAATCAATGACGTAGAATCAGTCATTCAGCATTGTGAAGTCTCTACGTACGCAGATGATATGAAAATCTTTAGGACAATTTCATCGTCAAACGACCCTTTGCTTTTGCAAATTGATTTAGACAATTTCTTTGTTTGGTGTCAGAAAAATAACTTAGATCTTAATGTTGAAAAATGCCAAGCAATCACATATTCCCGCAAACGACTCCGTCCTCCACCACGTGACTATTTTATCAATGAATGTATTGTTTCAAGAGTAACAACCATTAAGGATTTGGGTGTAATTTGTGATAATGAACTTAACTTCAGATCCCACTATGACAATATTATATCTAGGGCTAATTCTGCTTTAGGTTTCGTCAAGCGCTGGTCTAAAGAGTTTTCTGACCCTTACGTTACGAAATCACTTTATACCACGTTTGTGAGGCCTTTACTTGAATATGCTAGCCAAGTCTGGTCCCCTTATCACCAAGTCCACATCAAGAGAATTGAAGCAGTACAGCGTAGATTCCTCCGTTTTGCCTTAAGAGGACTTCCGTGGGTTGATAATTTCAACTTGCCCCCTTATCAAGAACGTTTGCAACTCATTAACTTACAATCTTTAGAAAAACGTCGCGAAGTTGCCGATGTTATTTTCATACACCAAATTTTATGTAATGTAATTGAAAACTCCACCCTCCTCGAGCAAATTAGTTTTAACGTAAGTTCCTATTCTCTCAGAACGACCCCGCAATTTCATCAAGCTCTTCATAGAACTGATTATGGCAAAAATGAACCGATTACGAGAATGTTAAGGAATGTTAATAAAAATTGTAATATTTTTGATTGTAATAACAGCAAGATCACACAAAAAAACCTACTATATGGTATTTCATAGCCCTCTTGGACCTAAAGATTAGTAAAGATTAGTAAATAGTGAAATAGTAAAAGAGAAACTGAAACTGGACTTTTTATTTTTTTTACTGATCTAACAAGTGCATAAGCATGCTTTTTTATTTTATTTATTGTTTTTTTTTCTACACTTTTTTAATTTTTTTACTTATTTTTAAATTTTAACTTTATTTAATACTTTATTTTAATTCTTTTTCTATATGGTTGTATGTTTCCCCATGCTCCCATATAGTTACATATTTATTTTTACATTTTGTATCTGCTTGTAATAAGCAGCCCCGCTCTTATCTCGTGTTTATTTTTTTTCTTCAAAAAACTCTAATTTAAGTGCCGATATGACTAGCCACCGCAAGTGCCATCATACTCGGTGTAAATGGACCCCAGCGCGTGCGGTATCTGGGGGGGAAAGAGGCGTGGGATAATTTAATAGTACCGTAATCTCAGTTTGAAATTTCGACATGGATGGCTTTGAAAAATTCTTACTTTTTTTGTAGGCATGGTAGAAATATGATTTAAGCGTCATATAAAAGGTGAAATAATAATGATATAAAATTTCTTATAGGTTGTCTTTTAAAAAATGGATTTAATTGCGTTAGAAGAGAAAAGAAATTGATTGTTTTGCATTTTTTATGAAAACTAGTTGGGTTAAAAAAATTCTAGCGCTTTTTGTTGATGTTGTATATACATGGTCTATATAAAAATTTTGAGCTGAAACAATAAGCTCTCAGAGGGTATAAAATTTATTGTATGTTGTCATATAAAAAAAGTGATGGAATAAAAAAAGTTACAGTTTTTCGATTTCTTTTAAATGATTTTTAAGGTTTCACTTCAACCACGTGTGAATTGCACACATGTTTTTTTTTTTTTTTTTTTTTTTGGTGTTCATTTAAATGCATATAAAAGCTAAGATAATTGAGAATTTTTGTAAGTGGTTTTGAAGATTATACTGTCATTTTGGCTTTTTTTGAAAACACATTTATGTAGACTTTGTTATTATGATAAAATAGTATTCTACGAAACACATATTAAATTTTCTTTAAAATAATTTTAAATTTTGATATATTAGGATTTGGACGCCTAGAGTCCTTTACTCTCAATCTGGTACTTGATGGAACAAACCAAAACTTTTTAGCAAAAACATGTTACGTATACGCCACAGTGACAGTATTAGTTTACCCTTTGAAACAATATAAACAATTGAGAATTGCTGATCGTCACAGGGTCTTCAAATGATAAAATAATGACCGTGTTACTATTTCAAATTAAATATGTACATAAAAATTGTACAAAATTTGCAAAGACCTACTGCAACTAAGTTTTCGGTAAAATAGTTTTCCAAAACCCTTTGAACTGTGATAGTCACAATAAAAAAATAATTCTCATCGTCTTAATTTTCTATCCAGGAGAGAGTATGTATTATAATTTTTGGCGATTCTAGATGTAAATTAAATTCTCACTTTAAAAGTCTTGCTCTCAATTTTTCAACAAACCAAATTTCTGATTCGGAAATTTACATGATATGTATGAGCTTCGATGTTCGCAGTCAGTGTCTTGACAAAATTCTTAATTTTTCTAACTGGATAGCAAGAAAACATGATTTTGTTTTCGTAATATTTTTCTTATGCATTTCTTTTTTACTCCGGACGAATTCCCGTGTGTTTCGCGTGTTTAAAAAGTAAATCAATTTGTTTTCTCTATCCGGATAATACCCAGACACTATTCTGATTTCATAATTTTTCTTATACATTTGATAAAGAGTTCGGATAAACTAAAACGTATCAACTATTGTATTTAATTTTATCCGTAAATTCAGAGTTTCTGTCACCTTCAGTTAAGGTCTTGAATTATTTCAACAAGCACTTAAGTTAAAGTTTTTGCATCAAAAAGAGTGATCAAAAATGCATTTTGCCATTCATTCATTCTGCACTAAAAGTTTGGTCCTTAAGGCAACTAATGTACAATAATAACTTAATCTGAGTTAATTGAACATCAATTATGCCCTACAACATTAAAGAAAGGCTGAAAAGTAGAGCTAAGGTGTTACTTTGCCGGATTTATTTGACAATGTTTCCACGTTTCGAGTTCAATATTTTAAGAATTCCTTATTTTCTTTCTAGTTCCTAACCTAATAAAATAAAAAGGTTTATCACTTTATCACATTCATATTTGTGTAACTTTTGTATGTCTTCATTTTGTTCTAAAATGCCATCAAATGTCACTACACCTTATAATCATTGAAAACAAACCAACCAAATAAAAAAAAAAAACATAAAAACAGACAAAAAAAAAATAAACCCAGACAAAACAACACACATGTCTGATGGTTGGGGGAGGTTAGACTTTTAGTAAACACACTATAGGTATAGGGTAGGAGGAATTATATTTTCGTATCGAATTTTTGGGGGCTGTATTGTATCCACCCCTTTTGTATAAAGTGGTCGGCTGATACCCGCCTTACCTAATTGCTCTCTTCCGGCAAGTATCATATTTTCAAATTAATCCTCATCGAAATATATACGAAAAACAATGCAAAAACGATAGAAAAAAAGAATAAGACTTTAACAGGAAACGAAGAGAGAGCTAGCAGTAGGATTACAACCAAATATGTAGGTAGTAGGAACATTTTTGTGTTTTTGGTCGATATTGTCCAAAAAGGAGGACATGAGACACTTTTCGAAAGGTCTTTATCCTGTACAGACACACGCATCTATTCGAGGCTCAGTTCGAGTTGTAAAAGGACGTAGGTATTCATACATTTTTATTTTGTTTGTTTCTTCTATTTCATTAGTTTCTAGTCATTCAGGAGACGATAATTCCAAAACCAAATGGTCTGACAGAATTGTTATTGAACTAGCTAAACTAAATTGGATATGGTTGAATAGGATATAGAAGAGAATGTCCTATTCAACAAAGTAGAGGTAAACGGTATGCAAAAAGCAAAAAAGAAAACACTACTACTTGCCTAGTTTATGCTTGTACTTCGTACATTTCCTCTGGCTGTTTGCCTTGTGGGTATATAAATAATTAAAGGATTTTCCCCTACAAAGTATTTCAACAGAAAATCGCTGAGCAATTTCACAAGGATAAAAATGGAAGAAATGTGTCAGGACCACTTTTCTTGAGTATTGGTGATTGGTTTTGATCCTTATTGATAGTGGATGAATAGACGTTTAGTATCCTTGTTTAAAATTTCCTCCCTCTAAGCTATAAAACTTTAATTCTATGCTTGATTAGTCCTTGAAGGAACAATTCAATAAACTTAAATAAATCTTTAACAAAACAGAGTGGCAATAACAATCAAAACTAAATTGGTAGTAAAGAGATTCGAGAAAAAAACTCAGTTTTTAAATCGAAAACAAACTATAACCTCAAGCTTTCCCTAACATATAAAAGCTTGAACGTGTGTTATAGGATATTCTTGTTTACACATACGAGCCAGGACAATATACCGAAGAAACTCTCTTGAAAACAATCAACTCCTCCTGAATGGAAAAAAAAAAAACATATCAACCTACAGCTGCTATCCATATAGTACAATATATTCTACTTCTCAAATCCAATTGAAAAAAATTGAAAAAAAAAAACGAAGAAGAACCACTTGAAACAATCTTTGCTCTTCTTCCTTTTTGGAGAGCATTCTTTTGCCATCATCATCATCATGTTGCACAGAAAAAGAGGATTTTCATTTTATTTTCTTTATTATCATTGAAATGAAATCCGGACTACGATAAGTGCAGCAAAGTAGTGGATGGTACTCAACAAAAGCAACAGCTACCTTCTATGAGTATTATAAGCCTGTGGCTAGGAGAAGCTCTCAAAATCAAACCATATGCCAAATATTTATATGCGAAAATGAAGAACGAAAAACTCTTAAGAGTTTTGAAGCAATTCAGCACACAAAAATACAAGAGTATATGCAAGAGCAACAATGATTCTGATATGGATTGTACATGTCAAGATTTAGAAATTAATGCAAGGACACAATTTAAGGAAATATAAACAAACAAAAAAAGAAAGATTAAATAAAAACTAATGGAAAAATATTTCTGGCAGATTATTAAAAAAAAATTCTTTTGAGAATGTTTTAACTTGTTGAATATACTCGTAGTTGAGCACTTTTCAAGTAAAAAGTTTCAAAATTATAGTAAGTAATATTTTTTAAGAACTATTTCATGTCTAAAAGCAATTCATGGCTTTATATTTAAGAACTGCTTTTAAAATTCTGAAAAGCAGTGGGCAGTTATGAAAATTAGATAAAATTATATCCTTTTATTAAAGTGAGATATCGTTTTGAAAATTTACGTACGTATTTGCCCATTTCAATTATTTAATAATGGCATTGAAGTTTTCAATCAATTTTAACAACTTGAAATAAGTTCAAGATTCATGGGAAAATTCATTTATGTAGGTATAAGCCAATTAAGACCTTTTTCAATCGCCCTTCAACTTTCTATGCCTAAAAAAGTTAAGCTAGTCCAAAAAACTTAATCAGCAAACTTCGAATACTAAAGCAAGTGCCTATGAACTATAACAATAAAACAAACCCTGAAGTTCTCATACATTATGAAGACTTTTTAATGAGGACTTTTTACTCCATGAAGGCACATTTTTCACTCCCTGAAGTTCTCATACATTATGAAGACTTTTTAATGAGGACTTTTTACTCTATGAAGGCACATTTTTCACTCTCTGAAGTTCTCATACATTATGAAGACTTTTAAATGAGGACTTTTTACTCTATGAAGGCACATTTTTCACTCTCTGAAGTTCTCATACATTATGAAGACTTTTTAATGAGGACTTTTTACTCCATGAAGGCACACTTTTCATTCACTGAAGTTCTCATTCATTATGAAGACTTTTTAATGAGGACTTTTTACGCCATGAAGGCACTTTTTTCACTTCCTGAAGTTCATGTTCATTATGAAGACTTCTCAATGAGGACTTTTTACTCCATGAAGGCACACTTTTCACTTGCTGAAGTTCTCATACATTATGAAGACTTTTTAATGAGGACTTTTTACTCCATGAAGGCACATTTTTCACTCCCTGAAGTTCTCATACATTATGAAGACTTTTTAATGAGGACTTTTAACTCCATGAAGGCACATTTTTCACTCCCTAAAGTTCTCATACATTATGAAGACTTTTTAATGAGGACTTTTTACTCCATGAAGGCACACTTTTCACTTCCTGAAGTTCATGTTCATTATGAAGACTTCTCAATGAGGACTTTTTACTCCATGAAGGCACATTTTTCACTCCCTGAAGTTCTCATACATTATGAAGACTTTTTAATGAGGACTTTTTAGTCTATGAAGGCACATTTTTCACTCTCTGAAGTTCTCATACATTATGAAGACTTTTTAATGAGGACTTTTTACTCCATGAAGGCACACTTTTCACTCCCTGAAGTTCTCATACATTATGAAGACTTTTTAATGAGGACTTTTTACTCTATGAAGGCACATTTTTCACTCTCTGAAGTTCTCATACATTATGAAGACTTTTTAATGAGGACTTTTTACTCTATGAAGGCACATTTTTCACTCTCTGAAGTTCTCATACATTATGAAGACTTTTTAATGAGGACTTTTTACTCCATGAAGGCACACTTTTCACTCCCTGAAGTTCTCATACATTATGAAGACTTTTTAATGAGGACTTTTTACTCTATGAAGGCACATTTTTCACTCTCTGAAGTTCTCATACATTATGAAGACTTTTTAATGAGGACTTTTTACTCCATGAAGGCACACTTTTCACTCCCTGAAGTTCTCATACATTATGAAGACTTTTTAATGAGGACTTTTTACTCCATGAAGGCACATTTTTCACTCCCTGAAGTTCTCATACATTATGAAGACTTTTTAATGAGGACTTTTTACTCTATGAAGGCACATTTTTCACTCTCTGAAGTTCTCATACATTATGAAGACTTTTTAATGAGGACTTTTTACTCTATGAAGGCACATTTTTCACTCTCTGAAGTTCTCATACATTATGAAGACTTTTTAATGAGGACTTTTTACTCCATGAAGGCACATTTTTCACTCCCTGAAGTTCTCATACATTATGAAGACTTTTTAATGAGGACTTTTAACTCCATGAAGGCACATTTTTCACTCCCTAAAGTTCTCATACATTATGAAGACTTTTTAATGAGGACTTTTTACTCCATGAAGGCACACTTTTCACTTCCTGAAGTTCATGTTCATTATGAAGACTTCTCAATGAGGACTTTTTACTCCATGAAGGCACATTTTTCACTCCCTGAAGTTCTCATACATTATGAAGACTTTTTAATGAGGACTTTTTAGTCTATGAAGGCACATTTTTCACTCTCTGAAGTTCTCATACATTATGAAGACTTTTTAATGAGGACTTTTTACTCCATGAAGGCACACTTTTCACTCCCTGAAGTTCTCATACATTATGAAGACTTTTTAATGAGGACTTTTTACTCTATGAAGGCACATTTTTCACTCTCTGAAGTTCTCATACATTATGAAGACTTTTTAATGAGGACTTTTTACTCTATGAAGGCACATTTTTCACTCTCTGAAGTTCTCATACATTATGAAGACTTTTTAATGAGGACTTTTTACTCCATGAAGGCACACTTTTCACTCCCTGAAGTTCTCATACATTATGAAGACTTTTTAATGAGGACTTTTTACTCTATGAAGGCACATTTTTCACTCTCTGAAGTTCTCATACATTATGAAGACTTTTTAATGAGGACTTTTTACTCCATGAAGGCACACTTTTCACTCCCTGAAGTTCTCATACATTATGAAGACTTTTTAATGAGGACTTTTTACTCCATGAAGGCACATTTTTCACTCCCTGAAGTTCTCATACATTATGAAGACTTTTTAATGAGGACTTTTTACTCTATGAAGGCACATTTTTCACTCTCTGAAGTTCTCATACATTATGAAGACTTTTAAATGAGGACTTTTTACTCTATGAAGGCACATTTTTCACTCTCTGAAGTTCTCATACATTATGAAGACTTTTTAATGAGGACTTTTTACTCCATGAAGGCACACTTTTCATTCACTGAAGTTCTCATTCATTATGAAGACTTTTTAATGAGGACTTTTTACGCCATGAAGGCACTTTTTTCACTTCCTGAAGTTCATGTTCATTATGAAGACTTCTCAATGAGGACTTTTTACTCCATGAAGGCACACTTTTCACTTGCTGAAGTTCTCATACATTATGAAGACTTTTTAATGAGGACTTTTTACTCCATGAAGGCACATTTTTCACTCCCTGAAGTTCTCATACATTATGAAGACTTTTTAATGAGGACTTTTAACTCCATGAAGGCACATTTTTCACTCCCTAAAGTTCTCATACATTATGAAGACTTTTTAATGAGGACTTTTTACTCCATGAAGGCACACTTTTCACTTCCTGAAGTTCATGTTCATTATGAAGACTTCTCAATGAGGACTTTTTACTCCATGAAGGCACATTTTTCACTCCCTGAAGTTCTCATACATTATGAAGACTTTTTAATGAGGACTTTTTAGTCTATGAAGGCACATTTTTCACTCTCTGAAGTTCTCATACATTATGAAGACTTTTTAATGAGGACTTTTTACTCCATGAAGGCACACTTTTCACTCCCTGAAGTTCATGTTCATTATGAAGACTTCTCAATGAGGACTTTTTACTCCATGAAGGCACACTTTTCACTTCCTGAAGTTCATGTTCATTATGAAGACTTCTCAATGAGGACTTTTTACTCCATGAAGGCACATTTTTCACTCCCTGAAGTTCTCATACATTATGAAGACTTTTTAATGAGGACTTTTTACTCTATGAAGGCACATTTTTCACTCTCTGAAGTTCTCATACATTATGAAGACTTTTTAATGAGGACTTTTTACTCCATGAAGGCACATTTTTCACTACCTGAAGTTCTCATTCATTATGAAGACTTTCCTATGAGGACTTTTTACTCCATCAAGGCACATTTTTCACTCCCTGAAGTTCTCATTCATTATGAAGACTTTTTAATGAGGACTTTTTACTCCATGAAGGCACATTTTTCACTCCCTGAAGTTCTCATACATTATGAAGACTTTTTAATGAGGACTTTTTACTCCATGAAGGCACACTTTTCACTTCCTGAAGTTCATGTTCATTATGAAGACTTCTCAATGAGGACTTTTTACTCCATGAAGGCACATTTTTCACTCCCTGAAGTTCTCATACATTATGAAGACTTTTTAATGAGGACTTTTTACTCTATGAAGGCACATTTTTCACTCTCTGAAGTTCTCATACATTATGAAGACTTTTTAATGAGGACTTTTTACTCCATGAAGGCACATTTTTCACTACCTGAAGTTCTCATTCATTATGAAGACTTTCCTATGAGGACTTTTTACTCCATCAAGGCACATTTTTCACTCCCTGAAGTTCTCATTCATTATGAAGACTTTTTAATGAGGACTTTTTACTCCATGAAGGCACATTTTTCACTCCCTGAAGTTCTCATACATTATGAAGACTTTTTAATGAGGACTTTTTACTCCATGAAGGCACACTTTTCACTTCCTGAAGTTCATGTTCATTATGAAGACTTCTCAATGAGGACTTTTTACTCCATGAAGGCACATTTTTCACTCCCTGAAGTTCTCATACATTATGAAGACTTTTTAATGAGGACTTTTTAGTCTATGAAGGCACATTTTTCACTCTCTGAAGTTCTCATACATTATGAAGACTTTTTAATGAGGACTTTTAACTCCATGAAGGCACATTTTTCACTCCCTAAAGTTCTCATACATTATGAAGACTTTTTAATGAGGACTTTTTACTCTATGAAGGCACATTTTTCACTCTTTGAAGTTCTCATACATTATGAAGACTTTTTAATGAGGACTTTTTACTCCATGAAGGCACACTTTTCACTTCCTGAAGTTCATGTTCATTATGAAGACTTCTCAATGAGGACTTTTTACTCCATGAAGGCACATTTTTCACTCCCTGAAGTTCTCATACATTATGAAGACTTTTTAATGAGGACTTTTTACTCTATGAAGGCACATTTTTCACTCTCTGAAGTTCTCATACATTATGAAGACTTTTTAATGAGGACTTTTTACTCCATGAAGGCACATTTTTCACTACCTGAAGTTCTCATTCATTATGAAGACTTTCCTATGAGGACTTTTTACTCCATGAAGGCACATTTTTCACTCCCTGAAGTTCTCATTCATTATGAAGACTTTTTAATGAGGACTTTTTACTCCATGAAGGCACATTTTTCACTACCTGAAGTTCTCATTCATTATGAAGACTTTTTAATGAGGACTTTTTACTCCATGAAGGCACACTTTTCACTTCCTGAAGTTCATGTTCATTATGAAGACTTCTCAATGAGGACTTTTTACTCCATGAAGGCACACTTTTCACTTGCTGAAGTTCTCATACATTATGAAGACTTTTTAATGAGGACTTTTTACTCCATGAAGGCACATTTTTCACTCCCTGAAGTTCTCATACATTATGAAGACTTTTTAATGAGGACTTTTTACTCTATGAAGGCACATTTTTCACTCTCTGAAGTTTTCATACATTATGAAGACTTTTTAATGAGGACTTTTTACTCCATGAAGGCACATTTTTCACTCCCTGAAGTTCTCATAGATTATGAAGTTTTTTTAATGAGGACTTTTAACTCCATGAAGGCACATTTTTCACTCCCTAAAGTTCTCATACATTATGAAGACTTCTCAATGAGGACTTTTTACTCCATGAAGGCACACTTTTCACTTCCTGAAGTTCATGTTCATTATGAAGACTTCTCAATGAGGACTTTTTACTCCATGAAGGCACATTTTTCACTCTCTGAAGTTCTCATACATTATGAAGACTTTTTAATGAGGACTTTTTACTCTATGAAGGCACATTTTTCACTCCCTGAAGTTCTCATACATTATGAAGACTTCTCAATGAGGACTTTTTACTCTATGAAGGCACATTTTTCACTCTCTGAAGTTCTCATACATTATGAAGACTTTTTAATGAGGACTTTTTACTCTATGAAGGCACATTTTTCACTCTCTGAAGTTCTCATACATTATGAAGACTTTTTAATGAGGACTTTTTACTCCATGACGGAACATTTTTCAAACCCTGAAGTTCTCAAACATTATGAAGACTTTTAAATGAGGACTTTTCACTGCCTGAAGTCCTCATTCATTATGAAGACTTTTTAATGAGGACTTTTTATTCCATGAATGAACATATTTCACACCCTGAAGTTCTCATGTATTATGAAGACTTTTTAATGAGGGTTTTTACTCCATGACGGAATATTTTTCACTCCCTGAAGTTCTCATACATTATGAAGACTTTTTAATGAAAACTTTTTACTCCATAAAAGGAAATTTTTTACTCCCTGAAGTTCTCATACATTATGAAGACTTTTTTATTTATTTTACTCCATGAAATCTCGCTTTTCGCTCTATGAAGCTCGCACTCGTTAAAATTTCATATTTGTTATCTACGATTGATGCTCTTTAAAGCCTTATTTTTATCTGTGCTTTGTTTTAGGTACTCTCCTTTAGTTTTTTTTTTTACTATTGTAAAAACTTAGTAATAAAAATATTGTATGACAAATAATTCATTATAATATCCTTGTTGTTGTTATCATAAAAACCCATTACGTAACAATATCAAATCAAGACCATGTTCCAATTTTTCACCAAGGTTACTAATTACATAAAATTTTATGAGTCTATTAAAAAATATCTAGGTAAATCACAGGACTTTCCACTTTTTTCCAATCACTTGATCATAATCGAATATACTCTTGTCATAGTAACAAGTATTTCCTTCCACCACTATTCATGTAGATGTAATATAATAAATTCAGTTCAGGATTTATTTTGTGCAATTTATAATAACTAGGCTAAGGTATATGAATATAGCAACTTTGTGCAGAAAAAAAGCAGGTATAGAAGCAACGTGTGTGCAGTGGCGTACGTTGAGTCACCGGGGCCCCGGGGCAAGACTAAATTTTGGGGCCCCTTTGATATTTGGGGGCCCCTTAGATACAAAAAAAAAAATACGTATACGCCATACATTTTTTTTGTTGGCTTATTTATTTTTAATTTTATTTTAATGTTTTAATAAGTTCGTAATGCACATTGATATACCCACTTACTTAAAATTTCTATCATAAAAGAAGTAAATACTTGTACTAGGGGCCCCCAACATTAAATATTTAGAGACCCCTAAAATAAATTTTTTTTTAGCTTAGAATTGATAGTTCTTGGGGCCTCTGTTCTGAAGTAATACATATGTACACATTTGATTTTCCATCATCAAACATAGTTTATTTCTTTCGGGGCCCCTGAAAAATTATTTTTGAGGCCTCAAAATTAAGTGCCTAGAGGCCCCTAAAATATAATATAATATTTTTGGAGCCAAGAATTAATAGGTATTGGGGCCTCTGTTCTGAAGTAATATTCGGAATGCCACCAATAACGTAATATTTTTATTTTGAATTGATATTTAATTTTCCATTTGATTGTTTTGAACCACTGAAGTAATAGCTTTTGAGGATCCTCAAATAATATTTGTCATGTCATCTGAAAATTTGATGAATATTTTTGGGCTCCTTAGTAATAGATTTTGGGGCCCCCAAATTAATATTTGATTGCCTCTAAACTAAAGGGGTTCCTGAAAACTTATTTTTTGGAACCCTTCATATAATACTTTTGGATTCCCGAAGTCATATTTTTTGGGACTCCTAAGGAAATATTTAGTAATCCATCAACAAATGTAATTTAATTTAAAAAACAATTTTTTTTAATTTAATTTTTTTTGACGCCCTGAAGTAAAGGCTTTTGGGGCCCCTGGCCTGAAGTTGTTTTTTGCTTTTTTGGGGCCCCTTATGTATTATTTGTGGTTGCAATTATTTTTCAAGTAATATTTTTGGGGGCCCTAAGATAAAATTATAATTTTTCTTTTAAAAAAGCAGTTTATGTTTTTGGGGCCCCTGCGGTAGCCTTTTTATTAAATGAATATATATTGTGTGGCTACCAATGCATTATACATTACACTGAATGACATAATTTTTTCCCCTTGTATCCGAATTGATTCAAATACATTTTAATTTATTTCGAAACTCAATTTATGCTAACAGTTTACTTCTCTGCATTGTCTCCAGTAGGGGCCCTAGGGTAGGTCGGGGGCCCCGGGGCGCCGCCCCGCTTGCCCCAAGGGAGTGTACGCCCCTGCGTGTGTGCATGGTTTTCCTTATAATTAAATCGCACCACCAATTTAGTGTCATTCACTGGCAATCAATGTTGAATTAGTGTTAGCTAAATAGTTTCCACTCCACGCCCACTTAAAAATGCCAATATGATGGAGGAAATGGGGTAGTCGTTGGTTGTTGTGGTGGTGATATGCAGGATGGGGTTTTTTTTAGTCGTCGCGACTTCGATACTATAGTACAAATAATTCGCCCGCTAATAGCATATTTCCGTGATACGGTCTAATTGTTGATGTTAAATATTTAATTTTATTGCATTTTGCATGAGTGGTGGGTGAATGGGTGCTATAGAGTCACTCTATACAACAGCAAGGACTTTTCCGGTAACATGTTGCCTTTAACTTACTGAAATTAAAATAAAACCCTGTATCCTGACTATAACGAAAGCCTGGTGAAGAGGTCAAATTGAAAGCCATCATGCCATAATCATATGAGTTTGTATAATGTGTAGTGATAATATTAACTATGTACTGTAACGGTGAAAGAGTTACCTTCAGGATATTTTTGTTTTAAATAAAATTGTCAATTTTTGAATTTTGATTATAAGAAGTTCTAGTTTTTTCCTGCGTACTTTAAACTCTCTGCCTTTACACCTTTTTTCATTGAGAGCTTAAGTGTCAAGTCCTATATCTCTTGAATAAAACCAGTCCACCAACAACGACATTTGAACAGAAAAGCAAGAAATAAAAACTTAATTTTTTTAGCAATTGAGGACTTTAAATTCCTTTTAAACACTTTCTGTGGAAACCCTGAAAGGTTGTTTGTTTGTGCATAGTTTCAGCGAATAGATTTTTCTTTTTCGCGGGCGAAGTTTACTGTTGGTCGTAATAATAGTTATAGTTTGTGTACCTTTCAGGTTGACAGAGTCGGATTTGCCATGTATATGTCGTGGGTCATTTTTCTTTAAACTGTTTCAAAATTACTTTGTGTTTGTTTACACACACAGAGAAAAATATGACCCGCCAAAAACTAACAGATTGCCATATTGTTTTACCGTCCATACATTTCATAAGGAAATCTTATTAAAAACAACGATTAATAAGGTTTTTTTAAGGAGATTTCTTATTATTTTTATATAGAAAATCTTATTAAAATTTGACTGAAAAGTTGATTTTTTTTTGCAACTTAGCACTAGAAAAAAAATCGCGATCAATATTTTCATGGCAGGTTGGTTCAGGTGGTAAGGTGGGCAACTAATGATTTGAAGTCTCCAGTTCGATTCCCAGCCTGGTCATCGTTTTTTTTATTTTTTTGCAGATTTTAAAACAATAAGGAAAACCCGATTGTTTTAATAAGGTATACCGTATAAAAAGACTATAACTGAATAAATCTTTATTTATTTTTCTAAATCTCGTTCTCTTTCAACACCTTCAAAAGTAGTTCAACGGTTGAAAATCTTTTCTATTAACTGGATCCATGGATTTGTGTTTTAATTAAATAGTAGAATTGCGGTAAGTCAAATTTTTAGCGAAATATTGAAAAATAACGAAGTTGTTTTAAGAAAAAACATTGACTTCTTTCGACCCAACGAGATTTGAATTTTCTGATCCTTCTGATAAAATCTAACAAGAGCAGTAAGGTCTCTTACATACTCTTACTAGACGAAATTCATTTAGCGAACCAAACGACTTTTTTGCTCAATTACTCGTAAATCAATTAAAAGCAAAGAATTAACTTTTGGTTCTTTACAAAACCCAATCATAACTACTAAGAAATTTAGATATGTCAAAAAAAAATACATAGCTGAGGTGGCATGCGATATCTTATTACCCTTCCGATAGTTTCCATTTGATCAGCTTCCGTTTTTGAAATTTTACCGTTAGAAAATGCATAAAAACGTGCCTTATTTTTTTATATAAGGAAAATTGTTTGAACATAATTAGTAACGGTTTTTATAAGAACTGTTTTCCTTCTTTCAAAACCTATTTAAATCTATCCGATATCTTTTTTACTTGCCGAGATATTTTCAGTTGTTTGGCATATTATATATCTTACCATAGAAATTATTCATTATTATCATTATCTCCTTTATGATATATGAAGCCAAACCCACTTACTTCATCCTAAGATATCTCGGGCAATAAAAATGATATCGGAAAATAGGTATTGAAAGAAACCGTTACTAAATGTGCTCAAACAATTTTCGTTATATAAAAAAATAAAGGTCCGTAGTACTAAAAAAAAAAAACGTTTTTTAGCATTTTCTAACGGCTGAATATTTTTTTCTGACTTCCGATTCGAGGTCAGGAAACCTTCATAAAGTAAAGTGAAGGTAAACCATATAAATTGTACAATGGCATCTTCATTTTTGTAAACACATTAAAATATTACTTTTTAATCTTCCCGAGTCTGTTTCTGTTCTGAGGAGTCCGCTATTAAAAGAATTGAAAAGTCATAGAAATCAGTCAGTTCATTCTCGAGATCTTTAAAAAAAAAAGTCATCCAAAATGTATGAGAAAATTAATTGTATTCATTTTGTACATATCGTCGCCCTAGTATTGTAGTGCTAAATTGCATTTTTTTAACTAGATATGCAGTCTTATGTTTTCGAGGTTGCTCTTTTCAAATCTGTTATCTGTTTTTTTCTATCTTTTTTCGTTGCTGAGATATTCACGAACTGTTTGACGTAAACACCAAATTTTGGCATTTACGTCAAATTTTTCATGAAATCTACGAAAATTTTGAAAATTGTTTTGACGTACGTCTTACTGCAGCTATGTTTTTTTTTACGTACGTGTATGAATAAAAGAAACTTCTGATTTTCGTGGCGTATAAGGCAAACTCATTTTGGACAAAAATTAAAAGATTATGAAAACTAAACGAATTTCTGATGTTCAACAACATGTACCTATGTATGTATATAAAAGATAAAGTTTAGCTATACATACTAAAAAATCAAAAAATTCCAGCGGTTAGTTCTGTCGCAATAATCTTCCGAGCATTTAAATGCGATTTCCAAAAAATGTAAAAATGGCGTATACGGCACTTCAATACTGGTGCTAAGGCGACGATATGTGCATTCGTTTTGTTGTTTTATTAGTTATTCTTTTACTCGGAAGGGAGACGAATTGAACAAATGAAATTTCGCAAAATTTCTACAATAATTACAAAACTAAAGATCAGTTTCAGAGTAAGTATAATGATTAAAAAATTACACCGTAAATAAATATTTTTTTTTTTCCTGTTGTAATATCAAATAAAAACTATTCGACACGGAAATGACAGTTTCAATTGTAATGAAATGATCAGCCGGAAATGATAATTTCAATTGAAAAAATATCAAAATATGACTTTCCCTTGAAGCAAAGTCATATTTTGGGGGGATTATAATGTTTAACCCCCTCCTTCTATTAAAGAACTGGTAATTAACATTTATGTCCTGTGTCTAAGGCGAAATAATTTATTAAAATAACTTATGTATAAATGGTTAAATCCAATTTCTTTCATTAATTTTTTTTTAATCAACTTTTCACATTTTATTAGAATTGCAGAAAAAAAATTGAAAACTTAGTCATGAAAAGCACTGAAAAACAAGCAGCTTGGTGTGTGACTTAAAGGTATCATTATATTTTTGGCCTGAAAAAATAAAACCTATTTGAACAGTATTCAAATAATGCAAGATGTCCTATTCTTTTCAAAATAATATTTAGTATAAGAACATTTACAAAATCTATTCCGACCCTGAATAACTTGAGGGTTTGCAGTTTATACATATATGTGTCCACACCAGTGCATGTCCTTGCATGAGAGACGAGACATCTGGGAGGCATTCGCCATACAACGCGAACGAATATTAATGTTATGAAGTTTACGATCGCCTTAAAATTGAATGGAATTTTTGCTAACTTTAGACAGAGGTAGAGGTAGTTCTGAAGTTGGTTGTTGTGCAAACCTACCCAGTAGCGGGTAGCCACGCTAACTTTTGTCTTTGACGTATGTTCTTTTATAGAGCCAACAAGTCCTGTAAGTTATTAAATTGTGTTATTACTGTGATCCATGCAACTGTTGCCGTGTGATGGGCCACTAAGTCCGCAAAACTTGTGTATGTGGTTATTCTTTTACCAAAGTTTTTTTTTTATATTTTTTCTTATCTCTTTCATATTTTTATTTTGAAACTTGGTCTGTCAAATGCATCTTATATATGTATGTTACCTATGTTGTATATGTACTTAAATGAAGGTGCTTAACTTGACTTATGCAATGGATTTAAATGAATTATTACAATTGACACAGCCAGAGGTTTGCATGATTTGATTATATCTCTACTCAATACTGATGACTAGTCATCAACATAAACGTAAATCATGATAATTTTGGGTTAGACGTTAGGGCAAAAGCAGTTAAGATTGTCTGATTTTGTTTTATTTCAATGAAGCTATTTGATTCCGAAATTAAGATTTACACTTGAAAATAAGAAATACATACATTAATATTTAAATGGTCTTGAAGTATTCTCGAGAAAATTTATTTAAACATATTAATTATAAAGTTAACCCCTATCATTTATTTGTGTATTTAAGATTTTGTTTTTAAAAAAATTAGATGTTTGATTGTTTTTTTTTTTACTATATACATCAATTATAAAAATTTACAAGAAAATGGTCACTGTGCTTATGAGTAACATTTTGAGCTACTTAACATAGAAAATACGATCGTCGCGAGCCCAACTTCATCAGTGGATAATCGTCGGCACGTTTAAAGAGTCAGGACAATTCAATTATTGTCTTATTGCACTTTGATTGACTAAAAACAATATCCGAATGGAAAATCAAAGTGAACATTACAATTGAAGTGTGCTGAGTTCAACGCAGGACGATTTCCTCTGGTAGGTATGGAAGAGGGCACAACATTAGTATATAAGGAATTTAATTTTACAATAAAGAAGACTTGAAATCTCAACGTCAATCACATAGTATCGATTTATTGCGACTTCCCCCCACCAGAGGTAAGGGGTCAAAAACAAATCCAAACTACAGTATAAAGACTTCTTGTGGGACACAAGATCGAATCAAATATAACTTGGAGATATTCTGGTACATGCACCAGAGTTATCTCTTGCCATCAAGGTGCATCGCTCTGACTGGCATTACGAGTTTATCGTACACAACATGTAACATGAAACATGCAACATGCAACATGCAACATGCAACATGCAACATTCAACATTCAACATGCAACATGCAACATGCAACATGCAACATGCAACATGCAACATGCAACATGCAACATGCAACATGCAACATGCAACATGCAACATGCAACATGAAACATGCAACATGCAACATGCAACATGCAACATGCAACATGCAACATGCAACATTCAACATTCAACATGCAACATGCAACATGCAACATGCAACATGCAACATGCAACATGCAACATGCAACATGCAACATGCAACATGCAACATGCAACATGCAACATGCAACATGCAACATGCAACATGCAACATGCAACATGCAACATGCAACATGCAACATGCAACATGCAACATGCAACATGCAACATGCAACATGCAACATGCAACATGAAACATCAAACATGCAACATGCAACATGCAACATGCAACATGCAACATGCAACATTCAACATGCAACATGCAACATGCAACATGCAACATGTAACATGCAACATGCAACATGCAACATGCAAAATGCAAAATGCAACATGCAACATGCAACATGCAACATGTAACATTCAACATGCAACATGTAACATGCAACATGCAACATGCAACATGCAACATGCAACATGCAACATGCAACATGCAACATGCAACGCGACACGACGCGACACAACGCGACACAACGCGACACTACGCGACAAAACGCGACACAACGCGACACAATGCGACACAATGCAGCACAATGCGACACAATGCGACACAATGCGACACAACGCGACACAACGCGACACAATGCGACACAATGCGACACAACGCGACACAACGCGATACAATGCGACACAATGCGACACAATGCGACACAATGCGCCACAATGCGACACAAAGCGACACAACGCGACACAATGCGACACAATGCGACGCAATGCAGCACAATGCGACACAATGCGACACAATGCGACACAATGCGACACAAAGCGACACAATGCGACACAATGCGACACAATGCGACACAATGCGACACAAAGCGACACAATGCGACACAATGCGACACAACGCGACACAATGCGACACAATGCGACACAATGCGACACAATGCGACACAATGCGACACAAAGCGACACAACGCGTATAGCGTTTGCATATACAGTTTTCGACGAAGTACCTTAAATATTGATATGAATTGATTTAAAAAAAAGTAAAAAAAAATCATAATTTTGGAAACAAAATAGAGAAGAATAAGGGAAATACACAAAAAGAAGTTGCCTATGGAATTCATAAATGGAAAGGAATCAACTTTGCATAAATAAAGAAGCGTTCTTTGAATTGTAGTAGTTTTTTTTCGATGAAGACTAGACGAACCGAGTATGTTTTTTTTTTTTTCAATAATCAAATATCCCCTCATCATCATGGGCTAATTTGCTATCTCAGGGAAAGGATTGAGTTCTTATAGTGTTTTCTTGTTGAAAACACCATAACACAAGACCAACACAAAAAGGAGCTTAATTCTACGAATTCGAAATGGCCTCGAGGTTCGAAGCTTCTTTATTTATGCAATATTGGGTACTTGCCATAAAGTACAAAATATCACGATAAAAAAAGTAAGTATTTAACCAGTCTGGTAATTTTTCGGGGATATATTCCATAGGAAACGTCTTTTAGTGCTTCTCCTCTACTCAGCAGCTTCTGGCTGCAAAGTCCCTTCTTTAATTAAATTGATGATTTTATCAGCAGGTTTTTTTCCATTTTCTACGCATTCTTTACTCAAAATCACAAATAAATTCTCATTACAATTTTGTATTCCTTCCCAATTGCATGTGCCATCATAACCATCCGCTTTCAAGTCTTAAAAATAAAAATTATAAATAAAAACAAATTCCATTTCAGGTTAGCAAAAGTTTCCCCTTTTTTTATTTATTTTTGAGTTTAGTTTGTATGTACAACGAAATTAAGATTTAACCTTTTTCTAATTCACACAACATAACGGGCTATAGCGTACATATTAAATCATTTATAATTATTAATAATACATATATTTCATTTTAAAAACATACAAAAAAATTCTTCTTAAAAAACAACAAGTCCCAAATACTGAACAACGATTATACAATTCTATTTTAAAAAATTGGCAATAAGAGTTTATTTATATATTTTTAGACACAAAGAGAAATAAGAGAAAAGAGAAAAAATAACAACAAAAAATTATTTAAAGTTATCAATAAAAGTGGAACCCTAGTTCCATCAAATTAAACACCAAAAACCACATCTTACTTGGAGGCTGTTTAGACCTTCAAGGATGCTGTTAAGATATGCCTCTTGTGTTTAAGTCAAGAGAACTAAAAGTGCACTTTGGGAAAAAAAAAATATCTAAATAAATCAAAAATCAGGACGAAAAAATTAACAAGGAATGACAGAAAATTTGTGGGAAGGGAAGGGAGTCCCAAAACAGAGAGAGACAAACAACTCTCTATTCATTGACATTAATGGTAATAGTCTTGCCCTTGGGATCATCAAAACGATCCATTGTATTGATATCCAACATCCAGCAGATACCAACACTCATGATGCCCAACAAAATGAACACCACAAACAAACCAGCTAAAATGCCGCTGGAGAAGAAACCCACACAATACCAAGCATCTCCGAATTTGAAATCATTTGATGTCTCATTATTGAATGGAGCTTGCATTTGGAGCGAGTTCCACAAGATCATCCTGACCTTTTCTGGCTTTTCTCCTTCAGCCAACTTCTTTTGTTTGCTTTCCAAAGTTAGATTTCCACATGAGTACGAGAAATCGGTGGGTGCAGTAAGTTCAGATGGGACATAGAATTCTTGGTTATTGAGCATCAAGTTGGATAATTTAAAGTAGCCAAGGTTCAAGGAGATGAGGAAACTTAGTTTGTTGTTTCCTCCATTTAGATTGACAGAGAAGGAAGTTTCGTTCTTTTCGGGGAGAGTCATATCGGAGATTGTGATTGGAGTGGAAATCCATTTTTTGTCTTCTTGTTCTTCACGCACAATCAAATCAGTCCAGAATATGAGGAAGTCCTTGTTGGAGCGGAACATGGTGCCAGAGGTGGCCTTGTCAGCAGCAGCACGTCGGGTACGACTCTTGCTGACGACATCGGAAGTGGAAGATGGAGAGCTAGTGTAGATAGCAGTGATTTTGCAGCCTTTAGCAAGGAAGTGCTCGTAAACCTGTCCCATGATACCATCTGGAAAGGAAGTTCATGCTTAGTAGGGTTGGTCAAAAAAATAGAAATTCTTTTTTTTTTATACTACGAAAAAACGTTTGCTAGACACCTCAAGAATATAATCATCAAATATGAGCTCTTTATATTAATTGGAAGGTCCTCCATTTTTACAATAATCTTCTAAAAAAAAAAATCATTTCTTTTTTAAATTGACTTTTTAGCAAATTTCTTTACATATTCTTGTAGGAAATTGAACGCTTGAACAAAAAAAGCCTTGTACACTTTTTACGTTTATCTAATCGTTTAAAAGATTTTTGAGGTCCAAAAATTGCGGAAATCTTTAAAAACTCTTTTTTGTTCTTAATTTTGTAACAAATTGTAAAATTATAATAGTCAAACGGGCAAGACATATTCTTGTAGGAAACAGATTGCTCCACAAAAAAGGTCTTCATAAATTTTTTTATTAATCTTACCATTTGAAAGATATTCCAGGTCAAAATGAAAAAAAAATTATAAAATCATTTTTTTACTTTTTCAAAATTTTCTTATTCACTAAAAAGTCATTATTATCAAATTAGCAAGATGTATTCTTGTAAGAACTTAAACGTTCTACAAAAAATTCCTTGGTATTAAATTGATTGCTTTAACGGTTTAGAAGATATTTGTATTCAAATCGCAATGCACACATGTCAAAAGCAATCAGAGGGTATAAGGGTCTGTATACGAATATCTTCTAAAAGGTTAAAGCAATCAATTTGATGCCAAGGACTTTTCGACGTGATAACGTCTTATAAATCGATGAACCATGAACCGCATCCACGAAAAAGTGATGCCATTTACTCCGGTTCCGCCTGAAATTTTTAGCAGTGTCGCATTTCAATTCAAAATTAAAAAAAAAGAGACACAAAAATCAAAAAAAAAATTCAATCATTAAATAGGGTAAATAGGGGTAAAACAAAATTGCAAAAAAGTCGCTATTTTCTAAACGCGACGTTGTAGAAAGTTGAATTTTGTTTTGTAATTTTTTTTTAATCGATAGATAAATTTATTGTTATTTTCTAAAAAAAATTAAAAACCAAGTTATGAACGGGTTTTTAAAACTTCAAAGTGGTGATTATAGGTAGGGGAATTTTTTTTGACAATTTGAAAAATTCCACACGAAAGATAAAAAAAATTAGGGTTCTCATACTGATTTTTTTGTAAGTCTCCGCGTTTTGAAATATGAATTTTTGAAAAGACCTACAGTTTTAAAGGTATTTTTAGGTGTTTTTTTTTTATTTTTAGCAATTTTTTCGAGCTTTCAAAAAATCTGAAACTTATATGACAAATAAGTATTGGCCATGTGCAATGTACATTATTATTTGTTGTTCAATTTTCATTAGAAAATTGCGATTTTATTAACGTTAGGCCCTTACCGCAAGAATCCAAGGGCGCCGAGCACCCCCAACCCCCATGATCCAGCCATTTAAAAACATAAAATAAAGAAATTTCTTAGACAAAAATAGTTTTGGTTTTTTGTTTATTTTTTGAGAATGACAAGATGTTTTTGGATGCGGTTTACTGTTTTTCTTTAAAAACAAATAAGAGCATCGAATTTTAAAAACTTAAGTAGTACATAAAATTTTGAAAAAAATTAGTTTGAAATTTTTATTTTTCAAAATTTCGATATCGAAAATTAATTTTTCAAAAACTGTGCCAGAAAATGGCCATATTAAAATTTTTTGTAAAAGACGAGGTTTTTGGCTTTACAAAAAGGCATAGCACGTTATTGTAAGTGTAATCGTTGATTTTTAATATTTTTTTGTTTCAAATTAAATATTTTTTTTTTAAATTGCCCCTCCCCGCTAAACGAAGGGGAATAGACCCCCCTCCCATACGATTTATTTCTTGTCTCGACCGAACCTACACGTTCTAACTTTTTTGCACATTGCTCCGTCTCTTTTGGAAATTGCTCCCAGTACATTACTTCCAACAAGCATGTAAATTTTCAGGAGCGTTGTGAACTCTCAAGATATTTTTTGATCGGACTGAGATTTGGTATGCTCTTTTTTGATGACTAATGGCACCCGTCCCTGGTATGTAGAAGAAGAAAAAAAAAAGTGCAGTTTCACTCCGCCCTACTGAGCATGCTGATAACACTGGTCGGCAACGAAAATAGAGCTTGAACCAAACCATACTTTTCTAAAAGATTTTTGTGAGCTGATTCCGAATCCGAAGTCAAAATTTCACTGGCACGTCACGTTTTCAAAATATTTTAATATTAACAGGTCAAAAACTCTTTTTTTTTTGTACTTTTGGCGTTGAATTTCATCACCGTTAAATATTTTTTTTTGCAAAACTACTTATGCTGTCTCCAAAAGCCATATTTCATCATATGCATATTTTTTTTTCAAAATATATTTTTTCTAAAAGATATTTGATATAGAAATGTATGATACCTGAAAATCTGAAAAAATTGGTTTCTTTCTAGCAGCTCTAGTTTTTGAAATATTTAGTTTTGCACATTTGGGGAATATTCATAATAATTTTTTAGTTTTCCTTATTTTGAACGTTTATTAGAATTTTCCAAAAAAAATTATATTAAACTTAATGTATTTAGGGTCAGTAAACCTAAAAATCATTTATTTCTAGGAGCTCTATTTCGTACTAATTTTAAAGTTATTCTTATTTTAACTGTTAACATTTTTTAGAAAATTTTTTGTCAAACCTAAAAATCACACTGGTTGCTTTCTAGGAGCTCTATTTTTTAGATATTTTCATTTTTCACATTCTGGGGGTGATTTCATGCTATTTTTTTTAGATTTTATCATTACAAGCGTTTTAAAGTAAAACTGGAAAAAAAAATTTCTAAAAATTCTTGCTCTTTTTGTAAATGTTGTACGACATGGTTGATGTGAATATTTTTGGCTGAAATAATAGGCTTTAAGATGGTATAAAATTTATTATAGGTTGTCTTTTAAAAAAATGGATTTTTGGGTGATGGAAGTGATTTGTTTTCACTTTTTTCATAGGAAATGATTGTTTTTAATAAATTATTTTAATACTTTTTTGCGCAAAAAAAAATAATTTTTAAATCTTATAATGTTATGGGCCATTCCGCTAGAGACGATCTTCGGCATAATTTCTAAATTTCAATATTTGTTATTTTTTTTGTAACAATAATAAGTAAAATAACTGTATTTAATAAAAAAACAAGCAAAATGAGGCGAAATTTAACTGAAACATTTGTTTTTTTTTGCGCTTGGGAAGGCTTTAAAGCAAAAGAGTAGGTACGAACAGCTACAATTATTATGGCTGGTAATACAGGCTCAAAATTTCCAATACGGACATTTGTGTGCAAATAAGCTTCGAATGAGTATAAATGTTGCACCTGCGATAATGGAATTGCCCTTATCACGTAAAATTGTCGTCCGTAAACCGACTTAACAAACAACCACCTTTTTTGTGGAGCAATCTGTTTCCTTAAAGAATATTATTTCTTGCCCGTGTGATTATTATAATTTTTTAATTTGTTCCAAATTTAAGAATAAAAAAATTAATTTTTAATTATTTTCTCAAATTTTGAACCTGAAATAGCTTTTAAACGATTAGATAAACGAAAAAAGTGTACAAGCCATTTTTGTAAAGCGTTCAATTTCCTAAAAATATATGTTAAGAAATTTGCTAAAAGGTCGATTTATAAAAAAAATATTTTTTTGATTAGAAGATTGATGGAAAAATGGAAAATTGCAAAGCGGAGGGACCTCGCCGTTATATAAAGAGTTCATATTTGTTGATTATATTCTAGAGTATAAAATCAAAAAGAAAAAAATTTTGATTTTTTTTTTACCCACCCTAATGCTTTGCTCTATAAAAGTGAGGGAGACTTTTTATTTGCTTACCTTGCTTTTCTAAAACTTGGTTGCTTTGAGTAGAAAGAGTTGAACCTTCGTCGATATTACTCAAATCAATTATGATTTCTTTGCCAAGTTGGCATTCAATCTCACGCTCCAATTTGCCATTACCATCGACTGTAACTGATTCTCTGTTTTCAGTTACTTTACGCAGAGCTTCAAGAGGATTCTCAACACTGCCATAATAGGTTTTAGGAGTAGCTTCAGCGAGATTACTGAAGCAAGTAGCTCGAGAAGGAGACGATTTACAACCAAAGTCTTCGCGTCTTAGCTGGATTTATATAAAATAAGTTTCATAGAATAGAAGATATAAAAGTAAAGAACTTACCCCATTTGCCAAGAAAGTAAGGATCATCGTGTCCTTGGCAAGTGGTTTCATCATTTCAGCAAAATCATCTTCGGAAATTGTTGAGAGATAGGGTCTCAAGGGACTATTTGATTTAAATTCAATGTGTCATTATTATTTGTCAATATAAAAATATATTTTCTTATCATTTAACACCCACCTGTTGGATCCCCATGTTAAAACTGGACTTTTTTCAGCCAAGGCTGCGCCCAACAAGCAGGCCAGCACAACTATCAACTTTGAATTCATTTTTTTATGGTGGCTCTTTTTTTCTATTAGATTATGTTGGATTATTAACAAAAAAAAAAAACTCAATCAAATTAGAAGAAAAGAGGATTTAAATTAAAAAAATGAATCACGAAATTAAAATTAAATTGGGAAAATAATTCTTTTTCTTATTTCGCTAGTCCATTGAAAAAATGGTCTGCCCTTTCTTGTCAAAAAATTTTCTACATTCATATGACAGTCATGTGACAAGTTTCGATGGAGGGGGAAGATTTCGAAATTCGAAACGAGACTCGTGGGAGATAACGGAGGTCTTGGTAGTGATGCCAAGTTTCTTTAATTTAAATTTAAATTTTTATTACGCCTAGTACGCAGCTGAAGCGAAACGAAATTTTCCATAAAAAATTCGTTAACGAAATCTTGAACGAAATTAATTTTGTTTTATTTTTGCTTTAAAACTTATTTTCTGATGTTTTTTCTTGAATTGAACAAATTTAATTTCGTTCAAGATTTCGTTATCGAAGTTTTGTATGGAAAATTTCGTTTCGCTTCAGCTGCGTACTAGGCTTTAAGAATAGTACGCTGCTGATGCGAAACGAAAAATGTTCAAGTCTACAAAGTCGACAACGAAAATGTTAAGGCCTGGTACGCTGCTGAAGCGAAAAGAAATTTTCAATACAAAATTTCGTTAACTAAATCCTGAACGGAAAATTTCGTTTTGCTTTTCGTTTTTCAGTACGCAGCTCTAGCGAAAAATTGGAGAGTTTTCATTCATTTGTCACTTAAGCCTGGTACGCTGCTCGCGCTAAATTTTAGCTCCCATACAAATTATCGAAAATTTTTAGCCGAGATAAAATGGATCCCATACAAGTTATCGATAACTTGTATGGGAATTTTATCTCAGCTAAATTTTAGCGCGAGCAGCGTACCAGGCTTTACTTGTTACTGTCAAGAGCAGTGTTGACGGTTTTTTTCACTTTTAATTAATTTACTTTAAAAATTATTTTCCGTTGATTTTTCTTGACTTTAAAGCCTGGTACGCTGCTCGCGCTAAATTTTAGCTGAGATAAAATTCCCATACAAGTTATCGATAATTTGTATGGGATCCATTTTAGCTCAGATAAAATTTTTCGATAATTTGTATGGGAGCTAAAATTTAGCGCGAGCAGCGTACCAGGCTATGGGCCTTACCAATAATGAATCGCTAAACACACGTTTAAGTATCGTCGGGTTAAATTTTACCGTCGCGTTAAATTGGGTGTATACTAATAATCAAAATAAACACGAGTTTAACTAATTGTGCTTCTATTACCAGATCTATTACATTTGTTGTCAAAATGACATCATTGAAGTGACTATTTTTCCATGTAATGTAATAATGAACAAAAACATACCTACAAAATACCTACATACCTTCATATATTTTTATTTTGATTGTAAAGCCTGGTACGCTGCTCGCGCTAAATTTTAGCTCCCATACAAAATATCGAAAATTTTTAGCCGAGATAAAATGGATTCCATACAAGTTATCGATAACTTGTATGGGAATTTTATCTCAGCTAAAATTTAGCGCGAGCAGCGTACCAGGCTTAAAAGTTAAAAAATGGAGCCCAAGAAGGCCAAAAGTGCATAAAAAAAAATGTTCATCTATCGTGAAGTACGACGATGAATATGTGCAGATCTATTTCTTTTTAAGTTTTCTTTTTCAGCCTATTCTGAAAGTAATGAATATTTATTAATAAAAAAGAGAAATATTTATAAACAAATTAATGTTTCCATTTACTTATTTAATAATTTGCCGCCAATACTTTTAATTTTTCTCAACAACTTGTTTACTTGACAAATGTTTTTTTTTTGCTGTCAAATGACAGTGCAAATCATGCGTTTTAATTTAAGCCTGGTACGCTGCTCGCGCTAAATTTTAGCTGAAGCCTGGTACGCAGCTCGAGCTAAATTTTAGCTCCCATACAAATTATCGAAAATTTTTAGCCGAGATAAAATGGATCCCATACAAGTTATCGATAACTTGTATGGGAATTTTATCTCAGCTAAATTTTAGCGCGAGCAGCGTACCAGGCTTGAGATAAAATTCCCATACAAGTTATCGATAACTTGTATGGGATCCATTTTATCTCGGCTAAAAATTTTCGATAATTTGTATGGGAGCTAAAATTTAGCGCGAGCAGCGTACCAGGCTTTAACCGTGCGTTTATAGTTCAGTTTCCCAACTATAAAATTAACGTGGCGTTAACCCTTAACCTGACTATTAAATTGGTTATTGGTATGGAGAAATATTTAAAGCTCAGTTAAATATTTAACTGAGCTTTAAATTTGATTATTAGTAAGGCCCTATAACTACAACGGCCACTTTTTGCAAAAAGTCAAAAGTGAAAATTTTCAAACTCATTTTGTGACAGTTTTTCCGACCACAAAATTAAAAATAAAGACAATTTTTGTAATTTTTTTTTCAAAAACAAACAGCGCAAGAAAGAAATAAACAAAATTTACTTTTGTAAATTTCCCACTTTTTCACTTTTTAGGTCATTGTAGTGGCTTTATTTTATTTATTATTTAGCATTACAAACACATGCAAGGCAAACGTCAAATCACTCCACTTGTCAAATTCGTCGTGAAAAAATTTCAAAATTGCACAAAAAAGGAGTGATTCACTCCCATAATTTTGGAAAAAGAAATTATTAAAATTGTTTTTAATAAATCAACTGTGGCAACGCCAATCAAAAACGTCTATCGTTCGAGTATCGTTTACCTTATATGTCAAATTTCTGCCGAAAAAAAAATTGTCAACAAACATTTTTTTCTTCACTCCTGTCGTCATGAAAATAATTTCTTTGTTTTTGATATATTTTTTTTATCAAAATCAATTAAAAAACTAATCCAAATGATTTATTTATTTAAAATGTAACTAATATGCAAAAGAATCTCTATAAACTTGATAGTAATAATGCTGCACAAATTAATTCCCTTTTGTGACATTCGTTACTTAATACGATTTCGGGTGCTTCTCTGTTTGATACCCTTGACCGTGATTATTTTCTGGAAGACTGTGAGTTTTTCTATAAGAAAATATATGAATCAAAAGTCATACTTATGTCCCACTTATTATTTCCTAGAAATTTGAATTATTTAGTGAGTCGAAAGACTCCTCAGAGGATTGTCCTCATTTTGATGTGGTCTACACCTGGGTCAATGGTTCCGATCCAGAATTTACGGAATCCATTCGACAATTCGATCCACATTATGACCCCGCTCGATTCGATGATAAGAACGAACTTAAATACTCTTTACGTTCCTTGGAGAAATATGCTCCTTGGGTGAGGAAAGTTTATATTGTAACAAATGGCCAAATTCCTCATTGGATTGATCTCAGCTATGACAAAGTCTCTGTGATTCCACACAGTGCATTGTCAGAGTATCCCGAATATTTGCCCACTTTCTCTAGTTCTGCTATAGAAACGTTCATACATCGAATCCCGAATCTCTCGAAGAGGTTCATCTACATGAACGATGACATCTTTCTTGGTGCTCCTCTCTATCCTGAGGATTTATATACTCAGTCAGAAGGAGTGCGAGTCTACACAGCTTGGACTCTACCTGATTGCGCAATCGATTGTCCTTGGGTGTACATTGGCGATGGAGCATGCGATCAGCATTGCAACATCCCCGAATGTCAGTTCGATGGAGGCGATTGCATCTATGAAGACACTCATCAATCTGAAACCAAACGTCCATCCACTCTCCCTCCTCCTGTCGAATTGCCCAAAGTCGAACAACCTCGTCCATGGAAGAAGCGAAAGCGAAACTCTTTCAAAGATGTCATTAAGAAGACCAATCTGTCCACATTTGAGGAAATGAAGAGCATTGTAGAGAGCTTTAATAGCGAGCAACGCTCCAAGGCGAAGCCAAACACTGGTACTCCACAGCCAACGAAGGGGTACAAATCGAGTGTGGACATTTTCTCGCAAAGTCTCATTCACACAAATCGTCGATTAAACAAGGAGTATGGATTCAAGGCAAGAAATGTCTTGGCTCACGTTGGTTTCCTGCTGGACAGGGATACCATTTATTCAATGCAAAATAAATTCCGTCTCGAAGTTCAAGAAACTACCTCTCGTCGGTTTCGTGACCAAAAGGATCTGCAGTTTGCATTTCTCTATTACAGCTATGTCATGAGTGAGACCATGAATCTGACTGTGAGTGAGATTTTTGATCAGTTCGACACTGATGGCTCGTTGACGTGGTCTGATCGGGAGGTGAGAACATTTTTGTCTCGTATTTACCCGCTGCCTCTGGACTGGTCAGCGGTGAGGTACTTTGAAGAGGTAGTTTCTAATTGTTCACAGAAGCTGGGAATGGGACATATAGAACATCAGGAGTTCAGCACTCTGGTCTATGAGCGCTATGAGGACTCTAGTTTGGTGAGTAAACTTGGTCGATATATTGAAAAAATCTTTTGATGAGTCACTTCTTCTAGCCAACAATAACTAGGGAACTAGTATGTCAATGCTCTACTCTAGCGGAAGTGATGGTGGACAATTTTGCCCAGCGTCCACGATACAAATTCAATATGAATTCAAAACGAGGGATGCACAGTAACTTTATGATGCTGACATCAAATTTGACTGAGGTGGTAGACTCTCTTGATCGTCTACGAAGGAGTCCAAAGTGAGTTCTATGTTTTTCTCTTGTTTAAATTGAAATTTAGAACTTAAATCCATTTATAGAAAATTTAATTGCATTAATGACAACTTGGAACCACAATATCCGGAAGAAAACGAACTAATTCGTCATCTTCTTGAGGATTTTTATCTTTCGTTCTTCCCCAAACGAAGTCGTTTCGAATTGCCTGAAAGGTATCGCAATCGTTTTAACAACTACACTGACTATGAAGCTTGGCGCTGGCGTAAGGGATTAGCACTTTTTGTCGGTTATAGTGCCAGTATTTTATTGATTGTATTTCTATTGAGATTCTGTTGTATGCACAAGGCGAAGTTTGTAAGACGATATGTGCAAAAGAAATGACATTCACTCGAAAGGAGTGTTGAAGGATGTTTGAAATTGAAATAGTTAATGAGGCTTTTTTTTTTTGTAGAAAATTTCTAAGCTTAAGATTTTTAAAGGCGACAAAAAATAGAAATTATCGAATTTAACGGTTTTGTTGGTTTTTTTTTTCTCTTAATTTTTGAATTTTTAGGTTTCATTTGCATTTAGCAACAAGGTTCGTTTATAATCACATAATTTGATGACTAACGACTGTTTCTCATAATATCCATCACATTAAAAATTCTAGTATTGCTGATTCGTCAAATCCAATAGGACGGATCTATTTAAAGACGTTGATGAAGTTAATGTAGTTCGATGAGTAATAGTTTACGGAGTTGGTAAAGGTCAACAAATATTTTTTTGCTGTAGCACACGCCAATTACTATGAAGCACCACAATGGAAGAACATATAGGGGGAAATGCCTTCTCTATAATGGAGAATCCTTCCATTATTCCATATTTTTGATAAGACTTATCAGCTCTGTAGCGAACACAATATTTGTAAGCACATAATCTGTTGGTAATACAGACTGTCATAACTAACGGCTTTTGTTTTTTTTCGGGGTTCTAAGAAAAATTTCGATAGGAATGGAATGTGTGGTAAGACCGAATATTTTCTTTCTTTTTTACCTTATGCTGTCCCCAAAATCTAGATTTAGTCCTAGTACGTAGATCGAGCTAGATTTTAGCCGAGATAAAATTCCCATACAAGTAATCGATTATTTGTATGGAATCCATTTTAGCTGGGCTAAAAATTTTATTTCCAGGAAGATATGAAAATCAGTCAGTTGAGAATTGACTTTGAAAAAAATTTAAACGATGAATATTGCGAATTGCGAACATACCACTGATACAAAATTTTAGAATACATTAATTTTTCCAATTTATTGCATTTATTCATTTTTTTTTTTTTTTTTTTTTCAAAAATATAAAGACTTGGGCTGTAATTCTGGCATACCTCACAAGTGACAAGAAACTTACAAGGTGAGCTGAATTTGATTTTGAGAGGTTTTCGTATCACAAAAACTTTTGAATTTGTGATCTGCTCAGAAGGAGGTCACATCTCACAAGTTGGATTTTGCTACAAAGAAGTTTGTGAGGTTCTTGTAACTTGTGAGGTTTGCCAGAATAAAGCTGTTAACTAAATTTTTCTTCACTTTTTTTCGATACCCTTAATTTATTGTGACGGGTAGATACAAAATGTTGTACAAATCTTGTAAATTTTAGCTCCCATACAAATTATCGAAAAATTTTATCTGAGCTAAAATGGATCCCATACAAATTATCGATAACTTGTATGGGAATTTTATCTCGGCTAAAATTTAGCGCGAACAGCGTACCAGGCTTTAGAATAAAACTTGAGATTAAAGGCTTTTTGAAAAAATTTCAAAAAGTGAAAGAGTGAAAAGCTTTACAAAAAGTGAAAAGCTTTTACACACGTACCGTAGCGACATCTTCTCTTGAAAAAGAGTTCATTAATTTTTTTTGGAGCTGGTAACACTTATGAATTTAAGTGACATTTGTCATTGTCAGTAAAAAAAATAAACAAACAATAACAAAACACACGAAACAATTCTTCAAGCAAAAGAATTAAAATAATAAGGAATTCTCCAAGTAATGTAAATTAAATAATTAACTAAAAAGGACAGATCATATATGTATAATAAACAATAAGAAGAAAGAAACAGAAATTAGCAAATTCCAAAAAATAATAAAGAAAACATTTTCACACACAAATACTTTTTATTAGTTTTCTTTTCTTCAAATGAAAAAGAAAAAAATATCTGTAGAAACGTTCCGGGCATTCAGGGTTATATTTCCTATTTTTCTCTCCTAGCCTTCTTGTGATCTTCCAGTGATTTGCGGATAGCCAAATCAATTTGTCCAATTCACAAAAAGTACAAAACTTTCCTCTTCGAATTCTTTATGGAGGAATACGAAAATCATTTGCGTTTTTTTCTCGTCGACACAATAGGTCCGTTCCACACTCAGTTTGCAACTGCCGAATTTAGTAATATTTGGTTATTTTTGGTCAGAGTCTGTTCCCAGCTTCAAAAATTGTGTAGAAGAGAGCGCTCACGAGAGAGTAAAAAATTTCCCCACCCTGACAAATTTAGCCCAAAGAATTTCTTCCGGCAGAAAAATGAGTTCTGTCAAATGAAAAGTTGGCGTATGTCAAACAAATAAATAAAGAAGAAAACAAATCAAATTGAATTGATTTTTAAATTGAATCGCGTTTACGTGTTTTTTGCATTAAAAAAGTGTTAATGTTTATCGAATTACAAAAGTGAAAATTTTCAAACACATTTTTCTATAATTTTTCGGGATGAAAAATTAAAACAAATGATGAAGAAAGCTTATTTTTTGGTCTAATAAACAATTTGTATACTCATTTTCACAAAACAATTGCGCTAGCCAGAAAAAAAATATTTTCACTTTTGTACTTTTTCAAAAAGTGGCCAATGTAGTTAAGTCTTAATGGTGTTCAACTTGTTCCAGACTTTTTGGCAGTCTTTCGTAGTTTTATTTCCTACTGAGAGAATTCTCTCCCAACTCTCATTAATTTGACAGACTGCCTAATTTAGTGCACAAAAAGTCTGGAACAGACCTAATGTAGGTGGATGTTGTTACCCATGGTATAAAAAGACAAGGTATGATCATTAGAGCCGCCATCTTACAAAATGGGGTAATAGTGTTTTGACGTTTGGCATTTGGCAAAGTCAAAAGCAACAACAATTTCCAAGACAAATTTGTTTACAACAACAATTTCAATGGGCTGGGCTGTCAAAACCTTAAGTAGCCATCTTTTTTTCTTTCATTTGACAGTTCTCGATACTGAGTTTTTTCTAATGATCATACCTTCTCTTCTTATACCATGGTTGTTACCCATTTCCCAATATAATCTGTAAATATAAAGGTTTAAAATACCATAAAAAAAAAATAGTTAACAAAAAACTTACGCTTTGGTGCAGATATATTCGGCTTCCAATCTTCCTTATTTTTTGCTACCCATAAAAAAAAAACAAATGTCAAACAAAAGGCGTGTTCATCAAAAGTTTTCTTTAAAAGCGACATCTAGTTATCATTTTTCTTAACTTCGTCTTCGAATGTGTTGGTGTTTTCAAAAAGTGAAACATTTTCAAAAAGCGAAAGTTAAAACCTTTTTACTTTTGTTTTTCTGAGATAAAAGATAGAATTTCGCAGTGTGTTGGTACAGGACAAAACATTTTTCCACTTTTGTACTTTTTGAAGTTGAATGTAGTTACTAGTTAAGCCTTTATGCTAAATCTACTTAGCTAAATCTCGGATTTAGGGTAGGTGGAAATGTAGTATTAAATAAAAATATTTTAATGATTATTTACTAAACACAGCCTTTGAAAATAATTTTGAGAATATATCTCTGAATACATTCATTTACTTCGATACTCGAAAAGAACCCATCTTCGATACTTGTTTGACCTCGCATCATATCTGTCAATTTTGTAAAGAACTTTTTTATCTTGAAGCAAATAATCGAAAGATTGCCGGTGGAAATTTGTTTATTATTTGCAAATTTCACACAAAATATCATATTAAATTATCTTCAAATTCATTCCCAACAACCCAAAAACTTTATCAAGTATGTTTGAACTTAAATTTAATATTAAAACAAGTTAATTTTTATAATAATCAATCAAACAAATTGAGAATGACGTGTCATTTAAACATCAACTTTTTCTTATTTATCTCATCTTTTTAATAGAAATGATTACCGACGTCCAATTGGCCATCTTCTCAAATGTTCTGGGTGTTTTCCTGTTCCTCTTGGTAGTGGCCTATCATTACATCAATGCTAATTCATCTATATTCCGATCAAATTTAAAAAATAAATAAAAATGTAATAAGCATAAATAATTTTATTTTTGTTTGAAATCTATTCTACATAGGTACACTTTTTTCTTGTGCATCTAGAAATAATATTAACAGAAGTTGAAGTATGTATTTAATTAACAAATTTTAAAGGTTCCTGGTTCTCCAAAATACACATAAGTGTTTTTCAAAGGGAGGTACGTAAATTGGATAAAACAAAAAAAAAACAGGTGCAATAGGAACTAAAAAAGTGGGCGTCAACCTCTACCCCTTTCTGAGTTCCTGACGGAGTCGGATGTCCAATCTAGTAGCTATTCACCGTTTTTACCAGGGAACGGATTTTCTTAACCTTGGCTGTTTTTTTTTGCGTTGTATGAAAGAGTGGAGTTTATACAAACACGATTCATGTCCCCCTGATTCCATATATCGCACAAGTATTACAAGACTGTTGTAACTCAAATTTTGTCTTTCTTGAGGTGACATCATATTTTACACAATAACTTTATATTTATGAATCTAATATTTTAAATAATTTCTGAATAGTTTAGTTAATTGCATTATTTGTATAAAGGACCTTGATAAAAATATTATTTATTTTATAATTTAGAACAGTTTGTAAATAAACATTTTTTCGCTGAGTCAGCGAGAAATTTTTTTTTAATTACAACAGTCTTGTAATACTAGTGCGATGTATGTTTTTAATTTTACCTTTTTTACTCCTTGGTGCGTTTTTTTTCCTTATTACTCATCAGTGTCTTTTTTGACTACATTTGACAATTTTGTTTGTTTTGTATGCCTTTTTAAGTAGGTATATTGTTTTCTTTAAATCGAAAAATATCTTGAACCTTAATTCTATTCACCTCAGTTCAGATTATTTTGCTTAAAAATATGATCGTAACAGAATCTTTAGAAAACAAATTTGTTTGTATGAACACATTAGAAAAAGAAAGTAGGAAAATTGAGTATGTACCTACTTTTCTTTTTTTTAAATTGAATTTCTTATTACTTGCTCTATAGGGCAAGTATTGGTTTCGTGTAGAAAAAAAAATCGAGGTTTTAATCAAAACCAACATTACGATGATGGAGAAGATCAAAAAAGTGGTTTTCGTCATGCCGTCCGTCGGTCCAGGGCTGCCAGAAATCATGATTTAGCATGATTGTCATGTTTTTTGAACTAAAATCATGTTTTAATGTTTTCGTGCCCAAAATCATGTTTTTTTTTAATCGAAGAGAAAAATCTTTATAATCTTTTTGTAAACCAAAAATCTTTTTCACTAGATGAACTGTTATTTTTAATGAGGGTTATCATGAATAAAAATTTCTCTCGAAATGTTTCCCATGTTTTAAATATGGGAGCGAAAATGATCATAAAAAGATTCCCTCGGAATTTATTGGTATCGGCAATCAATTTTCCAGGGGAATTTAGACTTCATTTCTTAAGATTTTTTGCTCGCTGGAAATAAATTCCGAGGGAGATTCAGGATCGCACAAAAAATTCCGAGGGAAACAAAATTCCCCTCGAGATTCACGATAGGGCCCAATAAGTCATTCAATACCTACATGAAGTATGTATATATGAAATCAACCTTAAATGAGTACAAATTAAAACCTGATTTATGTTTTCAAGTTTTATTCCCGCCATTTTTGTAATTTAAGTTATAATTACAATGGCCACCTTTTGAAAAAAGTGAGTAGATTACAAAAGCAAATAATTATTTTTTCCTTCAAAGGGCAATTTTTCCCGAAAAAAAACTATAAACCTTTTGAAGCCATCATCCATCATAAAATGAGTTTGATAATTTTCACTTTAAGAACTTTTGCAAAAAGTACCCTGTGTAGTTATCCTATTTTCTAAAATGCACTCGAAATAATTTGTTTTATTCCCCTCTAGTCACGATGTGGTTGAGACATCGTGTTTTTTGAACTGAAATCATGTTTTTTATCATGTTTCTTTGAATTTCGAAATGGCAGCACTGCATCGGTCTGTACGTCCATCTGTACATCGAGCTAGGGCCTAAACGGATGGATGGATTTGCTTGAAACTTGATACAGATGATTTTTACGTAATTCCCTAGACCTGTTTTTTTTTTATTTTTTTAATATCTCCATTTTAACGCATACCTCCCATATAACGTTTTCGAGGTATTGCAAATTTCTCGAAAACGGCTCTAACGATTTCGATCAAATTTGGTGTGCGGAATACTCTTATTGATTCTAACAAAACTGCGTTTTTAGTTTTTCTCAAAAAATGCGGAGAACGGAAATATGGCGTTGCCGTTTTTCAAAAATTGACATATTTTTTAAGTTCATATATTTCATCAAAGCATTAGTTATTTTATTTAAAATTTACAGAGATCATTAAGTATAAAATGTTAAAAAATTTTTTTTTTTTTAATTTTTAAACTTTTGATTTTTTTTCTACAAAATCTTAAATTTCCAATAGATATTTAAGATAAAGATACTGTGAACTACAAGAGCAAGTACGTGCGACCCAGTCGTGCATTTTATTTTTTTACTCAAGCATTAAAATAAATTATTATATTTCATTCGACCTTAAAACCCAAATTCTCGAAAGCTTGCGAAAATTAGGTACTAGTTAGTTTTGAGAGAATGTAAATGTTCATATTTTATTTTATTTTTTCAAGGCTTGACAACACCGGTACGGGTTATTGTATAAAGTATAAACAAAACTCCACACTTAAACATTGATGTTCCAGTTTGGAAATTTTGAATAATCTTTTCCAAACTCCAATTGCAAAGAGAAACCGCGCTGTCTTTCTATTGAGGTTTTTAACCACGAAGAGTCCCTCTCTTATAAATGTTGACTTTCCATTGCTCCCAGTCCCTAGCGTGGAGCTTGCAGTCGACACCCACTTGGAGTAATAACGAGCCTTAAGTCAAATTTGCTTAAAAGCACTTCGCAAGGCAGAATGATGCACCCGCTACTTATTACATAAAGTATTTTACCAGGCACTTGACAGTGCAACTGTTTCAGTGAATTGAAGGCCAAAACCTCAGAAACAAAAAAAAAAAACATTTAAATTGATGGCATTTATCCTTTATTTTTTTTTTTCTAAATTAATTCTTCTGCCTTGAAACAATTAAATCGACAAAGTGGGATAGCATTTAAAACAATTTTCGATATTCATAAGTTTTTTTTGTGGAATAATAAAACGCCGAATCCCATGGTAGTTGTAGTATAGGCTGGAATATCCAACGATTAGTGGTATTTGTAGTTCCTGTGGTGCCTGATCTTTCCGTAGTTGATGGTGTAGAAGAAGATCATGCATGCAGCAGTCAACTGGAAGAATGGTGCAATGCCAGCCCTCTTGGGTTGGACATACTTGTGTTGCCAACGCCACCAGGCGCGGCTGAAGGCTCCAGCAATTGCCGATGGAGACTTATTCCTGCGGCTTATCCATGCACCGATTTCTCCAACTTTGGTTTGGGCCAATGGGACATCAGCTGTAGACAAGAAAAGATATATTCCAAAAATGTTCAGTTATAAAATTTTCGCATGGAAATAGTTGGATGATCAAAATTAGCCTCACAATGCGCCATTACGTAATGGTTTTTTTTTTCTGAATTCAATTTTTTCCAGTTAATTTATTGAAATATATTAATTACCTTTGCCATAATAACGTGCTGGATCGTATGGTCCATGGATTTTTGGATTATATTCCGCTGGATAATCGCCAAATGCCATTTTAACTTCGTGAATTTAGCAGAACGAAATGAATTTTCTTTGGCTAAAAAGAAAAATAGCACCTTTGGAGAGTATCGATGGTACGGATTATAGTTTTCTCTTTCTAATTCAATAAATGGAGAGAAGTCAAATAAAGTGATGCCAATAATAAAAAATTGGAGAGAATAAAATTTGTACTTAAGGCAATATGCACACTTTGACAGCAATTTTTTTGCAAAATTACAAAAGCAGAAAAATGTTTTTGAAGTTATGCCGACTTTTCACCAGTCGATTTTAGCAGCACGATATGACACACGGCCAGGGTTCCCAGGTTTTCAAAATAAAAATCCCCTTTTTTTAACACCAAAACGTTTATTTTTCCCCTTTTTCGTAAAAAAAAATCCCCTCTTTTCCAGAAAAAAAATGCAAGTATTTATTTTTTTTTATTTTTTTACTTAAATCTTTTTTTAAACATATTAATTTTGTATTTAATTTATTCATAAGAATAAAAACTTTATAATGGACATAAGTAAATAAAAAAAATTAACAAAAATGAAGCTCAAAACAAAAACCAGTAAAAAAAAAAATTTATGAAGTATGGAACTACTTCATAAATTTTATTTTGAGGGTAAATCTAAAATATCATTGCTAATTTAATAAAAAAATTAATATTATTTTCTATATTTAATGTATTTTTGTAAATCATAGAGTATTTATGCCGATTAAGGCAACGATTTCTTAAAAATGTATAAGAATTTTTTTTTTACTTTTATTTTTTTTACTGCCGCGGCTGCTGGCTGAAAATTTCGTTTAATATACCCAAAAAAGTACAGATTCCCTTAATGAAATATTTTGAGGAGTGAATTAAAAAATGGAAGCACCCTAGTTTTTAATAGAGCTGTCAAATTAAAAAATCCACTTAGCGTGGAATACGATAGTTTATTTCGAAATTAAGTTTTATTTAAATTGATTCCATTGTTCAAATATTGTGTCTACCGTTTTTGTAAGTTTAAATTTTTCCCCTTTTAGATATTTTTTCCCTTTTTTATCCCCGTCCCCTATTTTATCCCTTTCGTCTAAGAAAATCGGCAAAAATGGTGATTTTCCCCTCAACCTGGGAACCCTGCAAACGGCTTAAGTCGATTTGGAATTTTCTATGAGGATTGTCACTTTAATCACCTGCGGTCTACGTTCACATAAGTCGAAAGTATGGCGACAAGGCGACATGGCGACAAGGCGGCAAGGCGACACACAGTGCGTCGAGTGTATGGGGGATGTGGACAAAAATCAGAATATAAATGATTTGTGTTCCTTTGAATAAGAATACCTTCAGAAACACATATTTATGGTATATTTCAAATAAATGATAAATTTCACAAAAAAATAATAAATATATAGTTAATATCGAATTAGAGACAACTCGGCAGGTGAAATACCTAAAAAAAAGTATTTGACATCAAGCGACGATAGTGATCTTGAAGATCGAAAAAATCCTTGTTTTTAAGTGCTAAAAATGAGTCTACAAAATGTAAATATTTTGAAGATGAGCACGTATGAGCAAAAAAGGTGACCATGTGTTTAAAGTAGAAATATAAGGGAACCTAGTGGCATACAAGATTCTGCTACAGCTTGCTTCAGTCTAATATAAATTTAGTTTTTGAGTCACAAAAAACAGACTTTTTTAGGTTAAATTTTTTAAATACTAATTTCACTTTACAAAAACAAACTGAAATACGCATCTGATCAGCAGATATTCATTTTGATAATTAACAAAAAAAAAAGTCAAAAAACATTTTTCGGAATATATTACCTACCTTATTATGTGTACTGTGATGAAAAACACCACTAATCTTTTTGAATCTTGAATTTAAACAGTAAAAAACTGTGTTTTATTATTGTAGAATATGAGCCCTTCATGTTAAGCACCGGTTTTTCGTCATATAATGGACTTGATTTTTTTATTTTTGTCCACTGGTCAAGGCACTGTGTGTCGCCTTGTCACCATGTCGCGACATGGTGACAAGGCGACATGACGACAAGGCGACATGGCGATATGGCGACATGGCGACATGGTGACATGGCGAAAAGGCGACATGGCGACAGTTTTATACAAGAAAATGATTAAATCTGGCCTTTTTGATGAACCATTAAAAAGTTAAAAAATTTCAAACTCAAAAACACAATCTTTCCCATGTAAATCATATGGGAAATAGAAATATATTTGCGATGCGGCAGTACTTAATATTAATATTAAGGGCTGTAACTTTTACAGTATTTTTTTTTCGTCATTTCCAACAATATTTTCAATATAACTAAAAAAAAAATAATTTTTTTTTTGAATCAGCCTAGAGTTCACATATCCCAAATACAAGATTTTCATCTACCCTCAATCCGAGATTTAGAACAAATCTCGAAATTTATTCTAAATCTCCTTAGCTAAATATCGGATTGAGAGTAGGTGGAAACATAGTATTACACCATTTTTTAAGCAATTGAAGCTGGCAGTTCTACAAACATTTCTTGTATACTCTGCACTGCAGGTCTTGCAATAAAAAAAAGGGTATCAAATTATTTGTTTCTATAAAATCAAATCCGAAATGGATTGAAACTATCAACAGTTTCCTCTAGCATTCAAGAGTTGAAGGTATAAAACTTCTAAGCATTGTGTGGTTAATTTAAAGTCATATTTGAATAAGAAAACTGTTTAATTTTTTTTTATTATGAAATAATAAATTTGATATTTGAATTATATGTACTAACTTTAAAGTGTATAATGATCAATTGATAAGGTTTGGACTCCATATATCTTGTCTCAGCAAAGAATTCTCTAACTCAGAAGGTATTAAATTATGCATCTTCAGTTTTTCACATTTTGTTCGATTCAATCTTAACATCATGATAAGTAGTAACACAAGACAAATCTTTACCTCATGTAATGATTGTTGTTAAAACTTAAAAGCTATCAATAGTTCAATAGTTCATAGGTATTTAATTTTTGACAAACACCTACAGGAATAAAATTTGTAGATAAATAACCTCAGATATACATACATATGTATGTTAAGCCAAAATGATATTTTTCGTAAAAGTGGTGAGTTGACAGAAAATAGTTTTTCAATAACTTGATTAAGTTCACAAAGTCTAATGTGTATTTTTCATGTTCTTGCTAAATATCAAAAAGGAAATTAGTTGCAACGTTAAATACATACAGTCAGCACTTTTGATGTAAGGTATGGTAATCCAACGCCGAATTAAATTTGTCAGATTGTGAAAAAAGTTTTTTTTGTTCTTTTATTGGTTTGTTTGTATGGTCTTGTTTTCTCTAGTTGGTAACCTTATACCTTCTTAATGATAATATAAAAAAGTGATGATATGGAAAAAGACAAGGAATTAATTCACTGGCTATCAAAGTATTTTTGTTCAACTGATATTCCCAAAAAAGTATCTTTGGTTGATTGTAATTCATTTTATTATTTGATCTAATATTAAGACCTAAATGTTTTGTATCAAATTGAAGGTGATTTTATTATTACCTTTCAAACAATTTAGTGTCGCATGTAGGTACGTGCATATAACTTTTGTAGCGAATGAAAAAAAAAAAGAAAGACATTTCTTAATTGTCCAATTACTTAAATTTTGGATTAATATTTTCTTGCTTGATATTTCAGAGAGCCAAAAAGATTGGATATGTGATGATTGATGAAGAAAGAATAATTATATGCACTAGTTTCAAGTTGAATACACATTTAAGTAAGTTACAATAAATTTAAATTCTTTAAGATAAAAACATAATAATTTCTATTCTTTTTTTAGGCAAAAGCGAAGAAAGAGAACAAAAAAGGCTTTGCTAAGCTACTTTCCAACAGATTACTCGAATGCAATTTTGATGATTTTCGATAAAGTAAGTACCTACCTTAAAAGCTGGCTTAGGATTATGATAAGATTTTTAATATTTCTTAATATCAAACTAAATGTTCACTTAGTCTGCCTTTAAAATATCTCAAAGATTGTAAACACATATTAAAATAAAAGCGAGATACAAATTACAAATGCAAAAATATCATTTATTACCTATTACTTTAGTTTCATGAGATAGATTACACTGGTCTGCAAAGAAATCCTCCTTTTAATGAAACTATACTTTTCTAAAGGATTTTTGTGTACTGATTCCGAATCCGAAGTCAAAATTGGCCTGGCACGTCACGATTTTAGGATATTCCCGTTAGAAAATCTCGAAAATCTCTTGCTGTTTTCGAAGCAATATTTTGGCGTAATGTAAACTTTTTCAACTAAACGGTTTATAAAAGAACTTATTTTTTGATATATGTACAGTAGTTTTTTGAGATTTTCTAACCAAAAACTTGATTTTGTGATTCTCTAACGCGTATATCTCAAAATACTGGCGTTGAGATTTTACATTTTTCTAAATTAAGGTGTTTTTGTTCATGTGGAATTTACTAAAAAACTGCAGAATTTCAATATTTTTGCTGTTTTTGTCAATAAGTATCTTAAAATGTGTTTAAACTTTAATTAATATGATAGATCATGCTATGAGAAATAAATCCTCCGAATTTGAGCCCAATACGAATATTAGTTTTATCTAATCTAAAAGGGTTATTTTCTACAAACTACTCATATTTTTCAAAAATAATTTTTCAAAAAAAAAAATGGTATGTGCTAGAATTTTTCTGAAACCAGATTTAGATTCAGAAAGTCTAATCTTTCATAATTTCAAAAAATTATTTGAAGGAGAAAAAAAGGTAAATTTTGCAGACCAGTGTTATGAAAGTGCGTACATTCAAGATCTCTGACTTTCTCTGAAATTTTTCGTTTTCAAAATCACTTCACATAGTTTTTCTATGCTCTAAAAAATAAACACTTTAATTTTTGGAATACTCGTTTTTAATATTTAATCTTAACTCTAATAACATTACAAATAATAATTTAAGTTGCTTCACATCCATTTGGGATTTCTTTCAAATGTACACATTCTTTCACTCTTTCAATAATACTTGGAACATGTGAATAAACACAACATCCACAATACGAACACGTTAGTGGAGCTGAACCATTCGTTCTGATTTGTTCGGGTTGTCTTCTAAAGAACATCCAATAATATGTTGTCAATCCCATAATGACATAAACTTGTTCATATAATATTCCGTCCACTGTAAAAAGACTTTCATCTCCACTATAGATTTTCCATTCTCGATAACTTTCTTTAGTTCCATGTCTTAATACAGATCGCTCTTTGACAAGAGTCTTAAAATACTAAAAACAAAGAAAAACAAACGGATTATTAAGTTTACTTTAATTTTAAGTAAAGTTAAAGTTAAAATAACAATTATACTAACCCAATCGGCAACATCTGGAACTGCTCCACTTGGCTCATTCTTATGTCTTTTCATCACTAGCCTACGACGTCTTCCACGCCTTAAAATACAAAATAAATTTAATAAATTAAATTTTAAATGTTCAAATAAATAATAACAATTAGGTAATTATTTTTTAAATAAAACTTACATAAAAATCAAATGAATTATAACAAATTCAACAAGCATTGTAAATTTTCACTTTTAACTTTTGTTCTATTCTTAATCCAGAGATCACTCTTCAAACCCTGTTGGCTTTCTGACACCTGTTAAAAATGTCTCCGAGGTTTTATAATATTCTCAACTACCTGTATTCTAAGGACATAATTACTTTTCTCAACACTACAAGTTATAGGTAAGTCACACACAATAACATCCTTTTCTTCGTCCTTAATGTTTGCATACTCAATTATTCAGAACTATTATAGTTGTTATACACAAAAATGTTTGTTTTAAAAAATAAGGTAGTTGTTATTTTACAATTAAACACTCCTGATCATTTAAATAGGTTCATAAATTTCAATAGATAAATATGAAGGGCATTAAACTTTTAGTATAGAAGTTCCTGACACATTAAATAAATAACAATAATTAGTTATGACTCATATTATAAAAGATGTAATAAAAAAATATTTGAGAAATTAGAAAGTCATAATAGGGAAGTTTTGTTTGAAAAATAATTTGTACAAAATTTCACTTTCTATTTTCAAAAATTTTATTTTCAATAAAAACCAAATTGGAAAAAATTCATACCAAAAATTTGTGAATTTTTAAAATGACGTTTTGATCATAGCGTTTTAAATTATGTATCTTGCATGTTTATTGCTAGAAATAAGTAATAATTTAATTTTATTCAAAAAACTCTTTTCCTGTACCGATACACTCAAAACCAGTAAGCACCTGCTGTTTAACAGGTAAACAGATGTTGATCTTATTTTAGTTTAGTATTTATAACTCAAAAACTACCTGAAAGATCAACGATTGAATTTTAAAATCCACATTACGAGAAAGTTCTAGGAAGATTATTTTGTAGATCGATGCAGATTAGAAAGAAACCTTGAGCAGTTCTCATTCTCTTGAGTCATGCCTGGCGCTCGTGTTCGGTATTTCTTCATAATTATACAGGGTGAGTAATGTAAATTGGTAAAATGAGCTCTCTTCATAAAAAGTTTTTTTTTTGAAAATTTAAAATTTATGACATTAACACTGGATTCATTAACGCATCAAAAATTTTCATCAAAAATATTTCTATTGCAAACGTGATGTTTTGTAGGGGAGGTACTGTTTTCTTTCCAAATAAAAAGTTGTGATGCAAAAGCAGTGATCAGTTTATGAATTCAGCCTAAGCTCAGTACATAGTTTGCACTAAATCCTAGAGGTCGTTTTATTTCCTTCGTTGTTCATCACCTTTTTTTCGTGGTTACATTGTGACCCTTAAAAAATGTACAGATGGTTATAAAAATGAAATTTCTCACCTCGAGCTACAAAATCAACTAATCATCCAACGAATTTTCTAAGACAAACTCATATTATGAGCTTATGACATAATTTTTGTGTCACCCTGTATGTAGTCAGGTTTTAAAAAGATTTAAAATATGCAATATTTTTACTTTTATCTACACGCAAAGGTCTGGCCTTTCACCTGCATAAGAAAACTAAAAATACAGGCGCCTTTTTTGGTAACTGAATAACGTAGCATTGTAGCAACAAAGTGGGAGTGACTATGAAGAGGGAGTTAACATCCTTTTATCCCACAAAGAAGGCCACTCAATGTTAATTAAAAGAATTGTTTTCATATGCGCTTTCTGGAAACTGAACATATTCAAGCCAAACCAAGTTGAACCGAAAAAATAAGGACTTATTTTATTCCAAATCGGAGAGTATATGATTTCTTTCTTGCTCTTTGTCAAGCATTGATTTTGTGTCAAAAAACTTCGAGGATAGAGACTTAAAAATAAATGGTTTTCGTCATGACGTATCCGTGCGGCTTTCCACTCTAAAAATGGATACTTTTTTATGAAATTCAGAGGGATGTTCTCAGGGGCACTTTTTTTTTAAATAACTAACTCACTCACTTAGCACATTCCATATAAAATTTTCTAATTATTGCAAATTTTCAAAAACGGCTTTAACAATTTTTATTAAACTTTGTACACATAATAATTGTTTGAACTGTTTATATTGATAGTTTAATCAGAAACTTATATTGCAAATAGTTAAAGTACCTATACAAAAGGACTTTGATCTACAAAAGCAACTAGTCTTATTTTTGTTTGGTTTGGTAATATTTCGTTGGAGAGAGCAGCTAATAACGATGTTTATTTTATGATATGAGATATTATCACTTAAAAATAAAGTCCTAGAAAATAATGCTGCAAATTCAAAAACAAAAATAATACTTTCTCAAAAAATGAGACATTTTTCATAATGAATTAAGCTTATATTTTCTTTTGTGTAACTAGGTCTGTAATCGATCGGAGTTAAGACCTTAAACTGAAATTATAACTTAAGATATTAATTTTTTTTTTATTGTTAAGTAGGTATTTGCTAAGAGTTTTTTTTATAGCTTAAATTTTTTATTTTCTTTTCTAATCACAGTTTTTCATCTAACATTTATCTAACGGAATCAACATCGCGATGCGGTCAAAATCATCGACTTATGATTTATTGGTAAAAGAAAGTGGTTACATCTATTCAATTTAAAAGGAATTTTTGAATTTATCTAAAATATGTATTTAGGAACGCAATGCAATATACTGATCTGAAAAAAAAGTTCTTTAGTTTAAGATATATATATTTAAAAAATTCTTTATTTTAAGATTTATATTTAAGATTTTCATTATTATATTTTTTAAAGAAAAACAAAAATAACTATGTTAAAACTAAAACTGACACAGTAAACTCGCTTAAACTTAAACAACATTTTGAAGGTAACTATTTGTTATAAATAGTTTATTTAGTTATAAATTATTATAAAATTAAATTAATTAACAAACAAATAATAAAGCAGGGTGCAAAGTCAGGTTTATTTCAAAATTAGTTTAGTGAACGTTAAAACTTCCAATTTTTCTGATTTTAAAGTTTCAACTTTGAAATTTAAGAACCATCGCGAGTAATTCTAATTTCTGAAAAATTTGCAAATGTAAACACTTCCAAAACTAGTCTTACTATGCAACTATAGTTTTGAAATTTGTCAACAATTTGGTCGGAAATATTTCAGCCACTTTTCGTAGTCAATCTTACTTTTTTGGATTATTGAACTCGTTAAATTAAAATTGTTTTCTGAAGGAATAAAGGGTTTATTGTACTCATATTTATGAATTTGTATTTGAATCTAACAGTAGTTACTGCATAGCTTGGAACTTTGTCCAAGAATTTTACGAATTGTTAATTAATTGGTAAGAATAAGTTACATTACTTTCCTAAGAATTCATTACCCTAGAATTCTTTACTATTATTATATTGCCAGTGTTGTGTAGTAAATTGCTACAAAACATTTGGCGCAGCCGGTAGGATTGTTATGGCATAGTTTATGCAATTTTAATTTTTAATTATTGTTCATATTTTATTTTCGCGACAAAGTTTTGATAGTTGTTACAATTAGCCATGTCACTGTCTCAAGCTTCCAAAAGGTTTGATAGGACTTCCCTTGCCACTTATTGCCTTCTATATTTGTCCATGGAAATGGGTGGGGGTCTAGCGCTGTTTACGTCTTCCAGAGCTTTTTTACAGTTAGTTCCATCTTGGAGAAAGGATTTTCCAGTACTAAGCGAGTTATAATTTATTAAGGAAAACAATCCTGTTGATGGTGGTCTTGAGACTAAATTATTTTATTTTATTATTTTTATTTCTTAAGGTTTAAAAGTACCTATTTTAATATGCTGATTTAGTCAAAGATTTTCGTTGACACAATTGCTGCAACTGCAGCACGGAATTAGTTAGCACCTTGCTGTTGCCGTGGTTGCAGAACAGAGTTCGAAACCTCTTAAGATAAATGTAGGGTAGATGATACATAAAAGTGTATGCCATGATGTAACTGGTGTTTTGTTGGCAGTAATTTATTAATGAGGTATCATGTGTATCTTCCTTCGACTATTAATACAGTTTTATATTATTTCCTATTCCGGTCTATATTGGAATCCCAAGTTTGAAGCCGCTTTTGGTGGGCAGGTAAACGAGGCTTAAAAGCCAGATTTTTATACTTTAATAATTACTTGAATGGTTTGGATTTTTCTTAGATTTGGTCACCCGATCTTGAATTTTTCTGTGGTTTAGTAACGAAAATTCTTCTTTCTTGACTTTGTGCAATATTGTAATAAAGATTTGTTTGTTTGCTTTTAAAAAATTTTATTACTAGTGGAGTAACTAAAGCTCAAAAATTGGCAATATTAGGGAACCCGGCCGAACAGCTTAGATTTTGATGATCTTTTTTTTCAAACGTCGGTAATTAAAAATACTTTAAAGTCTATAGATTAAAAATTGCCGGTGTTGCCGTTTTGATTTTTTAAATTTTATTGAAGATTTTTGTGAACAAAAAAATTTTTTTTTCCAAAATTTTTCTTAAATTTCATAAATTAATTGATGCCAAAATATTGTCTAGGAAATTCAAGGAAAAAAACTATATGGGAGTGAGGGACAATCTTCCATAGTTCAAGCGATAGATGCAATTTTCTTATTAATTGACTTCAAACACAAAAAAAAATATTTGAACACAACGGCAACACCTACAATATTCAAATATACATTTTTTAAAAGCTAGAAGCTTAGTCATATATGTAAAATTAAAATTAAGTTAATTGAATGAACGGCTTTTGAAAGAATGGTAATTGAACTCAGATTTAAAAAAAAAAAAATTATTAAAAAAAATTTTAACACGTCGTTTTTTAAATTTGGTCGTAATATAAAATGCATTTGTTTTTTTATTTTTTTTGGCCGCATTTATTATGATTTCAAATTATAAAAGGAAATTCCAATATCTATTCCCAAATAACATTTTGTGGTTAAAAAGCGGAAAATAAACCGGATATTTACTCTGGTTATTTAACGGATAAGTTACTAAACTCGTTAAAAAAACGTCTTAAAAACGTTCCAGAAACGTCTCCACAACCGAAAATGGTCAGTTATTTTTTAACTTTGTCTAAATCGGGTTTTTAAAAAACCCACTTTTTTCTACGAATACTGGGTTTTTAAAAACCTAATTTTTACGGTTATTAAATAACTGTTTATTTTTGGTTAAAGAAAAACTTGAAATAAACCATTTACGGCTATTTTATAACCGTTTACAAACCGTTAATATACAGTTTAAAAAAAACCTGTACTGAGTTATTTGACGGTTTTTTTTATAACCGTTTTACTACGGTTATTATAAAACCTGTAATTTACGTTATTACAGGTTTTTTTGAAACCTGTAATATAACAAGTTCTTATAAAACCAGTTTTAAACGTTATTTTACGGTTTTTTTTATAACCTCTTACCTATAGGTTTTTATAAAACCTGTAATAAACGTTATTTCACGGTTTTTTTATAACCGTTTTCCTCCAGTTTTTTTAAAACCCGTAATAAACGTTGTACAGGTTTTTATAAAACCTATAATAAACGTTATTTGACGGTTTTTTTATAACCGTTTTCCTCCAGTTTTTTTTAAAACCCGTAATAAACTTTGTACAGGTTTTTATAAAACCTATAATAAACGTTATTTGAAGGTTTTTTTATAACCGTTTACCTACAGTTTTTATAAAACCTGTAAATAACTTCGTACAGGTTCTTATAAAACCTGTAATAAACGTTACTTGACGGTTTTTTTATAACCGTTTATTTATAGTTTTTTATAAAATCTGTAAAATGTTATTTCACGGCTTTTTTATAACCGCTTATTTACAGATTTTAAAAAACCTATAAAATGTTTGCTTACCAACATGCTGAAAACCACAAGATTCTTTCCAGCTGAAAATTTAATATTTGAAATAAGAACGCTGAAATTTAAGTTTAGTGAAACATTATTTAATGAAGTAAAACTAAAACTAAAACTTAAAGTAAAAGTAAAACTAAAGCTAAAAATAAAAAATAGCTTAACTTAATTATGTTGTGGATTGCCCGTCAGAGGCAGGAGCTGGTGTTGGAACTGGTATTTCTGTAAAGAGAAAAATGTTAACTTAAATGTTGATTATAATTTTATTTTTTAACTTACGTGGACGGTTTTCCCATTCGAAATGGGGCTTGCTTCAAAAACCCTTTAAAAAATGAAGCACCCTCGGCTTCACTATAGGTGGGGTACCTTGATCGGACCGCTTCCAATATAGTTTTATATAGGAACTTGTATTGGCTGAAACTTTTTTTGGCATTAGTCCCCAGCCAAGAATGTTCTGCCAGTAGTGGATCTGTAAAAATGCACTTGCAAATAGTGCGGATCGTTTTCATTCCGTTGACCCCCCCATATGAGCTCAACTTACGGACCTGAAAGAAAACAAAAATATGTTTTAAAAATAATGTGCTTTAAAGTGTGTTAAGTTTCGCATCTTTGAGTGCAATATGACACAGACTCCTAAACTTTTAAATTTTCTGAATTAAAGCTGAATACTTCTCTGAAGAAAGGAGACGACAAGTGTGACATAATTATTTATTATTTGTTAAAATCATTTGTTGAAATAAATGTAGCTGATGTAGGCACAGTCCCAGCTCTCGTTTATGAGATATTCCAGGTTATTATTTTTATTTTAATTTATCTCAAAAACGAGGGCTGGCAGGAAGATTCTGATTTCGAATTCTAGTTCAGCACATCAAAAGTGGCTTTGTTTAATGCCTCCAGCATTCCTTGCATGGCCTGCACCTTCACCTCAGTGGAACGCTGTCTTTCCAAAATTTCGTCTATTTTGGACTATAGTTCCTTGAATTGGGTACTGGTGCTGGGGCCTATAAACAATTTAAAATAAGAGTTTACTATAACTGCAAAAAAAAAGTAATACGGTTAGTGAAAGAACTAATATGCTATCTCAGCTGTTACTAAGAGGGACTGGGGTTTATCCTATTCAAATAACATTGGATAAACCCCAGTCTAAGATAAGCTGGAGTTTAAAAACGACTTTGAAAATAGTTATTTTATTTATTTTTCAAACTCAGAAGTTATTTTCCAAACTCAGAAGATATTTTTCAAACTCAAAAGTTATTTTCCAAACTCAAAAGATATTTTTCAAACTCAGAAGTTATTTTCCAAACTCAGAAGATATTTTTCAAACTCAGAAGTTATTTTCCAAACTCAGAAGATATTTTTCAAACTCAGAAGTTATTTTCCAAAATCAAAAGATATTTTTCAAACTCAGAATTTTCCAAACTCAGAAGATATTTTTCAAACTCAGAAGATATTTTTCAAACTCAGAAGTTATTTTTCAAACTCAGAAGATATTTTTCAAACTCAGAAGTTATTTTTTAAACTCAGAAGATATTTTTCAAACTCAGAAGTTATTTTTCAAACAATATTTAAAATAAATTATAAACATATAACAATATTTAATTAAATTAATGATTATTTGACCAATTATTTGAACTATTAATGTTTATCTTGAATCGGGCTCTTTTGGTCACTTCCTTTTATATGCAAATAAAATAAAAAATAAAATAGTATGAAATAAAGATTTTTATTTGCATATAAAAGGAAGTCCGATTCAACATAAACAACAATATTTAATATTTAAAATAAATTATAAACAAATAACTTACCTCTTAATAATTTTTCACAGATAGATATTTTTTTAAATTTAACTTATATTTTTTCACAATAACTTTCGCGCACAATAACTTGTCACAACCAGCCACAAAAGAATACTGAGAGATCTGAGAAAAATGAGAGTCAAAAATATGATGGGCGACGCGCGACGCTCGAGTATGGTGAATGTGTATGTGTGGAGAGTTGTTGGTTAGTTGAAATTGGGTTGGAACTTAGTTGACAAATAACCAGGGTTGTTAAAAGGTAAATAACGAGTTGATTAAAAACTTATACGTACTTATAGTAGTTATTTAAAAACTTACTTTAAGCTTAGGATTTATAATGGGTTAATTTTAAACCACTAAACAACTTTAATGGTAAAAAGTCAGTAATTTAAAATCTCGTTTCAAACTTAAGGTCAAATTTGGTTAATTTCTAGTCTATAAATAGCTTTTTGTGTAAAAAAGGAGTTATTTAAATACTTACTTGAAACTTGTAATGAAAATCTGGTTATTTTTTAGCCCATAAAAGACAAATAAAGAAGTTAATTAGAAACTTACTTTAAACTTAGGATTTATAATGGGTTAATTTTAAACCACTAAACAACTTTAATGGTAAAAAGTCAGTAATTTAAAATCTCGTTTCAAACTTAAGGTCAAATTTGGTTAATTTCTAGTCTATAAATAGCTTTTTGTGTAAAAAAGGAGTTATTTAAATACTTACTTGAAACTTGTAATGAAAATCTGGTTATTTTTTAGCCCATAAAAGACAAATAAACAAGTTAATTAGAAACTTACTTTAAACTTAGGATTTATAATGGGTTAATCTTAAACCAATAAACAACTTCCATCTTAAAGTGAGTAATTTAAAAACTCGTTTCAAACTATAGATAAAATTTGGTTAATTTATAACCAATAAATAACTTTTTGGGTAAAAAAAGAGTTATTAAAATACTTATTTAAAACTTTGAGATCAGATTTGGTTAAATTCTAACCTAAAAACAACTTTTTGTGCGAAAAAAAAGTTATTAAAATACTTACTTCAAACTTGGAGTCAAAATTTGGTTATTTTTTAACCCTTAAAAAACAAATCTAGAAGTTGTTTAAAAACTTATTTATGACTTTGTGTCAAAAACGAGTTATTAAAATACTTTTCTGAAACTTTTGAAGAAATTTGGTTATTTTAAAACCAACTTCAAACTGAGGTTATAATTTAACCAAAAAAATTGGGTTGAAAAAATAACAAGAATGTAACCTGGGTTTTATAAAAGTAAATAAATAGCCAAAATATTTCCTTAGTTTAAAAATGGAATTTTTGAAACTAATTTATGACTTAAAAGTTTATTTTACGTATAATTTTAACCCAAAACAAACCTTCGAAAATACTGGGTTTTTTTTCTAACCTAAAATTACCCACAGACTTTTAACAACCCGTTTATAGCCGCTTTATGACCGCGGTTATTTGCAGTTATTTTATAACTTTGGTTATTTTGTAACCGAGGTTTGAAATTGTTACTTGGGTTACGGTTTATGAAAAAAAATAAAAAGTATTTCATTTTCGAAGAACTTTTTTAATAAAAGTTTTGAAAAAAAATGTAACTTATTTTTTTTTTTTAAAGTTCAACATCTAAACATAAAATTATTTTTTAATCATTTAATAACCCTTACTGTTGAAAGTTAAATAGCAAAAATTTAAAGTTCTTATTTACCACAGTCTTTGAGAAAATTAATTATTTCAATGCAAAAATTCAGTTTTAATAAAAAAAAGTATTGAAATTGAAGTAATTTTTCATATTTTTTTCAAAAGTGTGATATATTTTACCTTTTTTGCTTCGAAATTCAACTTATAATATTTATGGCAAAAATTTTTTTTAAATAAATTCATATTTTATTAGAAAAAGTTTGGAAAAAAGTAATTTTAAATTTTTCTAATAACATTTTTTTTTAAATTCTGAGTTTGAGGACCATTTTTTCAAAAAGTCTTGATTAAATTTAGTGGATTTAAATTTAAGAGAAAAGAATGAGCTTCTGGCTTTTTAAAAATTCATTTTAAAATATTGTAGGTGTTGCCGTTGTGTTCAAAATATTTTTTTTGTGTTTGAGGTCAGAATGTTAGAAAATTGCATTTATCGCTTAAACGATGGAAGATTGTCCCTTACTGCCTTCTATATATTTTCCTTAAATTACCTAGAGAATCTTTTGATATCATTTGTTTTATGAAATTTAAGAAAAAAAAAATGGTTTTGTTAAAAAAAAAATTAATTTTAATTTTAAAAAACAATACGGCAACACCGGCAATTTTTAATCTATAGACTTTAAAGTATTTTCAATTACCTACGTTTGAAAAAAAAAATCGTCAAAATCAGAGCTGTTCGGCCGGGTTCCCTAATAATTTGCTTTAGTTACTCTACTATACTACTGACTCTGTGTTTGCACTTGATATTCTAAAAATTCAGATATTCCGTTCGACAATTGAAGCAATTTTTCAAAACCTAGTGACATATTGATAATTTTGGAATGAGTCTGATCGGCGGGTATCGTTTCCAAGACTCTTATGTGTATTTTCTTAGGTGTGTCTGCTTCTATAATATGATCTTTTTGGACTTGTTCTTTTTTTTGGATTCAAGTGTAGATAACTGTTCTTCTAATTGCATTATTATTTCTTCTGATTCGAAATCAGATTCCCTTTGGGAGCGTAGGTTCGTATTCTACCGGCTGCGCCAATGTTATAACATGTATTTGTTATAATTATGGGACTTCGCATTGATTAAATTTAAAGACTACTTTGCTTTACGTTTTGAATGAACTCTTTCTTGTGTCATGTAATCTTTCATACATAACGAATATTATTGTAATGGATTTGCCGTAAAGGCAAGGGATGTGAACCCGACAAATGGGTTCCTCTCCCTTTTTAAGATAGTTTCCCTAAAGTTCCCTACTTTCCAATTGTTAGGCACACTGGAGGATAGTTATTTTGAGGCAAGGCCCACTTCCTGGAAGAAAGAAAATAAAAGGTTAATTAATTTGTTTGGTTGTTTTTCTTACATTTATTGTTTATGAATCTTAGGATACAAGATACAAAGGTTCTCCGCTAAGTAATTCTCCGTTCAGTGTAATTCTCTGTTCAGTGTAATTCTCACGACTCCTAATTTTCTTAATAATTATTATACTATTTATACAATTTAATTTTACTATTACACACTAATACTTATAAGACTAAAGTATACAATATAAAGTATTACCCAATTACAAAACTAAGATTGCTTACATCGCAATCTTGGGTAATACTTTATTTTATTGCTAATTAAATTGAAATACAAAGAATTACCCAATTACAAAATTAATATTGCATACATTGCAATTTTGGACAATTCTTTGGTTATTATTTATTAACCTATATTTAAATTATACCTACTTAATTTCTTTTACCTTACTTTGCGTCATCCTCAATTTTTTGGTGACGCAATTTGAGCCATCAACACTCAATTTCCAATATGACCCATCAGCAGTTTTCTTTTGTTTATTTTAATTGTGACGATCCAGTTTGTTTTGTCACCGGATCGTCGACCTGCCATCGCTTCAACTTATTATTGAAGTTAAATCATTGGCCAGGTGTTTACAATTGTTGTTGGCCTAATTAATTTGAGTAATTCGTTTGTTTTGTCTGCGAATTACTCTTGGTGCCCTTGAATTTTTGAATTATGAATGAATTAAATTATTGTGGAGGGTTATGGTTAGTGTGAGACATAATAGATTAATGTCTAACACTACACTTGCAAGTTCATGAGTTTTCTGCAGTTGATGTTGAAGAAGTTTCGGATAGTCTTCATCATTATACAGAGGTTTAGGTGTACTCTTTAAATTTGTCGGCACTCCGAACTCGAAACCATACAAGCTCTTCGTTGGTGTCAGTTTAGTGGCGGTATGCACCGTGTTATTGCGGACATGCATTGCCTGTCTCAGCCACTGGTCCCAACACTGATCATCATTTTCAACAAAACTCCCTAGATAGTCCGCTAAGGGTCTGTGACTGCGTTCAAGTGAACCGTTGGCCTGTGGATGATAGGCGATAGTGTGGATCATTTTAACTCCCAGAAGCTTACAAGTTTCGGAAAAAAGCTTCGAAGTAAAATTTGTTCCATTATCTGTGACTAGAACTTTGGGTATACAGAATCTTGTTACAATCTCTTCGTAAAAAGCTCTTGCTACAGTACATGCTTCAGCATCAGGAATTGCCACACAGGTCATATACTTCGTCAAGTCGTCCTGGAATGTTAAAATGTATCTTTTACCTGAATACATCAGTGGAAGAACACCGACCATGTCCATGTATACCTTTTCAAACGGAAAACATGGGGTATCTGTCAATACCATTGGCATTCTGGTCATTTTCCCTGACTTATTCTTTTGGCATTTGGCACAATTCCTGATGTAATTTGCAATGTCATTTTTCATCCTTTTCCATCTAAACTGACGACGAATCTGTCCAAAAGTGCGGAGTTGTGAAAATCGGAAAGGACTGTTTGTATGTCGTCGGGATTTTCTAAAATTTGGAAGTCATTTCTATTTCCTCGATTGTTCTTACCTTTCTTACCATTTTCTCTTTCGATGTCGTTTTTAATATTTATATTGTTTCCAATATTAAGAACATCTCTGTTCCGTTTGGCCTTACTCCTTGTCTGTACAATATTGATGCAATCATTATAGAAGGGGGCACAACACTTAGTTGATTCTGCTTCCAGTTGATTCATTTACAACATGGCTTGAGTTTTCTTTGACTTATGATCTCGTTTTTGAGGTCTTCAAGTCTTGTCTGTTATTGTAGACCCACCCAGCTGGTAAAGTCTACCAAGTTCCTTGCGTACCCAGACTTGGTGGCGTCCTCTCTTCTTTTTTAATTCGTATCCCCCGAATGATTTTTAGGGGATTGCTGTATAGTTTCAGCAGTTTCTCAGCTATTGGTTTGGTTTGTCGTCTTCTGTATTCTTCTAAAGTTATCGGCTTCGGTCCGGCTTTTGGTTCTTCTTGAAGGTTTGTTTTAGGCTATCTTCATTTTCCATTTTCTGTGGGAATAAATGTTATATTCTTACATATCGTCTTTTATTTTGTTTTTATATATTTGGATATGGATGAATATATGGCTAGATAGTGTTACTGAAACTTCTTTACTGTCTATGTCTAGACTATCCTACCGACTGCGCCATTTATGTTATATATTATTCCATACGTAACTGGTAGTTTGGTGGCCCAGAAGTCTGAACCCAAATAAAAAGATTGTAGATGCCGTGAAAGCAGAGGTTTGGAATTAGGATCCAAATCGAAAATTGTATTGATCTTATAATTTCCCTATTTCCTTAATTGTCCAGTATTTTTTTGTCTTGAGATTTCTTTTAGTTCTAATGTTCAATTTTTTGTTATTCTCGAATCGCTTGTTGATTGCCTACCACTTTTATATAAAACGCGAGTATTCTAGCCCAATGGTGAATTGTACTTCGTATCCATTGAACAGTAAGTTGACTGATCGTAAATTGATATTCTGTGACATCCAGTTTTAGCTTTATTGTAATATCAGCTCAAAGTATCAAATTGGTAGTCATCGAACAGTTAATAAGTAAGTTCTGTTTAGCAATTCTACGAATTCTTTTTATTATGGGTTTATTATTGTCTACTAGAACGAGGAGCTCTTCATCTTGTTACCCGTTAAATTTTTGGTTATAGCACCTCTGGATCATTCTTGCTCAGTTCATTAGCTAATCGAAAAAATTGTTACATTCCCTGAATATGATTATGCCATCGCAAATTTTGAACGCGTCAATTGGTCCAAGACGTTGGTCTTGGTCCGACTTGGGGTACGTTCTTGATTGTTTCATGTAGGGTCTTTTTGTTTTCAATTATTTGTGGAAATACATTTTTTTTTAGTTTATTGCAAAAAAGGAATTCTTGACTAGGGTTCGAACACTGTTTACCATGGAAAATAAAAATGGGATTAAATTCGATGGATGTTATGCTGAAGCTGGAGGGTGCTTCAGTTTTTAAGGCAATTGTTTATTCTTCAAAACGCCATAACCATCCTACCGGCTGCGCCAAATATGTTATGTAATATTTCATACATAACGAAATTTATTAGAATCTTTGGTTTTGAAGTTGGATTGAACCCGAAATTGGTTCTTCTTCTTACTTCGCTTTATATTTTATAATGTTCCCTATTGAACCTTAACTTTCCCTATTTTCCAGCTATTTTAATGGCACACTTGTTGCCAGTTTAAAAGCAGGTGAAAGCATGAAATGGAGTTTTATTAAACCTGTAACGTATTTTTCATGGTTTTGATTGACTTAGTTTCAATTGGTTTAACTTTTCAATGTTTTCAACTGAGTGAGAGTTTGTTTAAGTCTTTTGAATTCAGATATGATTTGAATCTGTAAAGATTGGTTTTTATTTTCTGTGTCTTCACAATCCTACCGTCTGCGCCAGTGTTATGTAATTTCATATCCAGAAGGAGTTGAAGGGAGAGGTTTGGATCTTAGATCCGAACGAAAATAAGCTTGCTCATTTAGTTCCTATTGATCCTGTATTTAAAGGCGTAGTGGGGCAAGGTTATTAGAGGCAACGAGACCTACTTAAGTTTCGGATACCACGGGAATCCGATTTTCTGTTTCCAATGATCTTAAAGGTAAAGGTGTTTATGAGCCTGCTTGATGGCTCTTGACTAACTTAGCTTGTCAACCGGAAAAAATAGGAGAGGAATTTAGATGTTAAATATTTGGTTATTGCCCCTCTTGATTATTGTTGCTTAGTTCATTTGCTAATCAAAGAAATTGTTACATTCCCTGATATGACCCATCCTTGTTCTTTGTTCTGTGACAAAATTCCGTTTGCTGATTTTTTGATGCAATCGCAAATTATAGAGGCATCAAGTGGTGCAGACTGGTTAAATGTTTGACCAGCGAGTTATTTTTGCACTAAAAGTAAATATTGGGTAGATTCTTTGTTAATTTTGGAAGAACATATGTATGCTTCTATATTTATTTTGAATGGCGATGGAAATATCTATGATTTCAATTAAGTGGGCGTAGTCGCCTCTTATTAACTGGCCTCCAGTGTGCCATAAAATAACTGGAATTATAGGGACTTTAGGGAAAATAATCTAATCTAATATATTAGGTAGAGGAACCCAATTCTCGGGTCCAATTCCTTGCTATAAGGAATATATAAATACAATTTGAAACAAATATTTTTTTGTATTTGTAAGAAAGTTTGCTGTGTCAGTTCCTTGTTGATTCTCAATTGCCTGTTTATTAACATTTATTTTTATTTATTTTAATGAATTAATAAATATCATAACATATTAGCTAAAAAGGTAACACATAGAATGTTTGTTTTTTAATTTTAAACTACTAATTAAATGTAAATAGTATAAAAATGAAACGTTTTTTTGTATGATAAAAACAGAGGTTTTGCCATTTTTTAAATACATAGTTTAAAATGTTGTTAAAAACTTAAAATGATTATTAAAAAAAAACTTGAAAAAATAAATAATCAATAGACGTAGAAAAGATTTGTATTTAAAAATAATAAATATGTTATTCGTTCTATGAGAATTTTAATATATCTTTTGCTAAATAATATTTCGTCGCAGTAGTACTAATACCTCGTAACCCCAAAAAAGACGATTTTGGACTAATGATGCATTTATATTCTTGAAAAAAATCCGGGTGTAATAGAAAAGACCCTGTTTGCCTAACATCGATATTTTCAGAGCTTCGCTTGATCAAAACCAGATCATTTGTATTGAGCCTCATACATTTCATACTAAGTTGTTTGCCTCTCCTGAAAAATAGACTTTTCGGGGTTACGAGGTATTAGAACTACAGCGACGATTTATGGTTAAGAAATATGTAAACTTATTGTTTTATTCTGATGATATTTATAAAAAAAAATAATAAACTCTGAGAGAACTAATTAAATAAAAAAGGTACTCTAGCGTTTTATTTTTTCCAGAAGGAAAGGACAAAAAATTTACACTGTGGTGACTTGCAGTCGAAAATTTTATACAAACCTATTTATTCGTTGAAATTGTGTTTACGTTTTTATTAGACAATCTTTAGGTTTTAATTGAGCAGAAAGAAAACAAATTTAAAAGAATATCCAATATAATTGAGCTGAGTTTAATGTTTAAACCATTGTGAATAACACAATGGTGTAAAAAAATACAAAAACATTTGTTCACTGTGGTGTATACGTATTTTTTTGTTTAAATAAATTGTAGGTACATATATTTTTTTCTCCATTAATAGCCCTCCCAAGTAACAATTTAGCTTTCATAAGGGTCAATGCAAGCTATTTTTTGGCTTGCACTAGAAGAAGGACAGGTCTTATACAAATCATTTTGGCGCATTTTACCGAAATTGTATAGGACTTTCCTTCACAGGTAATCCACAAGCTAATAACTTGTGACAAACAGTTTTAAATGGCCCTACGGAGGTCTTCCTGCAGAGGGTTTATCTAATGCAAAAACCGGATTACTTGCGTAGGCAGGGCCGTCTTTAACTATCCTGGGGCCCTTTTGGAAATTAAGGGGGGAAAACCCTCTGGACGACAGCTTTTTCAATAATTTTTTATGAAAAACTGAAAGCACTTATTAAAATTTTTAAAAGAACAAGATATTACTGACATTATTAAGTATTAAGACAAATTTTTTCAAATCAAAAAATAACAAAATGGCGGCTCTACAGCCCTTCAAAGTTGGCGCCTCTAGTTTGCGCGCCTATAGTTTGCGCCGTGCAACGCACAGGTCCAGGAAACCATCTATATCTAAGGGGAAATTTTTTTCCGTTAGATGATATTAATACGCATTGCATGAACCTAAAATTATTTTTTAAAAATGAAAAATAAAAATTAGAAATCAAAAAAATGAAAAAAAGGTGTTTTACTTGCAAAGAAGTAGTTAAAAAAATATTTACTGTACAAATTAAACTCAACTTTGTTGATTCAAGGAATAATTTGCTTCAAATTTCGAGTCGATAGCTTTATTAGTTTTTGAGTTACGTTGCACGGTGCGGAAAAAAATGTGTTTCAAGAAAAATGCGTTTATAGTTTTCGTTTTTGTACTGTGGTAGGCTCGGAACGCATGGGCTTAGACCAATAAAATTGTTTCTTCGGTTGATAAATTAAATTTTTAGGGAAAAAAATAATAATGCAAAAATTAAAAAAATCCAGACGGTTTTCCCCCCTTAAAATAAGTACAATGGTTGGCTTAAAGGCAATGGTTAGTTAAACGTGTTGCGGACGCCTGTTGCTGCTGAAAAAGAAAAAAAAAATTAGTAAACAAACAAACCAAACTATAATTATGCGACATAAAATGAACAAACTTACCTTTAATGACGAATCCTGTTCTGCGGTAGGGAGTAGGAAGTATCTGAAAGAAATATAAAAGAAAAAAAAAAGGGAAATACCTTGAAAATATTAAATAAATTTAATACTCACCAAGTTGCTGCCATTTTGTCTCCCTTCTTCGTCCGTGTTGTTTTTAGAATGTCAATCATGAATGTATAGACCTTTGACAATTTATTACCTAGATTGGTTACCCATAGATAATAATAACCGAGATGATTGGCTTTCCAGTACTGGAATATGATTGGTTGGAAAGCTAACTCGGTGAAAATTGTACTAGAGCAAAATGAGTTACCCAGCAAACGTAGAACTACAGAAAAAACCGGCGAAATATGTACGTAAAAGAAGTACTTCTTTTCCACTGAAAAAAGATAGGAGCTCGGGAAAAAACTCAGGTGTATACTTTCTGTATATAAGAATACGTGAAGCATCTATCTCTTTCTTGCATGCAAGATGAAATGAATTTCCCCTCCATTAAAAGTACAGACAAATGTACTTCAAAACTACATCAGCGAAGCACATCTGGAAGTGCTTCTGATGTACATCTTCCAGTACTTTTTTAGCTACAGAAAAACCACTGAAACTCCATATCTAGAAGTACGTAATTAAGTGGGGAAATTTGTACGTAAGAGAAGTAGTTTGTTCCTAGTAAATCTAAACCTTTTGAAACTACAAATGAAATTACAAATAAACTCTGAAGTTAAAACTTTGGTTAGAGATTTAGATTTATTCAGTCGAATTGTATATAAAAACATGAACGTTTTGTAGAACGTTTCAGACTTCTATGAGGAATGTTGGCGTTGAATTTCTCTTAAATCTTACATCTACGTCAGGAATTTTGGAAATTCTTTATCACTAAACGAAGGAGAGTCGCTTCATGCACACAACTGTTGAGGGGAACAAAATGCTTTCATCGCAATGTATTTGTAATACGAACTTGCACATCTTGATTGCCACTCGAACGGACTGCATCCAATAGTGTGGCGGGCAAGGAGTCTCTGACGTCATTTTTATACTCGACATAGAATTGTTGAATGTTGTTTGGATTAGAGCGAACACATCAACAAGTGGTCGGAGGGTGCAGACCTGAGAAAAAAAAATATTACCATCAGCTTCACAAAGAGCAGAAGGGAATCTCTTTAACTTACACTACAAGTCTGTGGATCACACTCAGGTATTGTAGTCTCTACTAAACATAAGATTCGTTTCACTCGTTCTGGATGGCGTGGAGGAAAATTTCGAACTGTAAACTCAGTCATTGATGTCTGGAATTGATCTCCACTAGAAGACAGAAAAATCAACAATTATATAATTTATTTATTTTAAAATAAGCATACCTATATTTTCCAAATACATGGGTGGTGGTTTTTGTATCATTTTTTTTTATTTTAATTTTTCTAAATGCACAAGGCTGAGGTTGTGCATTTTGATGATGGAAAGAAATGGTGGTGGAATTTTTGTGGCGTGCCAAAGAATTTGTGCTACTACACATTGTGTATTGAAAATAATTTTCACAAATAACACTGATTAAGACGATATTTATTTTTTCAAATTAAATTGTTTTATTTTGGAGCACAGAAATGTTTTTTTTTTTGCTTAGCTAATGTTGCTGTGGCTATCAAGGTTTCACTAGAAATGCAGGAAAATGGCGAGCCGCCATTACAAAAGAGAGAAAACCTTGACCATTGCATACATCGCACTCTTTTCCTCCCATTTACCAAAGAGTTTATTTTTTTCAGGAGAAACAAAACTACAATATTTTGAGGGGAGAGGTTTCGGTAAATAAGGAAACACATACATCTACAAAGTAAAGACTTTGTTGGTGGTTGTAATTTCCCCTAAACTACTGAGGTTTGGTTTGCAGGGTAGGAAATCTATGGTTGAAGTAGAATCAATATTTAAATTAAAAGTTACAACTATTTCGGTCATCAACCATTATATATGCGAATGGTTTTTACACCAACAGAAGGTGAACAAAAATTCGTTTGTTATACGTGTTATATTTTTTTTTGTTATAACTTTTATACTCACCCGGTTTTGTACGTCATGTTTTGTTTATTTATATAAATCGTTCTTCTGGTAAACTATTTCATCATTCGGTCCAAGTCATTATACGTTTACACGCGTCATTTTTGCTGTTTACACGTGACGTTTTGTCTTGTTAGCCTAAGTATAACTCCGTTTTATGTGTTTTCACGTTTCTTTCGGTGTTTTTCGTATTCTACTTGTCATTCCGAGTCTCTATTACGTTTCGTGTTAAAGTACCAACGTGTTTTGAATGTTTGGAATAATTAAAAATTATGGACCTGCCTGGTATGCACGGTGAAGATAGAAATAATTGAATACATAGTTTTTATAATGCTCTAGGTTCGTTAAACTGTGTTTAACCAAAAATACTGGTGGTTAAAATATTTGTTTGATCCTAGCGCCATCTGCACACGAGACTAAATATAAATCCAGCGCCTGAACTACACCGTCAGTATTTTGGAACACACCCCGGCGAATATACAAACTTATTAAAATTAAAATAGAGAAGGACAACCATATATCGGCGTATGAAAATGTTGGGTATGATAGTATAGGTTTGGCTTAAATAAATATATAGGCAACGGATGATGTTTTGCCGTTAAGTAAATCATACGATTCATTTTTTTTACCTTTGCTATGATAGTTTTTAATACAAAATATACTCGTCTCTTTCATATTTCCTCTAAGTTGAACGAAAATTGCGATTTCTTTTGACATTTCACAAAAGTCATTCAAATTAAAAAGTTCAGAGTTTAAACCAGTGGTAAAAAAAATTTGAATTTGAAATTTTTTTAAAGAAAAATAAAAGAAAAATATAACACCCCCTATAAAAAGTGGTGCCTTTTTTCTTATTGCAAGTGATAAAATCGCCAAATAAAAGAAAAAAAAAAAATTGGAATTCTACTATATAAAATTGTGGTGCGTATTAATGTTTTTTTATTTTTTTTGCGTGAATACTTATTTATTTTGTGTGTCCTTTTTGGGATATTATAGGAGACTCTCCTATCTCCTTACGTGCCCTAGAACGTAAATAAATCCTAAATTGAGGAAATAAAACAAGATAAGAATAGTGGTGAGTTTATTATTGAAATTTCAATTTTTAGTATATACAAAAAAAATACAATGAGGTATATTACTAGGTTGGTTTTCGGCGGTCCAAGATATCCATCTTAGAACTGGGCCGCCGCACGTTTTTTTTTAATTTATTAAATAAATTTGTGGATTCGTTGCGAAAACCGTGACTCCTGGACCCTAATTTAACTCGCTTTTTGGATCTGGACAACAAAAAAAAAAAAAGAGAGGTTAGAAACTCCATCAAAAGTGGTCGGTTGTCGGACATAGCCGTCGAAGTCGCCCGTCCACCGGAGCACCCCCACTTCATATAGTCCTGGCTGGCTGCTGCCAATTAGCCCCAGTAACGATCCGCCTAGAAACAAAGAAATGAAACAAAAATTAATAAAAAGGTCACAGTGAGTTTTTAGAAAATAAGAATTCGGAAGAAAATTTTTTTTGAGTCCCAATAAAATCAACCCCTATCGGAGGAAAAAGAAGGAGATTTTTGTGTTTGTGTTTGTCCTATATTTACATATAAAATTTTGTTAAACGGCGTGAAGTTTAAAAAGAATTATTATTAAATTTGGTTATTTTTGGTTATTCTCAATATTGTTTGTGAGTGATTAGGAAATTTTTCTCAGTGTCGTCGGAATATTTAAAAGATTCTTTTGTGCATTAGTGTTTAGCTACCTCCAAAGAGCTCTATAGGGGTAGGAAGAACTTTTGCTTTTTCGTCGTTTTTCCTTGTTTTAGTGTAATAAGACCTGCAAAGATTGGTCATTCCAATTTTTTTTGTTTTATTAAGTTTATCGACACCGTGAAAGTGTTTCTAGGTCACCCTGTCAGCATTTGATTTTTCTTTTCAGTTTTTTTTATGGATTTTGTTCTTATTTATTATTTCGTTAATTTAGTACATTTTGTTTTTTTTGTTAAATTATTCAATTATTTAATTTTAAAGTTATTCAAAATTATAAATTTTCTACTATTTAAATGTTTCCATTTCTTGCCAAATGTTTTTTTTTATTATAATAAACTTCGAAAACGCCCATGAGAAAAAGAAATTTTGAGTTTGTTTCACTGTTCTCTGAGTGAGAACATGCTTAATTGAAGACAATTTTCAGGGGTGCCACGGTAGCTGAGTTTCGGTGAAGATGGTATGATCTGAAACCGATCATCCACCATTTTGGGGGAATCCAAACATGGCCGCGGATTTCCATGGTTGGGAGGGAATAGGCCACACTGCACCAACATCCGCAGTGCCCTTGAGATGATGATAGTCCGTCTGCTGTCACATCTTTCAAAAACGGTTTTTTTTCGATTTTTGTTCTCGGCCTGATCTATGTTTTTGTTTGCAGGTGAGGTTAAGTTTCGGGGGCAAGATCCCCCCCATCCGGCGAGCTTATGCCGTGCATCGCAAGCAGGCCACGTCCTCCGGAACTTAACATTCCTTCCGTTCCTTTCCAAACACTTCCTTTTCTAATTTCCTACCCTATCCTATTTCCTACCTTACCGACCTACCTGAACCTCCTCCGCTCCTCTTGCCTCGCAACAAACGGGGGGCCAATATATCGTTCCATGTAAAGTACCTAGAGTCTTTATTATTGGCAGGGGGGTGCCAATAATACGTGCATTGAGACATCAATCGTTGCCACTGCCAATAATTGTACTTTTTATACTGCCAATAATTATACCCTGTATCCGTTATAAGTTTCAGTTTGAAGAATCGTGGTGAAAATACCAATACATATGCAATCGGCTCCGCGGTGATTATAATTTCCATACAAATTTGAACCGCCATGATGGGACCCGTTTCGTAGTCGAGGTCAGACTCGCGTCGGAGCCGATTCGGACCGAGGTCGGACTCGTTTGCATACCCTTCATGCATACTAAAACTAAGAAAACTTAAAAAAAAAATTATTTTTGGATTAAAAAAAAAATATTTTTTTTTTTTTAGAAAAACAATTTTTTTTTTAAAGTTAATTTTTTATTTTAATTTTTTTATTTTTTATTTAAATACGAGAGCAATTCGCAATTCGAATTAAAAAATGTTTGGGGGTGCCAACCATTGTACCATGGCGTTTTCCATTGAACCAAAACATTGATGTACCTCTACCGTCGACGAGCCGGCAACGGCAATAGCTAGTTTTTTTCTTAAACGTTTTCCAACGGAAAAAGTATTGATGTTTTTTTGCCGACGAATTGATTCTTTTTTCGTCTTTGAACACTGACTTTAACACGCACTACAAAGGAGATGGGGCGTTTTTGGGTCATGAGAGTACATTAATGAGACTAGTCTCAAAATGAAATGAAGGTTAGCATATTCAATGTATGAATTTTTTTTCAAATCGTAAGTCAGGGTCTTGAGATACAAGGCTCCAAAGCCTTTCATTTGACATCAAAAACATCAATATACCTCTTGTAGCTCCCATGATATTTGCATGTAAAAAAGACAAGTAAGGGTTATCAGAACGAACTTTGGAGCCTTGCATCTCAAGACATAGTATAAGAAACATAGTATAAGGGCCAGTTGTACAAATTTTTAATCCGTGGTTCAGCAACTTTAATCTTCTGAATTCAGGGGTAAAAATGATTTTTAGCACTGGTTCTAGGTTTATATAAGTTGAAATTGCTAAATCCATCCTTGAACCAAATTTGATCCACTGCTAATCCACCGAAATCGGCGTGTTAAATTCCTGATCCGAGGCTGAACCACGTTTGTACAACTGGCCCTTAGTGAATGGCTACACGGTGATTTTTCAATCGCCTAAGCAGTGAGTTTGTAGGCAAGAGGGATGAAGAGTGAAGGGGGAAGATGCTTAAGAAGGGAACTGAATTTTCTGAGGGCAGTACAGCCCTACAAACAATTTTGGTTCTATAAAGCTTTTCAGATGCAGTTGTTGCTTCTGTAAAGCATTATAGAAGCAAAATCGTTAGTAGGGAGTTCCATTGCTAAATTTTTCCTTTTTTTGACATTTGTTCCTAGAAAATGTAAAAGTGGAATGTGATTGCGCACAACAGTGTGTAGCCACCGCCATGTGATTTTTCAATCGATTGAAAAATCACTGTGTAGCCAGGCACTTAGCCTTGACTGCGTTTTGTTTTTTGTCCAATTTATTTCGGTTCTAATAAAAAAAAACACACATTTTATACTTTCTGCATTGTATATATATTCCTATAGTACTCTGATAAAGCAGAATTTTCTGTTTTGCGTCGCCACCGCTGGGATCGTTAGTTTATTTTATATATGAATCTTATGCAGAAAATTGAAATGCAGATCTACCAAAAGATGTCGCTAAAGTATTTTCTTCGATTGATAGTACTATAGAAATATATATAAAATGCATTGACCTACTATATATGGACTGCTAGTCGTTTGACTTTTCAATACAAAAATTGAAAAAAAAAAAAATGATTCCACATCTTTCTAGCTCTACTAGCGGTATAACCTTAGACGGCGAAAAGAGGAAACTTTTAGTGCTTTCTCTGTTTTTCTATATTTGTTCCTTTCGCACTTCGTCAAAAATGTTGCACTTATTCTTCGCTTTTTTTTTTAGGGCGCTAGTATCGCAGTCCATAATATTAAGTCAATGATACAATGCTTTCTGCCTGTGCTAGATGTTTAATTCCAAATTTGACCAGCTCATTTTGATTTTAACAACATTGTATATATATTTCTATAGTACTATCAATCCATGAAAATACTTTAGCGACATCTTTTGGTGGATCTGCACTTCAATTTTCTGCATAAGGTTCAAACATAAAATAAACTAGCGATCCCAGCGGTGGCGACGCAAAACAGAAAATTCTACTTCATGAGAGTACTATAAGAATATATATACTATATAAATGTTAACAATCATTGTATATATATTCTTATAGTACTCTCATGAAGTAGAATTTTCTGTTTTGCGTCGCCACCGCTGGGATCGCTAGTTTATTTTATGTTTGAACCTTATGCAGAAAATTGAAGCGCAGATCTACCAAAAGATGTCGCTAAAGTATTTTCATGGATTGATAGTACTATAGAAATATATATACAATGTAACAATCCCCATTAAAAAATTATTGAAGCATAGGTGGCGCATCAAATGTTTAGAAGGAAAAATACATTTATTCATCGAGCGCTAAGCTGTTAGCCGATGAATTTATTTTTTTCAAAATGAACACCACGTGCAATCAGCTGTCAACTGTCACTGTCAAAACTTAAGGAAAGCAAAACAAAATCTATTTTATTCTAATAAAAACTAAATATTTTTAATGCAAATGCACTGAAATAACAAAATAAAACTTAAAAAATGACTGCAGAAGACACAGATTCAAGTGGCAGTGACTACGAAGTGGAACACTACGTTCGTCCAGACAAAATCCGCAAACAAGTAAACGACGATAGTGCTGATTTGCTAGGAAACTTTGATGATGAAAAAAGGAAAGAAATTTTCGAAGGTAAATACGACGAAACAAAAGATAATAAAAACCCTAGCGACGGAGAAAACGACGATGAAGAAGTAAAAGACTTTAGTGGAGGTGAATCTGGAAATGAAGCTAAAACAAATAATGCTTCCGATGATGATGAAGATGACGAAGAAATGGAAGATGAAAAAGACGAAGAACCAACCACAAAACTAACATCCGAACAATTGGCATCTTTGATGCGTGGCGCTAGCAAAGCCAATCGATTTGTACTGTATGTGACAAATCTGAACTTTGACACAGTTAAAGAAGATTTGGAAGATTACTTTAGCCAAGCTGGCGAAGTGAAAAGTGTTCGTATTCCCAAGAAACGACGAGGTGGTTTTGCATTTGTCGAGATGGCCAATATTGATGGTTTTCAAAGAGCTTTTGCTCTACACAATACCGATTTGCAGGGCAGGAAGATTAAAGTGCAAATATCGGAAGCTGGCAAGAAGAAATCTGCCAATAAAAAGAATATTATGAAGCAAAAGAATCGAAAGTTGGCTGAAATGAGAAGTGAACAGAAATTCTTCACAAAAAGTGGCAAATATTATGATAAGACTTTGAAGAAGGAAAAGGCAAAGGAATTGTTGGCCCGCAAGAAATGGAGGAGAAAGCCTGGGCCAAAACCAACGTAATTTATTCAATATTAAATTTAAATTTGTAATTTTGCTTATTTTTAATAAAATATTTTATTTTGCGTTCCTAATTGAAAGAATCTTTGTATTATTTAATGAATTTCTATATTTTGTATGAATGTCTGGATCGTTCTGTGGTCTTTTCCGGGATCTGTGATTTTATTTTCTGTGGTGCAGCCTAAAAAATGTTATTCATAAATCAAATTTGGCCCCTATTTTTTGTAGATGCCTTCTTGGCTTTTTTGATATTCATTTATGACCGAAACAAGGGTTCTTATTTGCTTTAAATCTATTTTGAAAAAAAAAGTCATATGACCCTGCTGGAGACCACACACTACAGACTTTCTTTAGGATAGAGTTGGCTGGAGAGGTTTGTTAATTCAGGACAAATCCATAATTGATTGCAGCCGCCTTTTGGTGCTGGTCACTTTAAATAAAGTAAGTACCTATTTGAGATAACAAAAAAGTGTTTTTTTTTTTTTAATTTATTTAAATGGTCGACTGAATAAAGTTTAGCTTGAAAGTCTACAGAAATTGCTCCAATTTCAATTTTCAATGCTAATTTTGTGTGTCGCCGGTCTCCCGAAGTAAATGCACCGTAATTTTTTTTACTGGAAAACATCACTTGGTCCAAATTGCAAAAAGTGTTTTGCACTGTATTCAAGAAAACGAATTTAACACTATTGGTTTGGGTTTAACCAATTACTCTATACAGCGTGTTTTCTTCTTTAACAAAAAGAGTAGGTGTATCCCAGTACGTACCTTGATCCATTTAGTTAGTTTTAATGACTTTTTATTTAGATATAGTTTTTTTTTTTTTAACGTAATAATACAATATTCAAATTTCTTCTTTTTTTATCCTTTTTCTCGGCGCTGTTATGATCTCGATGTCGAGGGGATCATAACTATCCTACGTTACTGCTTCACACTAGTGATCCGCTTGTGGGGTTCGCCGGGTTGACCTCAGAAATCGGCGGCAAGCCTCCCGGTTTTGTATTGTTCCATTTCTAAGGCCAACTGAATGCTGGTGTTTTTGCATTTGCTTGTACCAGGAGTTTTTAGGCCTACCTTTCTTTTTACAATATTTTTTACAATATTTTTTTACAATATATTTTACAATATTCAAATGTAATTTGATATAACAGTTATCTAAACTCTAAAGACACTAGGTGTATTTTTTTTTCCGCAGTAGGATTTCCCAAATGCACAAACCAAGGAAAAGGAAAACGTAATCTTATATACTTCGTCAAAATTCTATCCGCAGCTTAATTTAGCTTCTATTCTTATCGGCAGCTGCGTGTTGTTTTTGTAATGCATGTAAACGCCAACGCCAACTGCGGATACGGAAAACAATGCAAAAAAAACACAGCTACTAATTGCAGTATCTAGAATGCTATGCAGTATCAATGGGTGAGAACACTTAGCCCCAGTTATTTTCCCCTACCTAATGTTTTTGATGTGTATTATGTTCGGAATGATCTAAAAATTAATATGCACGAGTGTACGTGCTTACTCTATGATAAAAGTTGCTTGAATTACTAAAATTCATATTAATATTAATAACTTAAAAAATTCCATTAAATTTGTTTTAAATCATTTACGACATAAAAAAGAGCTTTTGTAGTAAGTACCGTTAATAACTGTCCAAAAAATATATTTTGATTTCAAAAGTAGGACCTTATTCACCACAGTTAACCTATTTGTATGGTAAGTAACGTTAATTTTGGTCACAAAACAAAAATTAATTTCCCCTTTAGGGAAACACCAACAATTCTGATCTACGAATTTTTAAGTAAATCGTTTAAGGGCCAATTTATTGAGCCTCCATTAAATTGTGAAATTTATCGTTTTAGTTAACAGCGTTGTTAAACTATTGACGCCTTTAAGTAAACGTCATTAAAAATTCATTTAATTCACTCTACTTTAGTTAAAGTCTTTACATTTAATGGAATCTTTAAATTTAAAACTCCATTAAAAATATCCTAAGGATTTTTTAGTTTTTGAAAAATAAAAATGTCAAAAGCAGAAATTATTTGTCAAATGTTTTCAAATTTGATGATTTGAAGAAAGAAAAAACAATACAAAAAACATAAGAGCTATGGCCCGTAAGTATTTTGGAGCCGTAAAACGCCAGGCGAAAGCACACAGACGAGAGTAACGATATACCATCAGTGGTAACCAAAGACTGTTACAATTGCAATGTTTTGGGATGATTACATTATGCAGCATCTCAACCCTGATTAGTTTTACCTCGTGATTCTTTTAAAGTGAAGAAGATTATCTAGTTTTTGATAGATCTATTATAAGTGCTTCTTCTGCGCTCAGCGAAGTAGATGAGAAAAATCTAAAATAAAGTGTTGTCTACTTAACCCTCATACGTCATACCCGCGTAGAAAAAAATTTCTGGCGAGCCGTAGTCATTTTAAATTGTAACTTATTTATGGAATAAATACCTATGTATGTAACTACAAAAATATTCTATTCTGGACTGTTATACATACAAAATTTTTGTTTTAATAGGTCTGTTTAATGAATCTGATCCGTTTAGAAAAGAACAGAAAAGATCCGAAAAGTACAAGTTTGTATGTTCCATGAAGGAAAACCTTGCCCTAAACTGTTCTACAAACTGTCATTTTATGTTTCATGAAGTTGTCCAGCACAGTTTAGTTCAAGTTTTTCTGCTCCTACTTTTGAGGTAGAGCAAATGAGTGAAAAGTGTCAAACAGCAGCTGATTTGCTTTATTCTGACAAAAATATAATAAAATTAATTTAAAATAATGAAAATTTCTTTAGAATCTTATTAATATGAAGAAAAATTCAAAATGAAAACAAATATTCTAATTTTTTTTAATATGAAGAAAAATTCAAAATGAAAACAAATATTCTAATTAATTATAATATATTTGAATTAAAAGTCATAACAAATGAATTTTTTTTTTTTTAGTTTCAAAACTGTCAAAACGGATGTTGTACTTTTCTGATCTTTTTTGTTCTGACAGTTTTCATGAATTTGTGCTGTTCTAATCTTTTCTGTTCTAGTTTTTCTTCATTAAACAGACCTAATGATTTCTTAGCTTATTTCACAAACAAATTTTTTTTCAAATAAAATAATAATGAAATAATAACTGAAATGACATTTGACGCTAACGGAGAGGGAATAAATAGAAATTCTTTTTTAAATTTCCATTTGCTCTAAAAATCCCTCTTAAAAGGTCGAATTTGGCTTTTTAACTAAAAGGACTTTTAAATTTAATGTTCAATTAGTTAATGATTCCAAACTTCAAAAAAATCCTTAACAGAGACTGAATTAAACGAATTTTGTTTTTAATTTTAAAATTCCCGTTTTTAATGGCGATTTAAGTTTAATGGAGAGTCAATAAATTGCAGCCTCTGCAGCTCTAGATAGGCTCTCCAAAGAGGTTTTGGGAATTAGTTTTTCCCCAAGAATAACGGTACCTATGTACCTGCCATACACATATTTTAGAAAAGCATAATTTTCTCGAAAACGGCTCCAATCCAACGATTTTGTTAAACAAAATTTAGATAGGTACATTATTACAAAAAAATACGTGTAGGTACCTAATATGGCTAATAAAGTCCTGCTTTGAAAGAAATAGAACAAATTATTTTTTGTACCGTTATTAACGGTACCTACCATAGAACAGAAATAATAGAACATTTTTTTTTAATTTCTGACTTTCTCATAAACGACTAAGTCAATTTCAGTAAAAAAGATTTTTTATAGAAGCTTACTTCGAAGTAGATACCTAGCCCTAATACCACCATGTCTAAAAATTTTCAAAACCTTTAGTTTTGGATTTAAAAAATGTTTGATTGAAAAAAACAATTTTTACTTGCGATATAGGTACTATAGGACAAGTTTAGGATTCGTAAAAAAAATCGAACTCGAGATAACAATTTTATATGACATTACGATGATGGAGAATGCCAAAAAAGTGGGTCCGGCAATTCTGTCTGTCTGTCTGTAAGAACCTCGAGCTACAGCCTAAACTACTGGAGTGATTTTCTTCAAACTTGGTAGTTAACAGTTTTGGGTAATTCTCTAGAGGACAAATTGAAGTTTTTTTTTAGGACCAAAACTAACGGTACCTGTCATATAACGGAAACAGAAAAGTTGTTTTATTTAAAAAACGGCTATAACGATTTTGATTAAATTTGTTCTGCTTACTTTTACAGATAAGAGCCTCCTTTAATAATAAAAAAAATATTTTTTGTACCGTTATTAACGGTACCTGCCATAGAACGGTTTTTTGGATTTATGAATTTCTCATAAACGACAAAACAGATTTCGACCACGTTTTTAATACAGAAACGTTTAAACAATCATTAAAAAAAATTTCTAATTTTTCCAAAAACACATTTTTGGATTTTTAAAAAAATATTTCAAAATTTTTTTTTGAAATATCAATTTTTTGGAAACGAGTTGGTGAAAAAATTTGAAATTTTGTTTTTATGTGTAAATTAATTATTTATTCAAAATTGCATTATCAATTTTTTTTTTGAAAAATGCTAGAAAATTTTTATATATAAAAAATTATTTTTTTAAAAAACGGCTCTAACGATTTTCGAAAATTTTTTTCTAAAAATTCCTTTTTATACTAGAAATAAAATGGCATACTTATTTTTTTTGTAAAAGATCATTTTAAACGGTATTTAATTATTTATAAAAACAGATTTTATTTTTTTTGCACCACTAACGAAATTCCGTGAAAGTATCAAATTTTAAATTTTCCCTCATTTTGTTCAGTGAAAAACTTTTACCATAAGAGCAAGTACGTGCGACCCCAGTCGTGCAATTTATTTGAAAAGGGGTTGATAATTTTTTTGAAACCTTGTGAAACGATAATTTCTTCAAATAACATTATAATTTTTTGAAATTTTTTATTGATGAAATACCTACAATTTTCGAAAAAAAATCCAAAAATTCTTTTTAGGTACATTGTGCAAAGATGAAAATGTCATGTTTTTATTACAAACTTTTTTTTGCTCGGTTCCTTCTCTCTTACCTTTTTTTCTGGTCAAACTCAAACTATACGGAAAAGAATAAACAGATTAAAGAATTTCACATTTGAGAACATATAAAAATTAATTGAGTAAACCAAATGCTCTTCTAACGGATATTGCTTCCTTATTTTTTGCTCTAATTCACTTCTTAAATTAAATAATAAATTTGAGCAAACTAGTTTGATGACGTTTAAGCCATACCTACAATATTTTTCATCCAACAAAATCATTTCCCCTACACAAATCACAATCATTTAAAATTCATCTGCACCAGTGTATTGGAATGGAATGCAAATGTGAGTTCTTCTTATCTCATGAAATTTCTTTAAGAATTCAAAGAAGTGGAAGTGGGAGGAAATGTTGTATTCAAATTCAACTGATTTTTTTGCCCCTTGTCTGATCCAAAATTAAACTTCAATACAACGTCGAATCGAACATAATTTTCCATGGATTTTTTTCTTTTCTTGCATTTGGAGCATCAAAGATGTACCTACTCTCTTACAAAAACTTGTTCTCTTATAATCTTTAAAATTGTAACTGTGTAGAAATGTGCGCATTCTCTTGGTCAATAGTGTTATCATCAAAGAAGTATAAAATTAAATGAAGATGGATGAAGGTGGATAATGATGGGTCGCATTAACTTACTCGTCAGTTTTGTACCTAGCTGTTTAAAAATGTGTCGCACGTACTTGTTTTTAAGTTTAAAGTTGCATTGTTAAAACATTTGAAATGTTAATTTATAATCATTTTTATCAAAAAACAAAAACCGACTTCTATGGTTCGAAACTTGGATTTATAGTTTTCTTTTGAATACAATGGATGCATGGTCCCCACGAGAAATTTTGTTTGCGTTTTTTTGGGCAAGGGATTTTTGTTCGAAAATTAAAAAAATACATAGATTTTGTAATTGTTTTACCTGTATTGATAAAGAGAAAAAAATTTGTTTTGGCCCGGAGACCAGGCAGCTGAGCGTACGCCTCTGATACAGGCGTGTTTTTCTTTTACTGTTTTCTTGAATCTTGAATGTAGTCAAGAATTAAAAAAAAACTCATTATAGGTCGTTTCAAATCAAAAGTCCTGACTCAGAGTTTATTTTCTCCCTTCCAATAAAATTGAGAACAAATAAACAAAAAACTCAATTTTATTGGCTCATTGCGACAAATCAACTCAAAAATAACAACAAATCATGCTTGTTTGAATGAAAGAAATGCTAGAGAAAAAAATTAGCAAACGAAAAATCTGAATTTGTTTATTAATGATTTCTATGGTGACGACTCTAAAATAATTGAAAAATAAAAATAATGTCGTTTTCGATTGGTTTCACTCAAGGATTCACTCATTCTGAAATCCAATAAAACAGTTTGAATCGTTTCCACTCAATTCTGAAAGTTTGTGTCGGTGTTAGTGAATAATCAAATAAAAAAAATTAATTTTGTACGAGAAAATTTTGTTTGACATTTATTTTCTATGTATAAGTAATTTTGAGTCGATTCTGATTTGAAATCGAGAAGAGAATTTTACTTCTGAGAAACGTTTAAGCTGTCATGTTTTTGTGAATAAAATGCTTTCAGAAGGCTTCTGAATGCTTCCGGACGCTTCCGGACGGCCAATCGAAAACGACATAAGATATTTACTGCCCAATTATACAAATGAAAAGATGTGAATAGAATTTTAAGTTATGAATTGCTATGATATAAACTGGACATTTCTGGTCCATCTTCACCTAGTCCTATAACAATATCTTCGGCAAAGTTATCCCAACTGCCTTCAAATGATAAATAATTAAATAATTGTATGTTTTTTTGTATTGTCTGCGGATATGAAGTGATGCAAGCCCGGGAGACTTGCCTCCGCTTTCTGAGGCTTAACCAGTGAATCTCACAGACGGATCAATTAATTAAAATAGGGATATCAAGAACTGTTCTTCATTATTTTATCGTAATTTTAGATAAAGTTCAGCTATAGGTCGTTTCAAATCAAAAGTCCCATGGAAAATTGAGCAAAAATAAAAAAAACTCATTCGCTGACTGGAAGGAAGCATTTATGAGGTAGCTGAACTTTATCAAGGGGCACGGTAGTGCCCAGCCAAGTTCTCTAGCAACTTTGGCACTACACCCTTATTTACAGGAAACAACTCAGGCCATTTTCGACCCCCCTCTAACTTCCACACCAAAGATGCTAGAAATTTCAAACTCGCTACATTTTTGAATTTTTGAACTTGTCAAAACCAAACTCCTCACAAAATTTCAGCCTTTTACGATGAGTAGTTTCTGAGATATAGGGCTTCAAAAATCGCAAAAACTGTAACTGACTGACTGACTGATTGACTGACTGACTGACTGACTGACTCACTCACTGACAGATCATCAAAATTATGGAGAACTTCCCGTTAACGTAGAAACTTGAAATTTTACACGGTGATAGGGCTTGTGGTGTATACAAAGGGAAAAATCGAAAATTTGAGATTTTCAATTCAGGGGGCGTGGCATCCGCCCATTTCCGCTGAATTATCATCAAATATTATAGAGCACTTCTGATTATCGTAGAATCTTGAAATTTCGTAGAATGGTAGAGCTGGTAGTTTATACAAAGGAAAAAATTTAAAATTTGAGAATTTCAGCCAGGGGGCGTGGCAACCGCCCATTTCCGCTGAATTTTGATTAAATATAAAAGAGCACTTCTGATTATCGTAGAATCTTGAAATTTGGTAGAATGGTAGAAATGGTAGTTTATACAAAGCAAAAAATTTAAAAATTGAGAATTTCAGCCAGGGGGCGTGGCAACCGCCCATTTTCACTGAATTTTCATCAAATATAGAGATTTTCAATTCTACAGCCATACCTTGCAAAAAGTAGTGAAATCACAACAAAAACATTACTGTTAAAAAAGGAACCAAGTTCTCCTATGTTGAAATTATGCTGGCACAAAAAGTACTGAGATGTAAAAGTGTACCAAGTTCTAAAGTTTGGGTTCAAATTCTTATCAATAAAATTTTGATTGTTTACTTGGCAATTTTTGAAATAACTTTAAAAATCGGTAATTAAAAGAAAAATTGTCAAGAGAACAATCAAAATTTTATTGATACGAATTTGAACCCAAACTTTAGAACTTGGTACAATTTTACATCTCAGTACTTTTTGTGCCAGCATAATTTCAACATAGGAGAACTTGGTTCCTTTTTTAACAGTAATGTTTTTGTTGTGATCTAAAATTACGATAAAATTAACTTTTTTTTTTTTTTTGTTATTTCTCCTATTGCCTGTATAGCTTTGACATGTAGGGACTGATTGAATCAATCAGTTCCCATTCAGCGTCCAGGGATTGAAAAAAGTTCGTCCAGCGCACAACCTGATGTAGGTACAAGTCTTTTACTCAAAAGAGTGAACATTCAGTCACTCATGTCCTTGTTATCCTTGATGGGGATGTCCTGAAGATGTGGATGCAGAATGCAATATTCTCTAAGAAAAACGAATTCATCTGTGATGATGTTGCGAAAAGAATGGGCCTTAGCAATATAGAGACGAATTTAGCGAAAACTCGATTTTAACAAAAAATAAAACATCCATTTCACTTCCAAATTAAAAAAGACTTATGATTTTAAAATCGACTTAGTTATAGGTTGAACTGAATTTGTACAAAAAGAAATTTCATTTTACCCGAAATTCAAGACAGCGGACATAGGGGTATTACTTCCAAAAAGCTGATCAAAAGTCTAAATTTAAAAAATGAAGCAAAACATGAAATAGATAAATACAACAATATTTACTACAACATTTCGAACTGTTACTTTTCTTTAAAGTCAGAAGATATTGCTTTTCGGATCGACTTTTTTCTTGTGCGATTTTGTTCAAAGGTGTTTTTTTATAAGTTGGATTTCCTGTGTTTTTTAATTTGAAGAGTTTTCATTCGCATTTTTTTTCAATTAAGCTATTTTCTTTTTTTAAATTTTGATCATTAAAGGTGAGAGTTCAAAGTGTTTTTTTTTTTTACGAAAGCTGAAAAAGAAAAACTAACTGAATTGTAACATATTAGCCCTTGGTACCTAAAAACTTAGTACTACATAATTTTCGCAGTATTTTTTCCTTACAGATAAGAAAATAAAAAGTTCCGACAACTTCCGCCATTCTATTTTATGATTTGTTATCTGCATGGGTTAGTTTTTAAAAAAATACTTAACTGCTTAATGGCTCCCAAATCTTAGCATCCCATATGAAAAATTTTGACACAAAGGTGAACTGGTGCAATTTCTTTGACAGCTATAAATTTGTTTTAATTATTTTGTTTTGCGTCCTAACTGCGGGTCACTGTGGTGTATGTGTAACGTTTTTATTTTGAAAAATCTTATTGGTAAGTACAGATTGTAAAAATTGTAAAATAATAATTAATTTTTGTATTTATAAATTACTTACACCTTTTTAAGAACCTTTTTCATTTCAAAATACCTACTAACAAATAATTTTGATCACCCTTTTGGGTCAAATACATAGGTGCATCGTTCGATAAGATTTCGATGGAAATACATGGTTATTTGTGCAAACCCATTACTTATCCTTTTATTTTTTTCCATGTCTCAAATAAAACAGTAAAACAGCATTATTTTTTTCATTTTATTTGTTGAAACTTGGAAAATAAGACAAAATCTCACATCTAATCATCAACGTCCCATCAGAACCCAGAATTCTCCTTCTTGTTTTATTTTAATGTGTTAACTTATAAAATCATTGATGAGACAAAAGGGAAAGATACACTCTTTCCAGTCGTTTTACTTTAAGATACTCAAAGATTTACTAGATTTAACTTCCAATTCCAACAATCCAGCAATAAAACGCATTGGTTTTCCTTGTTGTTTTTGGTTTTTTTTTGTACTTTTTACATAAGTATGGGGAATTCGCGCTCTTTAGCGTGATAAATCGAAATGGCTACCCTGCGGCCTGAGGTGCTTATATTGTGTATGACCTTCTTGTCTTCTTTCTTTGTGGTCTTTCAAAAAGGCTTTTGTTGGTGGATTGTTTCCCCTTTTTGTTGAATTTTTTTTTCTTCCAGTTTTTCTGCTTATTATTCATGTTCCTTTATTCCACTTGACCGCATCGTCGGCGGCAATTTTGTAAAATGTATCCATTTTTTCGGTTTTTTTTTTTTTTGTTATATTATTTAATATAGAAGTGTCGAGAAGATTCCCCAAAGTAGAATTAGATTTATTTAAGAGGCACCTTTTTTTTGAAATAGATGTGATGTCTATCTACACAAAATAAAAGCGAAGAAACAGTTCGTTTAACATTTTTAATGATAGAAGAAAAATATAATTACTTTTTTCCTAATCATATTTAGGTATAAGAGGGTAGGTATCTAACCTTGCTTGACAAGGACCTTCAGGTTTGGAAAATATAGGAAATTAAGGGTGATGTTTGTCCATGCATAACCAGCCTCTAAATTTCATTAAATAAATGATTCATGCATCAAAGATTGGGTATAGATAAGAAAGCAGGTAGCCACGAGTGATAACAAATAATGAGGAATTACCTAGTTAATATTTTGTCTCATTTGGAAATTAACCTTGAGTACCTAGTAATAAAAACAAGGAATCATAGCATTTTGTTCGATTTGTTTCGTTAATCGTTTTTTCTACTACATCAAGTACCTATTGCGATATCGTCAGCAGAATAAGCTAAAATGATGGTTTTTGTTTGCGTTATATCGCATAATAAA